>NC_044501.1:11052790-11422790 GCF_902362185.1 Chanos chanos | reverse complement strand
CGCTCAGTTTCGAACTCATCCAAAAAGACAACGGAGAACTCAGGGTTTGGCGTTTTTTTTTTTTTTCTGGATAAATCAAAGTCTCCTACTGGCCTTATGCTCCATATAGTTGAATTACCTCTTGTTATAGTAAGTATTGTGGTGTCTGTCTTCTTGCACGTGTGTGTGTGTATGTGTATGTGTGTGTGTGTGTGTGTGTGTGTGTGTGTGTGTATGTGTTCGCTGGCATGTATAGTGTGTCTAAAGTGGAGGGTCTACAATTACCTCTGCGATTCAACCGTCTGCCGACTTCCGAAGCCCTACTGTACAGGCTAATGAAATCACCTCGGTAGAGTCTGATTATAATGGCGGGAAGTGGTAAGGCTGCGTTACTACCATACCCAAACAAAGAAAAAAGAAAAAAAAACCTGCATTAGAGTGCACCGCTTCAACTGCCAGGACCAAATCATATTAGATTTGTCTAGACCCCTGTCTCCGTCTGCAGCCGTAATCATCCAGAAATATCCGCCCTCACTTTTCCCAGAAAATACAACTCAACAGGCCAGTAAACTTAGATTGGGCGAGACAATCTTGAATTAACTCACTTAGTGTCTTAACGTAGGTGTGGATTACATAACATCGAAGGTGGGGTGGGTGGGGGGAGGTTGGGTTGGGTTAGTTGTTGGGGGAGGTGGATTTAAAGAATTTCAATTCGCTCTTTTCGTAATCAAAAAAAAAAGAAGAAGCAGAAGAAAAAAAAAGACAAGAAATCCGCCAAAAATAAAAGGCGGCATCGTTGACGTCTCTCTCTCTCTCTCTCTCTCTCCATCTCCAGTCTTTCTAAACTGTGTCGACAAGTTCCACAAGCTTCATTTCAAACCAAATCAAGCGCTGAATGTTTGCCGCCTTCTTCCCAGTCATCACAAAGAAAGTAAGACATCAGCAACCAGACATCAGAAATGGCAGCAACCGTCTGTGTCTGTCTGCCAAACCTGGAGTCCCTAAAGTAGGGCAAATGGATTTGCAAGGAAGTAGGAGGAGGCTGGGATGGGGGGGGGGGGGGGGGGGGAGAACAAATGAAAAAAAAGAAAAAAAAAGGCAGACACACAAAAATCTGAAAATCCACCCGCTGTCTCAGAATCAGAGAAGAGTCTTTGAAGTGCAAAGCTCCAAGGTCTAGATCTTGGTTTTTTAACCTGACATTCATTCAATGCGAGGTGAAAGTGAGATTTTTAGTAGAACATGCCATTTAAAGCCAAATCTCTCTTTTTTTTGGTGGTCATATCTAGATCTAGATAAAACCTTAACATGGAAGATCAGTTAGGTCTGAGTGTAAGCCGTAAATGCAGTAAAAATGGAGGTAGGTCTGAGGAATTCCGACCCTTTTTTTTTTCTTTTCATTTCTTTTTTTTTCTTCTTTTTTTCCAGTTCAGACGCAGATGGTATGCGAAGGCTTGATTTGCGCTGCCGCAAATGAACCTTTAAAAAAAAAGAAAAGCATATTTGATCAGGCGGATTTAATTGGGAGTAGAGGAAGTAGGTGACACAAAAAAAAAAAAAAAACAGAGGCAATTTGGAGACTGGACAATCATCAGTATCAACCCTTTGATGTAAAAAAGAAAGGAAAAAAAAGAAAAAAAAGAGAGAAAGTGAAATAAGACAGAAGGAAATGTAATCATAAGGGGACAGCCAAGTCCAGCACTACAGACATAGATTCTCCCATTCCAACTGTCAACTGTCCAAAGGAAAATAAATATATAAGTGAATCATTTGGTTAAAAAAACCCCCACAAAAACAAAAAAAACAAGATTAAAAATAAGTGCTAATCTCTAAGTACTGCCTCTTAGTAAACCTACAGATATTCTCTGTTGCACTGTGTGATTCTATACAAAATATTGCAGGGACATGGAAAGAGCTGTCAGAGGTAACATCATATTTCATTTATATAAAGCGTGTCCCTAACGGGTGTATTCTGAAAGCTACTTTGCTGTACCTGTATTTACAGGCTCATATTTCACACAGTTTTATTGTACAACGTGAAAAACCATGAATATGCTTACATATATATATATATTTTTTTTTTTCTTTTCACGCGGTCTCCTGGCCATCAGTGACCAGCAACATGGCAGTGCAAATGGACTTAACAGAAAAGGTGAGCTCGGTATATCCATTCGTAATGGAAAACGTTGTGTTTCAACTCCATTAGTTCAATGTTTGCCTTGGTCCTGTTTAGAAAATATCTGTGAAATGAGAGCTCCTCAGACGTATGAGGGAACCACTGCATGTGAGCAGGTTAATGGATTGCTGAATAAACAGCTTGTGTACGTGCGTGTGCGCGTGTGTGTGTGTGTGTGTGTGTGTGTGTGTGTGTGTGTGTGTGTGAATGATAAATGCTTAGTAATGTATGACTGCTGAAATGGAATCTCTGTGGTTCGTCTCCACTGAGTTGGCTTCCTGTTGATAGGACCCAGATGCACCAAACTTCCTTTGCCGCTGATGGAAAAAAGAAATCCTGGAATATAAATAGATCGGGAAAGCTCGGAATATTAATAGACGGGGGGGTCGGTAGCAGCGCCATCGAGTTGTGCCATCAATTAGCTACCGATCCATAATCTACAAAATCAATGATCTGGACATCATTATCTGCTCTAGCTATGAGGGAATCTTGTGATTACAAGTCTCGGATTCAGAGACAAGTGCCTCAATAATTGCTTTTTTAATTACTTATAAAATCTGCACTGGAGAGCGTGAATTACATAAACACTTGTTTGGTGTTAAGTATTGTCTAGTAAAAGGTAATGAAAGCTCTGGAAAACACTGCTCCCTCACCAATAACTGTGGAACTCTCTAAATGATTGACAGGGCACAGCTTCCTCTAACATAAGTACATGACGTTTTTGTACCAGATCGATCGCCGGGCAGTCTCCTGAGACGGCCAAGACTTCTATTTATATAAGATCTTCATTAAAGCACTGTTTCACCTAGGGAATATCATGCTATATCCGCACCAACAAATGTTTATGACATTTACTGAACTGTTCATTCAGTCCAACTAGCATTCGCTAAGGGGCCAAGACAGTAGGTGATTTGTTATTTTTTAGCAGGGGGGATGGCCCAATGGTCACTGATACTACTCCGAAGTGTATGAAGGGGGATGGCAGGTTAACGAGGGGGGATGCATTTTGGTCATTTTGCTAACAAGGGGGATGGCATCCCCCCTCATCCCCCTACAAATCGCCCGCTGGGCCAGAATGAATGATCGGTTTCAAGGCGAATGGCTCCTTTTTAAGGTTGTGCTCAAGCTCATCCAAACGAGAACGACCACAGTGAACAAGAGAAGTTCAAACTCAAGTGTCACGGTGTGACCGCCCCTCTTTCCCGATCGATAAACAAATCATACTAATGACCTGTATTCATCTTAGCTCTCGATATTGTTTTTGAGACATGACAGTTCATGGCCGATTTCTGTGAGTGCATGTAAAGCCATTCGTTTTCTTTCTTCACACCTTTTAGTCTGAGCTGAAAGCCATTATATGAGATTTGCCTAAAAGAAAAAAAAAAAAAAACAGTGACATTTAACCGTGTAAACAAAACAGCTTCCATTGAATCTGTGAGTGAATGATAAGCGAATAATTACTAAAAGAGGAAAAGGGAGGTGTGTGTGTGTGTGTGTGTGGGAGGGGGGTTACAGAAATCAGTTACTAGAAACCTGAAATGCATGAAGACCGTTCTCCTTCAGTTTTTTTTTTTTCTTTTTTAACCGCGTTGGGGGAGAGATGAAGAAGAGAGTGACATTTGGGATCTGAATGTCACAACCTGAGAGAAGAATAGCTTTTTTGCAAAAAGAGAGAGAGAGAGAGAGAGAGAGAGAGAGAGAGAGAGAAAAAAAAAAGCTTGAGATAAATTGATGCGATAAGGTGCAGTCATGTGCATTAATAACCTTAAGCCAGACGTTTAGCATTGAACAGAGCGAGAGGGCCCCTCAAAAAAATAAAAGGGGCCTGAGACAGGAGGAGACTAAGATCACCCCCTCGGAAATGCCAAGTCGCGATTTACACATTGATTCAAACAACAGCGGCTATCTCCTGAGAGAAAGAGCAAGTGTGTGTACTTCACCGATCAAGGCTACGAGTCTCTCCTTCATAAAAGGCTACACATGATCAATAAACTATAGGTTAAGAAAAAAAAAAAGTCGTACATCAGCACAACTTGAGAGAGGGGACCTGAAAAAAAGACGGGTGATGCGGCCTTTTTTTTTTTTTCTTACATTAATCTCTTTATGCTTCTCTATACTGCAAAGCAACGATGATGTTTAATTCAGAATTTAAAATGGAACTTTCAAAACCATGACCCTAACACGCAAAGTTGTTATGGGCTGTAAAGGTGAAATTAAATATATTACAAAAAGTAAGCGATGGATGAAATTATCCGTAAACATCTGACACGGTCTTCGATCCTTCGTTGTCAAGAGTCGATTTTACACCATACGACTCTTTACGACTCTTTTCTTTTTTTTTTTCTTTCTTTGTGTGACTTTGAAACTTTAACTTTGCTGATAGTGGTAAGATTCCATAAATATCTCTTGACTACATCACCAGTTATTTGCTAATGGAAAGGGCTTCATGATGCCGTCTCCTCATTTATCATTCAATATCCAACAGAGCAAATCTTGTCTAACAACCTATGATGATCTCTTTTTTTCTTTCTCTGATGAGTTTATCTCATTATATACATCTAAAAAAAAAAAAGATGTTCGAAACACAACACTGCAAAATCATACATTTTAACAAGGAGCTGGTTAGTTTTGCTGTAATAACGGAACAAGAGGTTTTTCTGACACGCTAAAACTTGCCTTGTTAAAAAGATAATATGTTGAACCTTTTGTATTGACATGAAGTGAACCTCTCATTTCACTTTTTTACGGCTTAATACCAGTGATCTCATAATCTTCTCCTTAGTCTGGGTCACTGTTACAAATAACCTCTCTATTACCAAACAACAAACTATTGTCTGGACCCAAATATGGACTTAAAGAATCCTGATAAAACATTTTATAGTATTGGAAAACACTTTAGTGACTCTGCTCTAACACACACTATCATACACACACTGATACAAGCCCAACAAAGGCTAGGAAGCTTACACCTTTCTGTTTTTTCGGGGGGGAGACTATTGAAGTGTAAGAGGTAAAAGTGAATCCCTGGGGCTTTGGCTTCACTGTTTCCATAAAATCAATAAGACCATTTCACTCAGAAATGATAGCCAACACAAAACACAAAGGTGTGGGGAGGAGGGGGGGGGGGGTCTGAAGCTTTAACAGATCTTTGCTCTGGGGGGGTGGCTTTTTTTTCTGTCCACACTGTGAACAAAACAGTTTACTGAAAGCCACCTGTCCAGAGACACACAGCCGCTGACTGATGTCTGAATGTACGCATTGCAAAACACAACTGAATAAACAAGATAGCGGCATGGAACGGAATGTGATGAAATTTTGACATTCAAAACTTAATTATGTTGATAATGGAACACGTGTGAATCAAGTTTGGTTATCTGCTCTGTCTCTGATGTCCCTTAAAAAAAAAATATCTTACGCTGTTTAGCAAAACATTACAGTAGAAAGCTTAGTGATGTAACAGTGTGCAGAGTATAAATTTAACAGTGGCATGGAGTTTGGTCCATGACAACTGTAATTTCAGTTTGAGCTTGTATGAGCAATGAGACTTTTGTCACAATCAAAAGTTGCGGAAGACAACCAATAATTTGCACTTTAGTGCCACCACTGTAAAGTGTGATACTCGATGTACTATAAAATGGTACACAATGCAATGACAGTTTTATGGCGCAGAGAACAACCAACTGTACCTTTTCCAAACAGTTAATGAGTGAATTTCAAAGAACTATGTACACATACACACACACACACACACACACACATATATATATATGCTCACACACACACACACTCATATATATATATATATATGCTCACTCACACACACACACACACACACACACACACACACAGTATCAGCAGATCTTGGAATATTCATCTCATTCTTAGCAGTCTCAGTGCATCTGTGGTCTAACTCCCTCCACTCAGGAGTGCTGTGTGATCTAAGGGCAGCAAGCACGCGTTCATTTAGGCCCCCGTAACCGGCGTCATCCTGTCTCCAACTTAGATTAGCCAGGCTTTTATCCACTTTCACCCATACCGGTGACAAGCAGTCACGTAAAGTAGCCGCTAATGTCGGAGGAAGAAGAGGAGAGGAGGGTGAGGGAGAGAAAGGGAGAGAGAGAGAGAGAGAGAGAGAGAGAACTTAAACAAGAGAGGGCAGATTACTGTCAGAGCCACTCAGAGCCAGCTGCTGAGAAGAGGTGGGTTGATTTGAGGAGAGATGTTGAATATGGAGAGGTGTTTGGAGAGATAAATCGTCTCCTTAATGCCAAAGTTAACCCAGGCTAACTTTAAGGGTCTGCTTGAGCCATGGTGTTGCACTGAGATAAAGACTTTAGTGGGAATGAATGGTTCAGAGGTGGAGAGCTGAAGCTGAGGTTCGCTCTGTGGACGTGTTGAGTCTTTTTTTTTTTTTTTTTTTTTTTACAATCGGTGTCTGTGGGATATAGGTGGTGTTTAAAGTTACTTTTATTCTTTACTGTTATTTGGAGGAGCAGATGGCTCGTGACTCAGAATTTTTACAAAACAGAGAAACAAAGGGTTTTTTTTTTTTGTTTTTTTTTCGTGTTGTCATCCAACACATTTCGCGTCTTCTCTCCTTTTGCTTTTTAACACCTAAAGTACAAAAGCACTTCCCACACAAAAAAGAACTGTTTTCACGTCTCACCTCATTTCTCCCTCTCTCTCTCTCTCTCTCTCTCTCTCTCCCTCTCTCTCTAAGGCTATGAGCACACGCACACACAAACACACACACACACACACACACACACACAGTTCAGGTGTTGTCACCTTAAGTGTTATGACAATTATGCTTCTGTGTTCTTTATGTGCTCTAAAAACCATAAATAAATCCCACATCTTTTTGTTGTTACGAGGGAACTGGACTTGGAAATTCTAGAATACTTTATAATAGTCATATATGATAAATATGTATGCATGACACTTTACAATAGTCATGTATGATGAATATGTATGCATGACATTGGTGTTGCCTCTCCCTTTCGTTGTTGTCTGCTCAAGATCCTTTTGTTGTATGAAGAGGACTTTGCTCATCGCAGTTTTTTGTGAGAAGCTGTTACTGTGTCTCATAAAAAAATCTGTGCAGATTTAAATGAAAGCGATTCACTTGTAATGGCAACCGCAGAGAGAAAAAAAGAGAGAGAACATATAGACAGCTATTCGTTATACCTACGGTGGATATTTAGCGCTGCAAAGGGTCGTGGCAGTACGTCTCCGTAATATCAATAACAACACGGGTACACAGCAGCACAATCTTATCAGACAGTCGGCAGGGCGTATTGGTGTTGGTGAGAGGGACAGAAACCGGACTGCTGCGTACTGAACTCGAACTGTAGGCACAAGTTTTGCCCTACGTACATGAGACGAGTTTCAAAGCTCACCCGATGTACAATGTAACTTGTCTGTGTTGGCAAAGATGAAGTACATTTTCAGATCGGTTTCCGCTCAGTAGTAATCAAATATTAACATGTAGACAGTTTGGGGTTTTTTTACAAATCATTGTGGACAGACTTATTTTGTCTTTATCGAAAGGTTAGACCTTAAAAGGAAATGACACTTACCTTGATTGGGTTGGCTAGGGTCCGATAAGATTACTCTCGGCAACAGGAAAATCAGACAAAAAATTAGTCGAAAACTCATCTCTAAAATATCCACTGCGGTACCTCGACTGTCACCAGCAAGTGCACAGCGTGGAGTCATAAACATCCCACAAATGTCTTAATAAATCCCTCTGTTTCGAATTTGTCTTGTTTCTTCAACCGCCTCGCTCTCCGCACCACGAAGACGAGGGTGCCCAGCGATTCAGATGCCAATCCATTGCGCACGCTTGTGCCCTAGCATTGCTAATAAAAACAAAACTTGTCTAGAGGCAATGATATATGAAAACCGCAGAATAAAATTAAATGAGTATGTCTTTTTGTTTTTCACTGTCCTAAACCTATGACACAGACTATTAAAAAGAGGGACATTGTCCTTTTTTGAATATCCCTTTATGTGTAATTCCCTCTACGTTGACACCACATACGGATCTCCTTGGAAATACAGCAACTGTTGTATTTTTCACCTGCAGAAAGAGGGTATCCCGTTTCCAAGTCTCTGGATAATTCGGACTTTCTCAGTGGACAAGACCGGTGCAAGCTTCACACGCAGATTGCACGCGCGCATCAGTTGGCGGAAAATGCAGCGTCTAAGTGAGAGTGCAGTGGAGTTTACAGATCACGAAGCGGGAAAAGCTCGGCACTAGAGGGTGTGCGCCCCCATCGCACGCAGAAGAAGGCTCTTCGCAGCCTATCGCGCCAATTTTATTCAACATACCAGTCGACAATGCGAACTGTAAATCATGCTAGTCAGACATTACAACTAAATTTGCTTCAGCTTCAAACTGTTTCTAGGAAGGAAGAGGGCGAGTCTATTGCTTTAGGAACAACAGCATCTGTTTTTGAGAAAACCTCAAAGGTGTCAAAGACGCTGCCCATAGGAAAGAATAGCCCGCTATGAGTCTATTTCATAAAGTTTCTTCAGGTCTGTCTCTACGACATTTTTGCTTTGCGCTAGAAATACGTTTGTATTAGAAGTTTGAAGACATACGTGAAGTTTTGTGGTTCAGATTTCCATCAGTGGGGTCAAATTTCCCGGACGTAGGAGTCAGGTCAAAACTGAGTAAAAGCTCTTTTTGTTTTTAAATATATCACCATAATAGTAACAGAAAGAAATCTGAATGAGCTCTGGCTTTAGTCCAGTTTTCACAGTATGAAATACCAGCCACACTTTCAGCGGAGGAATTTTGAATATAATGAATGAACTCAAAAACACCAGGCGTTGTTCTTTCTTTTTACAAAATAATAATAATAAAAAAATCCTCTTTCAGAGGGTTTCCAGCTTTAACTCAGAATACTGTGAGTGGAAGACATGTGAGGCCTCAAAAACTAGTAACGTGAACATTGAACAGACCTTAACTACAGTCTGAATCACGTATGGACATAATTATTAAAAATCATTTTTTTTAAACCCAATGGCATGCCTTGCAGAAAGTGCTCTATTTTTAATATTGCGGCGTTTCAACTGTAATACTAACCCATAAGTCTGGAGGTCTGGCGTCTAATGGTTTTCAGGTATGAAACAGCCCCCCCCCCTCCCCCCTTCCCCCTTCATATTATCCATGCAGCCAAGATTGTTTTGCAGACATTTTAAAGGTCATTTGATGCTATCATGCATAAAGGATCCATTGTATGTAATTTATTGATTAACTGGAACAAGAGGGTTTGAGTGTGTGTGTGTGGGGGGGGGGGGGGTTCTTTAATGTAAAGCTGTCTTTCACAATATGCATTTTTGAACAAGGTTATGCAGTGTTAGCAATAATAATGTATCTGGATGGGATGTTAGTGACCACTGGACGTACAGAGAGGAAACCGAATATACACACTGAGGCTTTCCCAACTGTCATCTTTTTTTTTTTCTTTCTTCTTCTTCTTCTTCTTCTTCTTCTTCTTTTCTATATCCTGTTTCTCACAACCAGCATGGCACAGCTCCAATTTCCATCTTCCTTCAGATTGCATCATTCTAATGGATACGAATCTAGCCATTCAATGCCTCACATCTCCACTATGGATGATGAAGTGGGATGAGTGGTGTTTAGAAACCGACCCTCTTTATCTCTCATTTTTGGTATTTTTGTTGGTGTGCGCCATTATATGTTATACACCAGACAGGAATACATTGGAAAAAAATGTGTAATAAAAAGGCTTACATTGTGTCTCTTAATTTTCTGTACCTGTTAGATAAGCATCATTAAGCCTTGACTGATATAGAAAACGCCGTGTGATAGAGAAATGCTAGATTCTCCATCTAATGGCTTGACCTGACCCCTACTTGATATAACTCTAACACTCTTCATTGATGTAGTGGAACTCTTATTTAACTATCTGTTGAACTGCGAAAACTCAGCGTTTAATAGTAGCGGCACTCCAGGACTATGCGCGTAGCATAAATAGCGTTGGTCATTGCCAGTGGCCCATAAAGTTATATAATAAATACAACATAAGTCATAGTTTAGCCATACAGTAATGTATGGCACTTAATGGAGAGCCTCCTTCCCTGTCCCCACTGTCAACGTACCCACTTATGATCTATTCCAAAGAGTTATTCCGTTTGGCAAGGGAAAAAAAAAAACCAGATTATTTGTTGTTGATCTTTGTACACTCACACCCCCCCCCCCCCCCTCCCCCCGGGAGCAAAAGCCACCTTTTTTTTTTTCATTTGAAATAATTTGGCTAGATATGAGTTACTCTGCTTTGAATGTTTTGATTGTTTGATGTTCTGGATGCAAGCTGAGATATGGCCTCAAATTTAAATCTGAACTTCCTGATGTTTACAGCATTCTACCACTGATGGCCTATTAGCAATTATTATCTTCTCTCAAGCTTACTCATCTCAACAATAATGAAGTGTAAACATCTTTCACATTTTGACTTTACTCCACATTTTAAACGCAGTGCAATTATTTTAGTCAATTATTTTATCTGTCTGCAAGTGCTAAAACTATTTTTAGAGTATAATTTCAACCCTAACATCAAAAATTATATCTACACAGCAAATTCAGTGACAAATGACCTTCAAAAGTGTTTACGTTTTCCAGGCATTGGTCTAGTCTGAGATGATACAAACACACTCAGAATTTATTGAACGTCAGTCAGTTTGCTGTGTATTGTTAATGTCAAAATCTGAAAGATGAATTCAAACCGACTGTAGCAAAAGACTATTGTGAATCAGTTCTCTGTCTGTGTAGCCACTTGATTACTTTAAACGGAACAGGATATGTCAAAGTCTATCTCTCTCTCTCTCTCTCTCTCTCTCTCACTCTCACTCTGTCTTAAGAGAATACAAAAGACTTGTACTGTAAAGAACTCATACAGGTCTGTGTAGGTGAGTGAAAGCTCCAGTCTTTGGACAAAACTCCATTTGTGTTTTGGATTGTGGGGAAACATCAGATCTGTGACAGTGCTGATGATGAGGTTATCATTGGAAGATGAAAACAGGGTTGGAAAAACAAACGTTGAAAAAAAAGAAAAAAGAAAAAAGAAAAATTGGCTCAGCCCCTCCGTGAACCATATACAGAGAGAGAAAGGAGAGAGAGAGAGAGAGAGAGAGAGGGTCCTGCATATAGAGAAGACTCACATCTATGAAGCTGTCAGCTTTTAAGACTGATAATATGTCTGTACAGGCAGCCTCTTAAAAGCTGTGTTTTCACTCGCTGACAAAAGATGAAAGCCTCCCCTGCTTCTTTTTATTGCTTTCCAAAAGAGCAGTGCTGTCCTCCATAAAGAGGAGTTGGCTCCAGTCAAATTGGTTATCATTTTTGCAGACAGAACCATCCAAAACCCCTGATCGTGTATCTTACATATCGTCCTTACCTTTTTATACATTGTATTCATTGTATTTTATACATTGTATTCATTGTATTTATATAGGCTACAGCTTCACAAATAAGTTTCAGAGGTCAGAATATACACCAGAGACATTGTTTCACTGCAAACTTGGACAATTTTAAAGCAAAGGTACTCCTTTGCAAAGCGAAATATACAAATATATTTCCAAACGTTTCTCTTTTTTCAGATTATTTATTTATTTAGGCACTCTGTGGGTCACGCCGACCCAACTTTGCCTGATTCTCCCACACTGTGGACCACAGTGTGAGCGTAATTATGTCTGATTACCCTTTATAAGTCGCTCTGCGCGCGCGTCTGCTCCCGTAATGAACCGGCGTGAAATCGTTAAAAAGTAATTGTGCGCTCATCCCAGAGATAAGCTGCTGCGGCGGGACAAAGCGATCCTGACACAAAGAAGATTTCTTGGCGTCGGAATCCGTACACAACACCCCTTTGTGACTAATGGTCTGTGAACTTTAATCTGCAGCCGCACGAGAGCGAAAAGAGGGGCGCGCAAGTATGGGTGAGCGCTCAAGTCTACCGTCAGATTCTTGAGCTATCACGGCAAATGGGCCAAAGCGTAAAACACACCCTGTTCTAGAGGTAACCGGCATCACACAAGTCAATATCGACAGAATGCAAACAGAGATTACAATATGCTTTAATAATTCTCATTACCATTTGAATTAATTGGATTAGATGGCCTATCGACCTATGGAGAGGCTCTGTTGTCCTGTCATTAGTGATTCCTCCAAATGCGTTTAACTAGTCGATGAAGATGACAGGCTGACTGAGGGGGGGGAAAAAAAAACTCAGACTTTAACGTGGCCCTTCCTGTTAATGAAAAGAAACACTGCAGCAAATTCAGCACCAAGGACAGTGACAAGAAACGCGCACAAAACACTTGCTGCTATGTGTCTTGAAACGGTATACAGTATTCAGACCGTGTCAGTATCGTGCACTAGCATTAGCCTTATTTGTACGCTTATTTTCTCATTTAGTAAATGATACCGAGTGTGGTGATTCAGAGAAACTTTATCTGGAAACTGGCGTTAACGCTACTGAATGTGGAAAACAAAAGAAAACATTTGAATTTCTGTTCAGCTCCTAGAGCTTAACCAAACACTTGGTGCTGCTAGCTTTAATTAATGTATTGATTGATGTTCTGCCCTAAACTTGTAAAGCAGGAGAGTGTTTCAGCGTGAGGCATGTCGCACAGCTTTAGAGGCCAGATGCTTAATGAAACAAATGAATGAAAACATGGAAGACCCCTTAAATATTGATTTTAAAACCTTCAGTCGGAGTTTAGGGGGAGACAGCCAAATCCTCACAGCGAGAAAAATCTTACCCTCATGCCGAGCGCCAGCACACGAATTTAATGGAAGGTGTTATGGGATATCTCTCCATCCATCCACTGCAACCTCTCCTCTCTTTCTCTGCAAGCGATGGCAGCACTGATCAATAAACCAAAAGGAGGTATTGACTGTGGCTTTAGTCCAGAGATAACCCCTGACCCTTTTCTTAAGCAGAAGATCACATAATGATTTAGTGTACTGTTGACATGGTGCTTGGCTAGTTAACCGCCAACGTTTACCGCTAGTCCGATTTAACCTTCACCATCGATTACTGATGACTGCTGTTACCTTTAAAGAGAGCTAAGATGACAGTTTTATGAGTTTAAGGAGAGGCAAGTCCTACAAACATCTGTGTTTGCTGATGAATTCAGCAGCCGGTTGGAAATATTTCATAAGACGTTCAGGTTAGTGTCAGAGCCATATTAATATCTAATGTCGCACTGGGCTGCACAGATTTTGCATTGCAATCAAAATCTTAATGAGGGAATTATACTACATAATGACCATACGAAAAGCACAGCAAACCCCTGACAAAAAAAAAAAACTTGTGCGGTCTATCTGCACATAAACACGTGCGCCATTAGAATACAAATAAATGCTAATGTAATTAATGCGATGTAAATAGCTTACACAAACATGTTTCAGAAGACTTCCCACTCTGTATCCTGTTGGGAATACAGAGGAACTGTAGAATAAGATTTTTTTTTTTCTTTCCAAGTCTCTGCAGGAATATGAGGCATCACGTTCATATGGAGCCAGTCTGGCGATTGTCTCCGCCATGTATTCGATGGGCTCTTGGCCTGGCATTGGAAGCCAGGACAGCTGGCCCTCACAGCTGTGCCAGGGAACAAATTGCAATGCCAGGAACATCAGGAATTTCTGTTGTATTCTGCTCAGCGTCTCTGGATGCACCTGCGAATGGTAAACAATGAAAGAGGAAATGCAGCAGACACAGGACAGAAAGAGAGAGGAATGCCGCGCATTTTAGACTGTTTAAAATGTTATGTTTGTAAAACTCCAAAGCGACTGCACCTGAGCTACCACACTATCTTTAGTTGTGAGAGACTCACGTAAAACGCAAATCTTCTAAGTTTTTTTTTTTTTTTTTTTTTAATACTCCGTTTTGATCCAGAGGCACAGATTGAGGCGCACTGGGGGTAGAGTGTGAAATGTGTCTGAATGATTAAATATGGAACGTGTCTTTCCATCTGCAAATGTTTCGTGACATCTTGCAACTGCGATGCCACTTTTTTGTGACACCATGCCAATAGTGTACATATTTGTCTTGCACACATGGGTTTAGCAGTCTCACACGAGGCATGTTATTAAAACAGCGACAAAACACAGAGTTGCTTTAGATATTAGCGGTGAACTGCACTGAAAACAATCATACAGATTCAATCATATAGTTATAAAAGAAATATGGAAGCAAACCACATATGAAAACCAAAAAAAAAAAAAAATAGTGTATGCTTCGAATGTAATGCTATCCTGGATCCTAAAAAGGTAACTTAAAGATGCTATAGGAATATACAATGAGAATAAAAATGAATAAGAAAAACGTATGGTGGGTTTAAATATGGAAAACAGAACATGAGCCCATTGGTATCCTTGTGCGTATTAAGCTAGCTAGGACCAGGGGAGTTGTGCTCAAATTACACACTTTGAAACTTGGCAACAAGCGGACGTTTCCTTCCAGACAACATGTAATTGCATTTTGTGTAAGTCCCAACTGAGAGAGAGAGAGAGAGAGAGAGAAAAAAAAAAGTTAAAAAAAAAAAAAAAAAAGGAAGTCCGCATAATACACGGACGGTGACAAACACGCGGGTCTGTAAACAGCCCAGCTAACGCTAAATCCGTGATAAGCCATGCCTGTCAGTGGACCTTCTTGGAACTAATCTGCCTTAATGCCACCATCACCAGACTCTGACTAATATTGCAATCTAGGGAAGATTTAAATACATTCGGGGACATTAAACTGTACAGAGAGTAAATGTCTTATTGGAGAGCTGTCCCACAGCCCACACAGAGTTTTCACATGACAGATGAGAGGACCCTGTGATGAAAAACAAATCTATAATGAGGGAGGGAGAGAGAGAGAGAGAGAGAGAGAGAGAGATAAATAAGAATGATATAAAAATCAGTAAATGTGTGTTTCAGAGGTGACTCATGCCTCAGGCCGACATGGGCGCGTTAGCCTGTGTCAACCTTGTTCTCGTCTCAGGTCAGACCATGAACTCAGAGACACCACAATATGGCAATATCGGACGCCTCATCCTTCTCTCTGTCTATCTATGTATCTATATCTATCTATCCATCTATATATGTGTGTGTGTATGTATGTATGTATGTATGAGAGAGAAAGAGACAAAGAGAGAGAGCACATGTGGTAATGATCAGTTTATTAAGGGGACCACCACAAACACACACACACACACACACACATATACATATATATACATATATGTGTGTGCGTGTGTGTGTGTGTGTGTGTGTGTATGTATATATATATATATATATACACTGTGTATATAACGTCCTTAGGCTGTATACTTACATGCCAGTACTGAAATACTAGGTAGGTATTAGGTATAATGTATCATGTTGAGTCTGTTTGTGTGTTTGCTATATGTAAAATGTCTCTTCATTGTTATACGTGACGCATGTTTCTAGCACACCAACTAATCTGGACCACTGGACTTAATGTTTTAAATTCAGTGATTGCAGACAACGGATACATCAGAACAGCTCCTCCGTCAGATGGACATACCCCGCGTGCGTACTTGTGCTGTTACGGATGTCACGTGAATGGGATGTTCATTAGAGAGCCAAGCAGGTGGAGTGGAGTTGTTACAGGCTTCATTTTCTATCTCTCTCACTTCATCCGTTCCGTCACGAGAGGGGAGGACGTCTCTAGTCTAGAATGTTTACGCGTGGCATCTGGCTCCAGACACCGCTGTAATTACCCCATAAGAAATGCCTTGCGTCTTATGCATCTGTGCAGTTATCGCCGTCACAATGTTGCACACGTGAATCATGGACCTTTATTATTGTTTGCCCCCCCCGCCCCCCCCCTGCCTTTTGCTGGAACACTGTTTAGCAATGTCATCCAAGCTGAAATTAATACGCCATTTGAGGTTGTAAGCAGATATTTTAGACCTGATTAAATTCAATCTAGCAGAGCGCAATTTAGTCTAGTGTTTCAATGGTAATGCATTGTGGAGACGTGCTATCAGTGTCTGAGAGACGCTACACACACAGGCAGACACAATAAGTTATTCATTGTGGTAATGTTGCTTTTTTTTTTTTTTTCTTACTGACAGCATGAGAGACGTCGATAAATGATCAGTGTTGGCTCCAGACATTGATCAAGTCCATACACACACACACACACACACACACACACACACACATACACATATAGAGACAAAAGATGGTTCAGAGACACACACACACACACACACACACACACACACACACACACACAGGGGATGGTTCCCGGACAGGATGCGGTGGCCGTGACTACAGCCAGCTCAGGCTGTCCTCACATATGGGACCTGATCCTGCTGAGATCCCTGGATTCTCATTGTGCTGTTTCATAGCTTCAGTACAAGCTGGTTCTGTTTCTGCTACCGCAGCACACAACAGGCCGTATGAATAAGCCCCTTACCGTGGGATCAACACAAACAGCTTGAGAACATGTTTGAGTTGTGGGGATGAAATGGGTCTGGGGTGTGGTTGGAGGGGGGATGAGGGCGTTTATGATCAGTTTTAACACCACCCTGACAGATTGAGATGTTACTGCTTCCTGGGCTACAGAGTGAGAGTCTAAAACAACACCTGTGCTTCCTGGGGTTCAATGGCTTTACGCTCTATGTTTTAAATAAACTTTCTCTCTCTCACTCTCTCTCTCACACACACACACACACACACACATATACTCAAGTTGTATCCATCATTCTTCTCTTGCACAGCGCAGTTTGTGTTTTGGACAGGGTTTGTTGAGTCTGTTTTCGATAGCTTTTGTTTTTCTTGAGGGGAGAGTCTTTCAAAAAGATCTTCACTCCCTTGTCGACCTGGGGAGAAATACGAAAGCAAACATATCTTATGGAAGGTTCTGCCTTGGGAAATACCTGGGGAAAAAAAATGATTTCAATAACAAAAACCTCCCAAAGACAATAAAAGTCAGGTAAACCATAGTAAATGAAAATATCAGTTTAATACAGTAAAAAAAAGGCTTCCTTCCAACTCCTAGAACTGATGGTTCCTCACAGTATTACAGAAAACTAACTCAATATAAAGAAAAACTAATTTGAAAAAAAAAAACAAAACAAAACAAAACAAGATGCCTCCTTGTGAAGTTTTAATGACACAAACTTTCTGTTCGTGCTTAATAAAGTTCGGAGACCAGTTGTCTGACTCCTCCTCCTCTGTGTCTATGGAAGTGATCATAATTATCAACTCACCATAACTATGGGTTAAATGCAGGGATTACGCAACGCTGCCTGGCCAGTCTCCTCCAACAGATAAACACTCGCCGACGAAATAATCCGTAAAGCATATATTTAATGTTATTTGGGTTTTAAAATTCAGCGACCATAACGTATGGGCAATGGGTTGAGGATTAAGATTAATTGGCAATGAAAATGAAAGAGAGAGGGCCTAAAAGTGAAATGGCCCAAATTTATTTATTTAGCCCTCATTTCTTTTACTAACTGGAAAAAAAAAATGTCATCGTGCATTCGGAGCAGGTGCAATGTGACCTCAGAGACACGGGAAGGGCGGGTGGGGGGGGGCTCTAATGCAGCTTTTACAGGAAAAGTGAATGTGATGTTTAATCCAGAAAAAGATATCTAGTTTAGACTTTTAGACTTTAGAGTTTTAGAATCACTGATAATTACAGTCAGCCTTTATTAATCCTTTTTGATACGTAACAAATGGTTTAAAATTGCGTCACAAGATTTAAAGAGTAGATTTTTGATTAAACAGTACCATGTGAATATGGCATCTTTTGATGAAGGAGAAGTTCTCAGCTGGAGTGGTTTATCACTGGGAGATACATTTAAAGGTAATAATAACGTGGTATTGATTTGATATGGGATTCAAATTTCACTTTACTGTCAATTTATAGATTAAAGACATTGTCTGTTTTTCAAATTTAGGATAAGGTGAGAGAGAGAGAGAGAGAGAGAGAGAGAGAGAGAGAGAAACAGCATATTTTCTGCCTGAGTTTAAATAACTTTTGCTCTTAACTTAAACTTAGTTCTCTCTCTCTCCGTCTGTCTGTCTGTCTCTCCCCTGCCCTATTTCGCAACATACACGTAAAACAGTCATTGCTACAGCTGCCATAACATTACTTACCCCCCCCCCCCCCCAACAACCCCCCCCCCCTTCCGCTCGCCTTTCCCGCTCCCCTCCTTTCCCCCGTCTGACTACAGCAGTCATACATCCAGTCCCACACTAGATCAATGTAAACCCGTTTATGGCACACAGACAGGCTTAGACACAGATATACCCCCCCCCCCGCCTCCATCCACTGATTTCTTCATATTTGCTCTATCCAAGCCATGACAATCTCTATTCCCCTAATTCAATTTCAAAGGCCATCTTTCCATCATTCTTTTACGGGTATGGGGCCAAAGATTATGTTCATTGTTCCTTCATCGTTTATGGCCTGTCACAAGAGGTAGAATAAGGGACAAATCCATGCTTTGTGACCCACTGGTGCGATTCCATTGGAATTGCAAAGTATATTGGGGAGGGAGGGTGGATTTTAATATAATCAAGCGAAGGGGAATGACTATTGATTTCTGCTGGAGGTTTGTGAAGAGGAACCAGATGCCTAATTGTACATTCATGCCATAGATTGTCTGGGCAAGTGTGGAGCCCAGGGATGGATTCTGTTCCCAAGCGTGTGTGTTGTTTCAAGCCCTGCTCTGTCTCTCTCTCTCTCTCTCTCTCTCTCTCACACACACACACATGCACACACACACACACACACACACACACACACACATAAAAACAGACATACTCACACACACACACACACACACACACACACACACTCACTCACTCACTCACTGGAATACCGTCTAGCCAAAATCAACCCTCACAACAACAACAACAACAAAAAATAACAACAACCTTGGATTGTGAGAGGCAATTACTGTACTCATTAACGAGGAGGAGCTTATGACTCTACCTGCATGTTCACAGCCAAAAACCCATTGCTCCACAGCGTCAAACCCCAAAGGCCTGCTGGAAAAGGGGCTATTATGTGGAAATGAGCGCTTTTTGGGTGGGAAGAGAAAAACTGCATAACACGTGTGTGTGTGTCTGTGTGTGTGTGTATTGTGTGTGTGTGTGTGTGTGTGTGTGTGTGTGTGTGTGTGCGTGTTTGGGAAGTTACACTTCCTGTATTGTAACAGTCTAACATCAGTCTGTGTTTATTAGAACAGACACACAGAGCTTTGAGAGTGAGAGATAAAACGGCATAAATATTCAGCTTCGTCAGTTCAAAGATTAACCATTATTTTCGCGTCGGATCTAATCAGGTGTTTTGGAATTTGTCTTGTTTTTTTTTCCAACTAAACTATTCAAACATTTACCAGATATAACCAAAATCTCCCACACAATAACATTCCGGCATGGTATAAAAAAAAAAAATAATAATAATAATCATGATTGTCTGCAAATTGTCTGGATATGCAGACTTTGTCCTCTTCAGTATGTGTCTGATAACATTGAAGGCTTTTTCCTTTTTTCTTTCGAGCTGACGGCTGGAGTTGAGGTGCTCGTCAGTGTTATTGGTGTTTTCTCTGGGCGGGAATGCGCTATGCTGACAGAGCTGTCGAAGTTCTCCCTCTTTCACCCCCCCCCCCCCCCCCCCCCCCCACACACACACACCCACACCCTTATGGGGCTACTGCAGTGGACTATGCAAGCAGACAGGTAATGTGAGCCAATGACACATACACACACACACACACACACACACAAGCACACACACGCTATGCTATGCTTCGCATATGCAGTCTTTACTTCTGCCCATCACAATGCTTCTAAAAATATCCCAGAGTTTCATCATCTGTCAAATGTACTCCTCATCACTGGATCTTTACTCAGGGAGAAAGAGGAGAAAGAGCAGGCGGGGGAGGTGTGTGTGTGTGTGTGTGTGTGTGTGTGTGTTTGTACATGTGCTATGTCCAAGTCCACAAAGCTCCCGGTCTGAACTTAAATGCGTCCTCAAAGCTTGAATTCAACTGTTTGGTTTTTTTTCAGTCTTTTGCTGGTATCCACACGATATAGCGAATAGATGTTTTCTTTTTTTAATGATGTTTGGTATAATTTGACGTATACGAAAGAATGTTATTTTGAGGTTTACAGCATGAGTGGTCTTCCTTTTAAGGGAAGAAAGGACACGTTCCTCTCTGACAGCTTAGGTAAAGAGGGATTTCATTAACGCCACTGAGAACAACAGGCTGACAAAACTCCTAAAGGACAGTGTTTAATAATCATCGGCTAAAATCAAATCGTAATGCAGAACGAAAAGAAAACTCGACTTGTCAGAGAATAGAGGAGAAAAATTTTTCTCAGTTCCCTCAATCTGTCTCTGTCAACCTTTGTCTACCCCTCTGGACTTTTTAAATGTTTTTACTCTTTCTCTCTTAGCTCATATCCACATCAACTCTCTGTTGTTTCCTCCACCTTCTTGCTGTCTCTTTCACTCTCTCCTCTCTCTCTCTCTCTCTCTCTCTCTTTCTCTCTCTCTCTCTCTCTCTCTCTACCTCTCACTCTCTCCCTCCCTCCCAGAAGTGTTGAATATTTCATGTGTTGAAGGTTCTGTTGGTTGCAGCCAAACCTCAGCAGTTCAGGATTGCGTGCAAATATTTACTTCAACGGTTTGGCGTGAGAGAGAAGAGGGGACATGTGTGCGTGCGTGTGTGTGTGTGTGTGTGTGTCTGTCTAACTAAACATGTGTTTTGTGAGTGTATACGTGTGTGTGTGTGTGTGTGTGTGTCTGTGTGTGTCTGTGTCTGTCTGTCTAAACATGTGTTTTGTGAGTGTGTACGTGTGTGTGTGTGTGTGTGTGTGTGTGTGTAGATCTGTAGGTTTGTACATGTGCTGTGTGAGTGTGTATGTTTGCATGTGTGTGTCTACGCATATGTTATGTGAGTGTATGTATTCATGTGTGAGTGTGTGTGTGGTGTGTGTGTGACTATGTCTAGGTCTGTATGTGTGTGTGTGCGCGTGGGTGACAGCAGGGCAGGGGTCTGCTAAGAGCATGCACAGATCAGATAAATAACCTTGATTACATGTGACAACACTTCTGACTGAGACAGGATGAGAGAGGAGATGTTGTTGACCAGTAGATAGAACAGTCAGGATCACTAACAAGGCGGGGGTTAAAAAAAAAGAAAGAAAGAAAGAAAGAGAGAAAGAAAGAAAGAAAGAAAGAAAGAAAGAAAGAAAGAAAGAGAGCAGGTAGTGATGAAACTAAAGTGTACCTGTGTGTGTATATGTGTGTGTGTGTGTATGTGTGTGTGTGTGTGTGTGTGTGTTTCTGTGAGCGTTAAGGTGTGTGTGTGTAGTATATGGGCATACCACATGCTGTGCTGTAGTTACAGTGCAATATTGTGCTTCAGTTTGAGAAAATTGAAAGCAAGACAGCAGAAAAGGATGAGGTGAAGGAGGAAGAGGGATGTACAGAAGGTTGGAGTGTGTGTGTGTGTGTGTGTGTGTATGTGTGTGTGAGAGAGAGAGAGAGAGAGAGAGAGAGAGAGAGAGAGGTGAAAAAAGCAGACAGTGGCTTTGATGCATGTGAATGGAGAAATGTCTGTTTTGGCTGGCGAGAATGGTGCTCAATCGCAGGTCTGCAGGAACATGAAAACACAATTAAAGGCTGACATGAGGCTGGGGAAGGAGGGAGAGAGAGAGAGAGAGAGAGAGAGCGAGAGCGAGAGAGAGAGAGAGAGAGAGAGAGAGCGAGAGAGAGGACAGTTTCCATATTTGCATCACTATAAAACTCTTTCAGACAAAATATTAAGACGCTATCACGCAAACTGAATTAAAAACAATCCTTAGTCTTCAATCTTCAGCATCCCAAAGCTCAAACTCATGTCAGACACAAATGAATTGTTGCGTTGAAACGTGCGTGCGTGTGCTGTTTTTTTTTTTTTTTAATGCTAGAAACAAGCATTCATTATTTCTTTAAGTTTATAAAACTGAATTAATGCAGTCTAAGAAAGCAGAATGAGCTATAACTAAAACTGCTATTTGAATTTATTGCTCTCTTTGTGTTGTAATGCACATGAATTTTTTTTGCTGCCCTTCCCCTTTCCTCGTTATTATCACTGTTTATGGGTTTGGATGGAGAGATGAAGAGAAGGAGAGAAGGGAGTGAGGGATTGAAAGGATGAAAAAGGATTTGTCTGGATCAGAGCTCACCGTATCCCCGGGACGTCTTTCTCTCGCAGGTGTGTGGGCGTCCTCCATTTTCCTCCGTTTCCTGTCTGTGTAATAGTCGTTCTAAATCATTCACACGTCACAAGCAGAAACTGAGTAGCTCATCAAATTCAGACTTTTATATCGTCTTGGGTTTTTTTTTTTCCTTGCGCTGAGGCGTTGAACTAAAGTCCAGTTGATTTTGTAATGCTCAAACACAGATGAGATGATTAAATGAACTGTGCGTGTGTGTGTGCTTGCATGTGTGTGTGTGTGTGTGTGTGTGTGTGTGTCTAAGGAAATAAAACACTAGAAAAGATGCCACATCGTTATCTCATTCTGTGGCTCCTCAGATGCAAAGTCAGTAATTATGAACGTGCTGTGGCCCTGTGTTCTCAGATTTATTTTCTAAAACAGATAGAAAATACCACAAAGATCTGAAATAGAACAAAAAGGTTTAAACCAATTTGATTACCAAACAACCAAAGAGAGAAAGACAGAAATAGAGAGAGGACAAATAGGATAAAAAAAAAGAGTGAGCGAGTTAGGGAGCAAGGGAGAGAGAGAGGGAGAGAGAGAGAGAGAGAAGAAAATGAATATAAATTGTGTTTGATCATCCTTTCTGAGCCCGTCTGAATCAGTGTGAATCGTTAGTAACTTTTTGAGGCCACACTAAATCAAGTCCAGACTGCCTGATTGCTTACTCTGCCAGCAAGAATGGCCCCGGCCAAGCAATTACACATTATTTATTTTTTTGTTTTGAAACTTCAGAGTGATACAAACTGCTCAGAAAGCCTAGAGTAATGCATTAGTTATGTTTGTCTGCCTGCCTGCCTGCCTGCCTGCCTGCCTGCCTGCCTGCCATCTATCTATCTATCTATCTATCTATCTATCTATCTATCTATCTATCTATCTATCTATCTATCTATCTGTTTTTCTGTCTAAGACATACAGTAAACTCCCTTATAGCAAAAATCCAAAGCCAAAGTCATTTGAAGTTTACTGTCTGAAGGGAAAATGACAGCTGATAAAAGCTGGGAAGCTAAAACTAGTGAACAAACTCAAACAGCTCAGTCCACATATACTGTGTCCTTCATTCACACTACAATCATACTGGTCAATACAAGATGAGTTTGATGACATAACAATGCTGCTGTTATCCAATTCTGACCAATCTGTGCATATTCTACTCCCATGTGACTGGAAGCCGAATGTCATTTTGACAGCGCTGATTCCATGGTAACGTTATTTGACCATTCAGATTGCCTCAGATTCTATTCTTCAAGCTCTATCGCTGTCACACCGGAGATCTGAGCCAACAATGACACACACACACACACACACACACACATAAAACATGCATCACCACTCAAACAGAGAGAAGGTTTTTAAGTTGACTGTTGCCCAACGAGTGCCTGTGTGGCAGTGCATAGCCTTGCACGGGAAAGTCATGAAAGGCCCTGTACATGTTCACAAGGTCTAGTGGAGATCATATCTCTCAGTTAGGAGAAAAGAGTCCAGTCAGGGGCAGGGCTCTCTAATTCACACCCTGGTCTGAGTAGGTGTGTGTGTGTGTGTGTGTGAATGTGTGTGCACGCGTGTGTATGTGTGTGTGTGTGTGTGTGTGTGTGTGTGTGCGTGTGTAGTATTTATAGATCCCCTCGATTTGCTGTGAATCGTAAGCCCCACCCTCCCCTTCCCCCTCCCCCCCGCCTCTTTTTCTCCGCTGGCCATTTCTCAGATAAATGCGTGGCAAGATTTCCCTGGATCAGCCTTTTGTTTTATCTGACAGCTGAAACACATTAATGTCAGTCTCACTGAAATGTTTACAGCCTCAGAGGAAATAAAGAGTACGCAGTTCGCCTTAGAGAATTAAGTCACTTATTATACATGAATAAAACAAAAGACCAAAATGAAGTGACTTCAGATAAAGGCCTCTTAAGAATGGAGTTTTTGGAGGAGCCCAGTAGTGAAGAACGACATGCAGCCACTTCTCACAACCGCCCTGTGTTTTTGATTCTAAAGACTCCTAAAAAAAACAAACAAAAACAAATGCTTTGAGTTAAAATACTTGGTTTGTTTAAATTCCTCCTGGTGCGTCCTTGAGATTATGATTTTGACACGAGTTACTGAATCCAAAATTCAACTGCACTTGTTTTCTTTTTCATCTCACAGAGAACACTGACAGCTGAGCTCATGGGTGTTTTCATTCATTTAAACTGACATTGACTTTATCTTTGTCTCTTCACACCGACTGTCCAAAACGATTTATGCACTTTATGAACCTTAGCACAGCCGGAGTAAGAATAACGGTTGTGTGAGTTTGGACCCACAGTCCATTGCCTGCATGCAGTTGAGGGTTCTAGATGTGATTGGTTGGAGGACATGGCAGTCAGTCCAGTCTATCCAATCACTATTGTCAATCAGGTACTGGGAGTAACTCTGAATAGTGTTTTTTTTTTCCAATTACAAAGAGGATCATAGCGTGAAAGAACAATTTCAATTCTACACACGTAGCATGTTTTTCTCGACCAGTCTGGTCTGCCTGTTACTGCGGGAGCATCACAGGGTAACTGTAAATCCTAAAGTGGGAGAAAACCACAAAGGGAATAAAAAAAAAAATGTAGGGCAGAGTTGATATCTTATTTAAACTCTCATGCTGTTTTCTACGTAGAACCTGGTTTTTCAGTTATGAGATTCACAGTTGTTTTTTTTGTGTTTTTTTTTTTTGCCCTTTGCGTCTTCAGATTAAGATTAAAAAAAACAAATGTGCATGCGACCAACAGCAAACCCAAGAATTCCAACCCAAGGTTCATCTGTGAAAAAATTAAACAAGTGACTTTTTGTTGTGTGAAAGCATTGAGTATTAAAAAATAATCATAATTCCCTGTTGTTGCTCAGAAGAGAGGCTCACATGGGGCTCAGAGTGTAATAGGATAAAAAAAAAAAAAAAAAAGATAATATGATGGAAAATTTATCAAAAGAGACTGAGAATCCACTGGTTGGGGGGGGGGGGGGGGAGCTTGAAGAGATTGAAACATCGTGATTTTTTTTTCTTTTCTTTTTTTTTTTCTCTTCGCGAAGAATCCGAAAACACCCTATTCCGAAGAGGACGGGTTCAAAAGTTCACCCGCACTTTTTTTTCCCCGACTGCGTGGAATCAACTCGTCACGGCACGTTCACAAACAAAAAACGCGCGCTCACACTCAACTTCAACAACAAGAGCAGATCTAAAACCCACCGTTGCCTCTCAAAACAGATATGCGCTCAGGGGCAAGCAGAGTTTTCAAATGTCTCAAAAAATAGAAATGGAAGAAAAGCCCGACAACAACAACAACAACAAAAAAAAAAAAAAAAAATAAGGCCCGAATTTGAAGGTTTGTCAGCCGGAATTGTAAGCGAACAAACACTTCAAACAGGTGGAGCAGCCGACTCCTCCACACCACGCCTGGGTTTGTGGAGTGACAGCAGAAGCTATAAGACTTCATCCTGCGGAGCCGCGGAGAGGAGCGGAGAGGAGCAGGGCCGTGTGGGTGGGCTTCTGAAAAAGAGCGTGGGTTTTCAGGACAAATTGTGCAAAAAAAAAAAAAATTCTCCCCTCGCTCGTTCTCCTCCCACACCGTTACACAAATAAAACTGGGAACGCATCGCCGTTTAAAGTTTATGACTTAATGTTCATGACCCATGAATGGAAAGAAATTCTTGACTTCTAAAATCTAAATCTAAGCGCTTCAATGGTCACATGTCTGAGGCGGTCAAAGGTTCTCTGATCTTTTTGAATGTGGTTCTTGTTTATATTTGACAAATAAGCCAACACATCGATCTCCATTTCACAGTGACCCTATCCCTGTCTAAATATAAAAACGGAAATGTAAACAAGTGGTAAAAGGTCAGTGCTGAGAGATGTGACTGTAACTTAGCTCGTGAAATGACTGAGGTCTTTAAATGGTTCAAATACATGAGCTCTTTTGACTGAAGTTTGACAGCAACCATTTAGGCTTGCGTCTCCCGTTTAGCACTGCGCTGAGCAGCTTAAAGCACCACACACACACACACACACAAACACACATACACAAACACACACACACACGCAAACAAATATACACACTCAAACAGAGCGCTGAGGGGGTGAAAAGACTAAGGCTCAAATCTCAGTAGGGCATACTTGTTTAATCAGTATCAACATGAGGTCGATGAGTTTGTAAGGGATTCAATCAACTACACCCAGAGGGGTTGAGAAGAACCATGGAAGCACCTTGTTCCAAAAAAAAAAAAAACCAAAGTTCTTTTCCTCGACAAGGAGGTGTCCGTTCCTCCGGCACCTGGACCCCCGGCCGCGCCGATCTCTTCAGGTGCTTAAGCTGAGGGGGAAAAGCACATCGATAAAAAACGTCTGTGCAAACTCAGCCTCCTGTTGACAGTATTGATCCGGAGCGCCGGGGGTGCCTGTGTGGCCGGATTTCAGCTATTGGATTTTAGAGCAGGCAGGTGAGTGAGTTCTGGAGACGTCCCGCGTCCTTCAGAAACATCAGATTACGGTACCATGCTGAAGAGGTTTGGGCATCACAAGATGTTCAGACTGCTGGGGTCAGATAAGGCAGAGCAAGGTTACGGATTTTTTTTTTTTTTTTTTTAAGCGGTTAAGGTCGAAGTTGAAGTTGAATAAGTCCATGATGGTTTTAAATCAATCGATGAGGAGTGACAGATGACTGAGAACCAAGACCGACTTCAGTATATTCACAATGAAAAGGAACTTCATCCATGGAACCAGTGAAGAGGAATCTCTTTCAAAAATACTTTTTTTTCCTACTTATTTTAGCTTTGAGATACACTTCCACTAACTAAATGAACGCAAATCTTAATGATTTACCGAACAATTCAACAGTCTTGTTTATAGTCAAATAAATGCCACGCAGATGAATGACAGAACTTTTCAAGAATTTCAGCTGGTAAACAAGACCATGGCAACAGTCTGTTAAAACACATTGGTGCATAGGTGACTGATCCAAACATCTCTGTATTTGGAGATATAATGACTGCAGCTGGGTCTCCATTTTCTCTTGCAGCGTTGGGGTCATGGAGAGGACACGTCAATGACGCTGCTGGGTTGCTTCTTCCATTTTGGGAGCTTTGTCACGGTCTCTTCCTACATGATCCTGTTTGAGACACACTGCTTAATCTGCTCCAGCCCTGAGGACAGAGAAGCTTCCAGAAATCAGAACCCAAATTCAACCAGCCTCGATGATACCCACATTCATTTCACACACGCACACATACAGGCTCGCACACGCACGCACACACACACACAGACACACACACACACACAGAAAACCAAGCCTAAGGAGAGATAGAGTTGTTTAACAATCAGAAAATTCATCTACTTTCTCTACTGCACTTTTTTTTTTCTGATAAGGATGTTCCGATTGTATCTGTTGTTTACCAGCTAGAAGAGATATGCATAAGAAGATTTGTGCCTGAACTGATTGAAATTACTCCAAAATCCTAATCAAGACAACATAAGAAAGGGAATTAAAGCGAACTTATTGCTTTACCAGTAGTTCGAGTTTTTTTTTTTGTTTTGTTTTTCTCTCTAAAATCACGACGCCGAACCCAACAACGAAATGCGCCAAGGTTTTTTTAATCCTGAGAACTCCATTCAGTTCTGAGTCAAATGTGTTTTTCTTTCTCACAAACCGACCTCCTCTGAGACAAAACGGATATTACTCATGCAGAGACAATATCGCCTAATACCGAACAGCTTTTAAACATGATTGAATTATTTTACAACAAACAAAACACACCCTGTTAACAACAGTTTATTCACCACGCTTTTTTTTTAATCTTTTTTTTATTTTATGTGCACGGAATCACGTGACTACTTCAAGTACAAACTGTCTTACTATTTAATGGAGCGTCCCAATTAAAACCCTCCTTCACACTGACCTTTCTTAGATGACTGGGGAGGACCTGAAACTGTAATTACACATTGTTCTGCACTTGGCCTGTTTATGTGAGCGCTTGTTATGAAAGATAGAAAAAAAAAAGAAAGAGAGGAGGAAAAAAAAAATCAAGCATTAAAACTAACAGGTTGACTATTGTTTAACGTAGCACTTGTTTAAAGCCCTCGGGTTCTCGCCACTGTTATGTTGTGAAAGAGGGAGAAAAAAAAAACGCTTTTCTTCTATACACGGTTTAGCAGTAAGCTATAGCACCCTTATGTTACATGATATATTTACTTTTTAAGCATGGACTCCCTTTCAAAGGAACTTACAGAACCTGTACGAAAGTCATCGATTTGTTCAGTTCTGGCAAATCAACAACAAAAAAAAAATCCAGAAAAAAAAAAATAGGGGTTTGCGGAGGTTACAGAATTTCAGGCTGAAGTTTATAAAACGTTGTTGCGGTTCGTTGAAAGGATATGATTATTTTTGCGTTTTTTAAAATGATTTTTCAATCACCTGTTTGACCAGAGTAGCACTTTCATTGTTGGTTACCAACATAATCTCATCTCATAATCTCTGTGTTGTTGTATCTTCTGTTCTTAAACACTGACGTCCTCCTAAAAATATGTTTGAAAAGAAAGTACTCATAAGGTTAATCCCTCAAATCAATCCAAAACAATGAATGCAGTCAGTCGAGAGCCTATTCGGAGAACCTATCCTGTACAAACCCGATAAGAGGTACCACAGAGTTCTAATTGTGAAGAGAGCAGGAAACACAAAAAAAATGGAATCCACAAAATCATTGACAACATTAATGTTTTCACACTTCTTTCTGTTTGGGTGATGAAGACTTTAAATGTCATACCCTGGTTTCTGGTATCACAAATTCAAAGTATTAATCTGTTTCTCAGCAGCTCTCAGAAATCTGATTCCACGCGTATGACTATGAAACTCCATGAGATTGAAAGTGGTTCCATCGCATGTATCGCCATATCCATAAGTGAAGAACAGCAAAACCCCTGTTTGGTACTTGTGTCATGTGAGACACACAAGATATGAAGAACAAACACTAGAATGACTTAGTACACATTTCTTTCTCTGCTGCTGGTGCATTTTTAATACAATAGCAAGTGTTTTTCAGAGACTGTTTTATAAACCGCTGAACAATCAAATTATGTGAACACTTCTAAAATAAATAATACTGAGGGCATATTAGAAACTACCATTTCGAAATTAAAGACAGTGGATTTTTGGGTGCGATATCGGCTAATGATCAAATAGTTTAACAACAAGGGTGGGAACTTTTGCTTTTTTTTTTTTTTTTGGCCTCATTCCTCTACTCCACTCACACTCTTTCTAATTCTCCTCCTCTTCCTTTACTCCCTCCTTTGGCTCATTGCCTCTGGAGGCACAAACTCATTTCGCTGGTCATATTCCTCTAACTCAGCAGCTGAAACCATTATATAGGTGCTCTCTGCATCATTACCTTTGTCTTTAATTATTCTCCTCAGCTTTTTTTCTTAATTGAATCCACAAGAGGCTCTCCACAACGTCAAACAAACCACCCTGATATCTGTTGCACTCTTAAGTGAGAGAGAGAGAGAGAGAGAGAGAGAGAGAAATGAGGAGTTTGAGTGACAGTCTGTGATTCATGTCAAAAAAATTCTCATTCTCGTTCAAAACCTGTCTCACCTCAAGAAACAAACAGCTGCTCCATCTATAACTTCTATTGCTTTTTTGTTGTTGTTTTTCCCCCGATAGATGTCTACCCATCTCTGCTTCAAAACACTGATTGTAAAATGTTTTGTTTTTGGGTTTTTTTTGATCAGAGGAGAAAAAGATTTCCTTTAGTCTAATTCTGAACTGCTGGTGTAAGTCAAGATAGAAATCTTTAAGAAACAACCAAGGACACCTCGAACTCAAGTAGTGTGAGAATGGAGAGAGAGAGAGAGAGCAGTAATTAGGTAAATCAAGTCTGATTAGACCTTTCATTATATATTTACTTCAAAGAGCTCCTTTGTGTGGGACATCCAAGGCTTTTATGGGGTTTTGATCTCCATGTCATGCTTTGTGATGACCTGGCTTTTAATTAAGAATAGCTTAATGAGTTTACACATCACTGGGGCTGGATGGGCCCAGCAGAACAGTACTCCAGACGAGGCCAAGCAACAACTACTACAATCAGTGGTGGGAACTTACAAAGGTGACCTCCACATATTTCCGGAAAATTCTCTCTCAAAAGTAGTTTAAATTGAGGTTGAGTTGAAACTTGGTCAGTTTCTTGGCCAGTGTCACAGACTTAGTTCTAGAATTGTCTCTCCGTTTTATCATATGCAGGGATTAGAGTCTTTGCTATGTGTTTAACGCATGGTAACAGGTCGGTGAGAGTACAGGGTGTGTTGTAATATGGGAAAGATGTTCTATATATGGGTCTTCAGAAAACTCTTTCATATTCTCGTCCTGAATACTCTTCTATCAGACAAAATATAGAGAAAAGTACCTACATCTAAGAGCTCTCTATTGTTCAAGACAGGACTAATAGATGCCAGATCATAAGATTGCTTTAACAGGTACATAAAGTGTCTGAGTACATGAAAGGGGATTTGGATGAAACGGTTCCTTGGATTCTCCACTCTGAATGAGAATACTCGGGTGTTTAAAAGCTTACCATCAATAGAGAACCTCCAATCTATGTTTTATCAAGTATAAGCTATAAACTAGAATGTCTAACGGATCAATGTTGCATGCCCCAGAGTACAAATCCGATTTACAATAACACATCCTTAGGCTAGGACAGATCTGTTTTCACCGCTGCATGACCCCAAAGAGACGTTCTGCTCTGTGTGTGTGTGTGTGTGTGTTAAGCCCCTTTCACACATACACTGCTACCCTAAAATAATCGGGATTCTAACCGGAGGGGCTATATGTGTGAACGCAAATGTCCGAATCAGTCAACTCGGATTCTAAATGCCGTTTATTCTACCAGCCCCCCAGTACAAACTCCGTTTTCTCTTCGTTTGGGTCCATGTGTGAATAGAGCGGATTATAGTGCAGAGTATGCACAGCGAGCAAGTGGGCGTGTTGATGCCTTTTCGAGACTATCTAACTGGAGAGACGATGAGATTCATGAACTTCTGTCGGGTATCGTCAGACGAAAGTTGATAGCCTCGTCCACCTTATTCTATGTGCTGTAAACAAAACGCTGCGATTTTCACAAAGTGCTTTTTACGTCATGTCCTGCCTCCTGCATGCTCTACCCAGGCCCCACCCCTCACCTAAACCAAATGCAGTATTTTGAGTAGGTGAGAACGCATCTGGCACTGACAGTCTCCTGTTGTGTGCTACATGTGTAAAAGGGCAGCTTTAGACAAAAGGTGAACTTGATTCTGTGGACATAGTCTGTAGTGCATATGTGAAAATGGCTTTAGTGTGTGTGTGTGTGTGTGTGTGTGTGTATGTGCGTGTATGTGCTTGTGCATGTGTGAGTTTGTGCGTGTGTGTGTTTGAGTGTGTGTGTTCTGTATGCCAGAAACATCCTGCCTCACTTCCTCAGGGTCCAGTCTAAAATGAATTCATTTTCATTATGATAATCGGCACCTTTTGCATTCTCTGCCCGGCCACTGTGATTCCATTCAAAGACATGTTTCAAACCAGCACAATAGCGTCTGGGCTGGTCAGAATGTACTCAGCCCATGCTATTCAATTAGCCTCCTCTTACATGACTAAGAGCTTATTCAGGAACCTTGTCAAACTGTCCTTCTTTCCTTACTCATCAACCTTTGAATCATTATGGGGCTAGTTCTTTGTCTTTCTCTCAGGCTTTCTGTCCTGCATGCACAATGCGTGTCTTCACATATGCACTCCCTTATACACACGCACACATACACACACACACATTCACAGAGAGAGAGAGAGAGAGAGAGAGAGAGAGAGAGTGAGGCAAACAAACATGTCCATTAATTTTACACTGGATGCAACGTCTTTCTGGTTTACCAGACGCTGTGTTTTAAACAGGACTACGTGATGGAGCAAGCACACTACAACGCACCTTCTGTTCGTTCAGGTAAAGCGTCCCGAGCTGTCATCTTTCCCCAGATAAATAATCGGAATTGGAATTCAGACAATGAAAATTGTAATATGCCATTTCTCTCCCGTTTCTCTCCCAACCGTAAGACAGATTCCGCTTGGGAAATCAATAACCGGAGTACGATGGGGGGTTGGTCACATAATAAGTTACTGGATAAAATGAAAACTACACGTTCTTAAAAGTCGCGTCTTTCCGTTCCTGCAGAGACGCGTGGAAAACGTTGGGAGAAAAGAGAGGAGAGCTAAAAAAAAAAGAGAGAGAGAGATGACACAAGGATAAGGTTGCACTGACATCTCAATGCATTTTTTATCCTTTCTTTTTACTTGGAAAAAAACTCCAGTGAGGTAAAACTCTATTTTCCATGAAAGATTTGACACGAAACGCAAAAGCTACAAAAATATAGAGAAGTCGTCCAAGAGCGCGTGCGTTTAAAAAGAAGGAGGCTTAAGACCAGACACAGGTTTTAATCACTGAAGTTTAAATGATGGTCTTAAAACGTGAAACGTGACTTAATGCTTTTGAGTATAAATGAATTACATTTTAGTTCTCTATGTATCTGTTATGTTTACAACTGATTGCATAGAAGCAATGTATTCAGAATCCAAAGAAAAACTGCCCACACTGACATGTTTATACAACAGATTGTATTGTACTCACATTGATTCTGCCGCCATTAAGAACGGAGGCCAGACCGACCACACCAAAGGCCAACACCGTAACCATTGCAACATATTATTTATCCGACAAAAGAAGAGCTTTGGCATAAACAGTGTTTTATCATAATTACAAAATGGTTCCAAATCACCACGATGTATCGCAAACTTCAAAAGGTAAAGCCGACATTTTTTTTTTTTTTTGATTAATGGTGTAGCGGCTGATAAAACTGATGTTTGCGGGTGGAGCAAATGAAAGCCTTGCGCTAACAACCCTCTCGGACACTAATCAGATTTTCCAAAAATGTGTTTATTTATTTATTTGTTTATTTATTTATTTATTTCAAACTTTCTTGTGGGTTTGTATGCGTGCCAGTGACCAGCTGGTCAGTGCCGTACGTATACAGTGAGAATGAGTCATTCTCGCTGTGTTTTTAGGCTGAATCTGAAGCTCTCTCCAACACTGACACTGTCCTCTTAAGACTGGGTTGAGATGCCACAGACGGACAGCACAGATGGGCTTGACTTCAGAAGACTTCTACAGCCTCCCAGATTCCAGCACGCAACCAGACAAGCTGAATCATTCTCCTTCAGCTACCAGTGGCTCCTTCTTTTGTTTCTTTTTCCTTTACTTTTTTTTTTTCTTTCCCATGACCAAATGTGATGGCCCATTGTCCGTGTCAACGCTCACCAACTCCACACACTGCGGAGGAGAGGATCAGATTACAGTTAACACACCGGCCTCAGGGAGCAGAGCATATTAATAAATAGGGAACAAATAAATCATAAAGGTTACTCATTCAGAATGAACGGGCAGATACAATTTCCGTTATGCAATAGTTATAAAATATTAATAAACCCTTTATAATCCTTAATAAGCTAAAGTACAGCTGTATCGTGGCTGAATTGGGAATAAATAGGCAATGCTCCGTCTGAACCTATTTTGGATCTACTGAACACTGTCAGTCATGAGTTATACTGTGTGAGAAAACAGCCAATCACTAATCATTTGTGAGCGACGCCTTCTGTATTCAGGTCATTTTAATATAAGACCTGACACTAGACACACATCCCTCTGATTCATTCTGTAATAGAGACTTGACATCAGCTAAAAGGCCATCAACAGAAGCAGTAAATGTCACAGACAAAGGAATATTTAAGCATCGAATATACAATTTATGATACGCATTTCTGGCAAAGATCCTGAAATGTTATTACAGAGAGAGCGGAAAAAAGCTTTAAACAGCAAATCATATGTAAAAGTGACTCCAAATCAGATTTAAAGGAAATCAAATCGAAAAGACGTTCGCTGCCGTCTAATGCCAAAAGCATACACAAATATTTCTCCTGAAATGTAGTGGAATTTAAATTGAGTTAGGTTTGATTTTAGATTGTAATGCTTAATAAATGATTCAATGACGAGGGCAGTTAAAAGTATCATTTGACATGTCTGTCAAATACAGATGAAATGTTTAAATGTCATAGCCTCTTGCCATCTTAATGAGGTAATATTAAGCATAATACTATCTCTCTCTAGAATGCCTGTGTGTGTGTGTGTGTGTGTGTGTGTGTGTGTGTGCGCGTGTGTGTGCGTACGGATAAGTATGCACAAGTACATCTATCTATCTATCTATCTATGTCTCATGTATAAGAGTGAGAAATGGAGAGGGATAGTGAATTTCTTTAGGTCAAAATATTTGCATATAATATTAATGATTACCATAACAGAGATTGCAAGATGCATATTAAATTTTTCATTTTCTAAATCTCTCCAGAGAGAATTTTCCAATATGTACATATGACAGATCCCCTTAAAAATGTGTGTGTGTGTGTGTGTGTGTGTGTGTGCACATGGCTTGGTCCACTCATACGGTTGTGTCAGTATTTATTTTACCTTGTTTTGTCTGGCTAGCGCGTACTTCGGTGTGTGTTTGTATGTGCATACATGTGAATGTGTACATACATGCTTGTTTTAATCCATACGGTATCCATTTTACCCTCTGTGTGTTGGTGTGGGTGTGTCTGTGTGTGTGTGTGTGTGTGTGCGTGTGTTTGAATTCTTCTGTGTGCATGAGTGAATAGGAGGGTATATGTGTGGACTTTGTTTAGCTTTGTTGTGGCTGACTGAGCTGTGTGTGTTTGGTTTGTTTGCTACTGTTTTGATTGCTGTGTGTCCCCACGGGCCCGGGGCTGGGGTTTGGAGAGGAGAGGAGAGGAGAGGAGAGGAGCGCAGAAGAGAGGAGTAGAGAGGGGAGAGAGCCGACGTGTTACCCTGTCTGAAAAAGAAGGCGAGCCCGGGCCACTAGCGTGCCAAGTGTTCCCCCTGGACTCCTGACACACTGCCTCTAGCTCACTGTCCACTTAGTGCACACAGCCGTGAAGAGAGGGGAGCAGACACTGCGTCTCTTCTCTCTCTCTCTCTCTCTCTCTCTCCTTCTCTCTCTCCGTCTTATGTTTCCGTCTTGATCTTCTCCTTCTCTCATCCACTCCCTCTTTAAACTCGCTCTCTCTGTCAGAAAATTTCTTTTTCTTAGTGTTACTCTCCCTGAATTCCTGTCTTATTTGACTCTGTCTCCCTCAATGTCTCTCCTTCTCTCTCTCTCTCTCTCTCTCTCTCTCTCTCTCCCAGTCTCCCTCTCTCTCTCTTTCTTTCTCTCTCTCTCTTGCTCTCCTTCTCTCAGTGAATCAGACGTATTATCACGATAGGGGAGGACTCCGTACCTGTCTGTTGAGAGCGTTTTCAGCGACTCAGGGGTATTTGAAGACTTTTTTTTTCCCCTCAACAACCCCACCATGAGTTTTCACAGCGACGAGTTCTTTTTCTTTTTTTTCTTTTCTTTTTCTTTTTTGGAAACTTAAATTCTCCACACGCTGTTACAAAGAACTCGACACACTAGAAGACAATTTGTGCTGTGAAATTCTCAAAACGAAAAAGACAAAAAGAAGTTACGGAAGGGGAAAAAAAAATCTCTTTCCTTTAATAATCAGAAAGAATTCAGGACATTATGTTTTTTTCAGTAATATAAAAAAATACGTTGAGCTATACATATTTGCTCTTCCCCCCAAAAAAAACCCTCCCTGTTTAATGTGCACACAGCACATTGGTTTTATTATTCCCATATTTAGCGCAATCTGATCTGGGGCATTCCATTTTACGTAGCCTACAGAGATGCTAAAACGAGATGTTGTTACAGTAGAATTTATGGATATATTGATTTGTATATTAAAAAACTGAGCCAGGGCATGTTCAGACTCTTTATCGCAGAGAGGCACCTGGAACGCTGATTAAAAATCTCATTTTGTCTCGTTTTAGCAATCACAACCTCCTCCTCTTCTCCTTTAGCATTCAGCACAAACAAAAATTAGGCAGAGACAAGCTATTACCATATTACTGAAATGTGGAGGGAGGGGGAGGGGGAGGGGGGGGAGAAGAAGACACCACCCATGAAATGGCACATCAAAGCCTTCAAGGATGAGTCAGCATTGGCCAATTAACTCCTACACGTCTCTTTGATTTGCATCAAGTTCAACAGGGAAGCTGTTAAAGACAAGTGGCTCTTGGTAAGAGCATTACTTGGAGAACCAAGGCTTCCTCCTCTCAGTGGCTTTGCCCATGAACTGTAGTCTCAGTGTATACCATTGGCTACGCCAGAATGGTCCAATGAGCGAAGACTACGCCCTGGCCATTGGCTTGACTGTGTAAGCCATTCCAAACCCTGGTATGGTTGTATATGAATTGCTACATCTGCTTCCTAGGCTTGGCCATGACAGTATCTACATCATGTGACGTGACAGTGTTATGGTCCATTAATCCTCTGACCTATTACGGCAGAACAGAGTACGACCCTTAAGGCGTAGATTTGCCCAAATGCTTGGGATAAACTGCTAACTTTAATACCTGGAGTAATATCCTTTTTTTTTTATGTGTCGGACACCCATCCGAATAGACGGGCACACGGAGAAACCGAATGGTACGGCCAGCGAAACCGCTGGCCCCATTGGGTAGAGGTGCATCCTTCCTTGTATGGTTCAAGTGTATTGCGTCCTTCAAACACATTACGTTAGTCAGTGATGCAATGCGGCTTGTACTCCGAATGCTCCATGCTCCAGGTCTGAGAAGTCACGCGCCCACCACGTTCACCGCGACTGAAGTGGCTGCCATCAAGAGGGGAACAGTTACTACAGATCATGGGTAATTGGCCGTTCCAATTCCAAATTGGGGAGAAAATAGGGAATTTTTTGTTAGTAAAGACAGTCTCTCTAGTTACACGGTCTCTCTAGTTCTCTGTCTCTCTCTCTCTCTCTCTCTCTCTCTACCTGGGTGTCAAGTATTTTTCATGGTTTTTCTTACTTGTTTACACAGTGCATGATAATCCTCAAAAACAGAGAAGGGTTGAAATCAAACTGTCCCCTATAAAATTTTCCAGTTCTTTGATTTTAGTTACTCCTTCATATTATGAAATAGGAATTACAGCATGTTGACATGTAACCTGGAGATATTGCTGTAATTGGAATGGAATCACAAAAACTCCACAGGGAAGAAAGAGTCTGGCTTTTCTGCAGATGGATTGGTTTATCTGACCCAGTCATGGTAATGAAATTAAAAGTATGCTCACCAGATACATCAACTTAACAGACAAATTTAACATAACATCAACACCTTCAAGTGTGGACTACAATCTTTGCCAAGATCTAATCTTTCAAAAGAAAGAACACAAGGGTTCTGTCGTTGTTACGATTCAAATTCCTACGCAGAAAGAGTCTAAACCAACTGAAGATAACCATTTCAATTTCTGCAGGCTCAGTTCCATGTTCAGTCTTGGCAAATGAGGGTTTGGCAAGATGAGTTGGGTACCACCTCTGCAAACACAGCCTCCAGGGCTGGGATTATTCATGTGAGAAATGTAGATGCTCGTCTGCCAAACCCAGCAGAGTCCAACAAAAGAGCGAAATTGAGCTTCTCTTATCAACTGCCAGTTTTCATAAAGGACTGCTTCTGAATGATTAGGGTTCTTGTACAAATAGCACTGAACATGGTGTGGGTTTTCTTTTTTTTTTTTTTTTTTAGTCAAGAAACCTATCACCTGTTTTATGAGTTTGGTGTTGGTTTGATTTTGGTGTTTATCTTCTCCTGGCAAGAAGCCACAGAGTATTGTAGTTCACAGTTCTGAAGAATGTGAAATGCTGAACTTTTTGTAGTGTAACTGTTTTTTTGGGGGGGTTTTTTCTGACTACCATTCTTCAACAAAAAGTCCTTTCCCGGCTGGTTGTGTTCCGCCTTAATTTCAGCAGCTTCTATCGCTTAAAGTTCCCTCTCTAAGTCATTGAATCTCTTCAGTCAAAATGGAACATTTTTGGTTGAAATTACTGAACTCTGGTCTAGAATGCGCTAGATGAATGATGAAGCCATTAACTTTATTGGCAAAGTGCTATGTGTCCCATTACCAGAATTATCCATTACAGCATACACAAGGCTAGTTGATTCTGAAAATGAGACATCGTCTAAAAAGGAAAATAAAACAGTTGAAAACAGTCAAAAAGTAAATGATTTTTGTATAATGAGAAAGCACAAAGAGAGACATGACTGCCCACAAATGATGTGTCTAGCAATGGACAAGTCCAAAAACTTCAAGCTTCATGACATATGAGACAGCTGGGATACGAACTGACCAGAGCTGTGGATGCGTCTCATTGGTGCAGAATGCCGAATGGAAAACGTTGGGAGGTTCCCACACGTTTGTTCATTGCGTGACTGCGATCTCTGGCCACCTCTTCGGCACCATTAATAATAAATGTAAATGATTTAACCACTTCTGTAAAACATTCCTCTCTGCTGTATTATTCAGTACATCCACTCTATGCATAGTCAATGAGGCTCGACACACAAAACCACCATGTTGCAGTATTCATGGCAGGCGTTTGCTGAGATTAACATATGTACCCAATCCTATGCAATCTCTTATTCTCACACCGCTAATTGACGTAGAGCGGGAGGTTATCGAGGGCACCATTTAGAGAGCAATTTTCATCTCCATTTTCCTTTAATGACGGCTAAATACACATTCTCCGATGAGGCAGGAGCAACAGGCTGGTGCCCACTCCAACACACAGTGATAAGTCTAACAGGCTAAATGGAATTGTGTAATATATAATTGTATGTATCTTAAATGTGGCCCTTGTCTTTCATTAGTGGATGGATGGTCAGTGACGCTCAGTGATATTCAGAGCTTCTGGTTACTTTTATATCCCCTTAGAGCCCAGTATTGCACTTATCTTCTTATATTTGAGTCTTTTGGTTGCTCTCTCTCTCTCTCTCTCTCTCTCTCTCTTCCAGGTTTCCTCCAAAACCTTTCCATACCTCACAGACACACATTCCCTTCGTTTTGACCCACCATTAAAAGCATAAACAACAATTTATGCCTCATCACTTTGCTCGGGGGACACAAACACATGAGAGACCAGTATAACCACCACAGTGAGAGGTATTACTCCATTTACCCCATTTACAGCTGTATGTACACGCGCCTCCCGGTTCATACAGCTTCAGCGCCGTTGGGTATCTAAGCGGGCTGTGACTTTGTCACTGTATAACGATTTGCCAAATTTCCCCATCGCCATTACACCCCCTAATTCCTATTCACCTGTGGAGACATCGCAGCGACATGCTGTACACATTCTAAGGAGATGAAAATTGTATGCATAGTTCAAAGCAGCTTTACGTAAATCAGACTGGATGCTTTATTAGAAATTAAATAAGAGAATTAAGAATTACTTCAAGGTTCACGGTCAGTGGCTTTCTTAATTTAAACCATGTTACTCCTTATTAGACTTTGCAATTACAATTACAGCCTGAGTTATTTGAAAGAGTATGGTGCATGAAATATGAAATGAAGGAGGCAAATTTATTCCAATTATTCACGATACGGCTGCACGACTCCGTGGCCTTTTCCCGTTAAAGTAAGGTGCCCTAAAGAGAACATTATAAAAGCAGTAATCTCACAGCATTGTCTTTGGAGTACAGGCACCATGATGGAATGTAGCTCAAAAGAGGTTAATAGCACTTTACGGAAATGATGTGGAAACCGTGGACTGGAAGGACCCATCCGGCCTGCCCTTATTCTGCCTGCCTAATAACTGGTAATCTCTTTTATGACCAACACACACGCCTTTTCTTTTCTTTCGGTAGGTGATTTCAAATTGAATTTCGAGAGAGGAGAAACGAGGAAGCTGACGGGGCCATGTCCAAATAGCTCTACCTTTTGCCTTTTATTAAAGGGGCAGCAAACAGGGCAACAGGGTTGTGAAGAGTGCCATGAGCTTTTCAATGCCCCCAAGCACCAAAGCTGGTGAGAAGCCAAAAAAAAAAAAAAAAAAAACAGCCTTGAAAGATAAGTCTTCCCAGAGGTGCACGACACATCGCTGTTCGCGCTGTCAAGCCAACTCCGCACGCAAACCTATTTGCATGCGCGGTTGCGCACGGCAACCGTTATTGCATTTCAAGTTTTTGAAGGTCAAGTGGCAGAATGTTTGAATAGGCACAGTCTACCTTTACAGCGATTTCGCGCCTTTGTTTAGCGTTAACTGGTAATGGTTTCCGTGTTCAGCGATATTAGATGACAGGCTGAAGACCACGCTCCAATCAGGGTATGGCTTTTTCGCTCCAGTGTTGGACTGCAAAAAATATGAGCCAATCCAAAAAAAAAAAAAATAGGGGGGTTTGATTTTGTTCATTTAAACTGATTATGTTTTCAGGGGACCTCAATAACATAAGCAATTTTCGGTGTAATAACCATAATATGCAAAAGCCACAACAACAACAACATGTGTTGTTTCCACACCGAGGGCAACACATTGAAAAAAAAAAAATTAGTAAAGTAGAATTCACACGGATATTAGTATGGCGTGTTTTGATGGTTATGACGGGCTGCAGCATTGGGGTTTTTGTTTGTCTGTTTGTTTGTTTGTTTTGGTTTGGTTTGGTTTCTTGTGCGGGGAATGGAAGGAAGGTTTTTGGTCACGGTTGCGCAGGCAGATGCTAAATTCTGTGCATGGACTAGACTCAGGTGGTTCACAGAGGCCAGGGTCGCCTCATTAGGCAGTGAAATTTGCATAAAGTTTGGCTGAAAGTAGACATAGAAACTGAAAGCCAACAGAAGACTTAGATCAGGTAGAACTGTGGAAGACATGGGTTAAGTTTTACTGTTACTGAGACTGTCATTAATACTGTAAATATACTACTCTGTATATTGTACATAGTGTTCCTTGGATATTTATTTTTTTTCATTATCTCTACTTTCTTATACCTTGTATTTCTTGTACATAGTGTTCTTTTTTGGATATCTTTATTTTTATTATTTTACTTTACTTTCTTATACCTTATGTTTGTCTGATAAACAGCATTCAGGGTGGAAGGCAAAGTAAGAATTTCATTGTACGGGGAAACTTCCTTTAACTGTGCGTATGACAATAAGCACTTTGACTTGACTTGATATATAGATTCTATTGATAATTCAGGTCAGCATTCCTTTAATGGACGAATTACATCCTTAGGAACATAAATACAAATTTGTAATTATTAAAAACTTTGAGGTAGAGCAATATTTTCAGTTGTAGATTTTGACCGTAGCATAAAAGGGAGAAAAAAAAACTGAAAGATTAAATATGATCACTCAGTGGAAAGCATGTCAGTGTAAATGTTTAATGAATGGGTTCCAGGATCCATTTATAGAGACAGATCATTTTTATTTTCGAATCAATCAATCAGGTCCATAATGCAATCAAGGTCAAATAACTAGCAAGAGTCCACAATTAACAGCAAAGTCAATACAGAACAGGTAATCAAATTCAAATAGCTAGACAATTTTCAGAAATCAAATAAACCATATCAAATTTGTACATGACGGAACGATACGCAGAGTAACAGGAACCCGAGAGCTGGCAAATTATGACAAACACTCAATACCTCAACAGGGAAACGATAAAAAGATGAAGTTGTATTTGCACAAGACAGCGTAATTAGTTAATGAGTTACAGGTGAGTCCGATAATCAGAGGAGCTGGAGGGTGGGCAGGCTACAAGAGGGTGAACAGAGAGTTGGTTAAAAGCAGGAGTGAAACTGTAATTACCAATGATAGAAAATACAGATACACAGAATAAGCACGACAAATTTAATAAAGTCAAATTTAATGAAACAATAGGATGACAAAAAAAATAAAAAGAAAAAAAGAACAAATTATAATCAGGCAGTCTGGCGAAGTTATAAATGACACCGTTTTGTAATGCTAATGGAACGATAAGAGAACAGAATGAAAAAGTGTCTGTACTGGAGGAAGTCTAGTCTCTCGCAATCTCTGATGTTTGACGGATTTATTGAAACTTATATTAAAAAAATACACAGTTGTGAGAGCTACGTTACTGAATTACACTACAGATGCTAACGCTGTGAAACAAAAAGCAAGTAAACTATATCTAAGCCCCCTGATGCTAAAGGTTTGGATTTCGTATGGATAAAAGGGATCAACTCTGGCCCGAGAACAATGAGTTGAGAATCAGGCAACGAGGTCTTTCCAGGTCACAGATAGTTCACTTTTTTTTTTTTTCTTTTTTTTTTTCTGTGATTGTGGAAGGATTTGTCTTTGCTGTGGTAGAGATCAATATGAGATCAGAGAATTACAGATGGAAAAAAACGTCAGCTTCGCTCGGCGAATAGATGTTAATCGGCAGAACACAAAGGAATACTTTTTGTGAGTACTGTGGTTGGATTTTTCCGGGCATATGGAGAACTGTTTGAGAAGACCATAAAAGCTATTATGGTGCTAGTTGTTGGCAGCTATGATATGAAGTGGGAAAGTGAAGCACCCCCTTGTTACATTCCTGTGTGAAAAGCTACTGTTATACTCCTACGTGAAAGAGCAAGTTTCTTTGAAAACATTAATAATGCAAGAATGAATCGAAGTATTATTTAAAGGATCTATTTCACAATGATCCTCATCAGTTTTATAGTCCAGTGACACAAAACAAGCTGTTTTTTGCATTCCAGGGCTTGGTGTTTCCGTAATTCCAAATTTGCAGCCGAGAATTAGGTAAAGGATACCAGAACAACGTATAATATCTTACAAGATGTTTAATTTATACAGTTTATTTTATCATTTGAGATTTTAGCATAGAAAAGTGTTCTTTTATCAACATTCCTATCTGGAACAGAGCTGAATGAGACCAGTTAAACCGGCCTTTCTATAAAGTTTGCATTCTTGATGTGAGTGGTGCACATTCCACACAATAATGACACCTGCCTACTCTCATGCCCTCCAGGACTCCAGTCAGACAGATGGAGTGAAGGCCACAATTTGTCATTTTTCAGTGCCAGACTACGTTTATTTTAGCTCATAGCATGAATTACACCAACACTTGGCCAAAGTACATCCTCAGACTAAAGCATATGGTGAATCACACTAAGATGCTTTGTGAGTACAAAACCACCAGTCAGCTTACTTTCAACCAATTACCACTCTCAGAACTTTCTAGAAATGCATTTATTTTCTGAATTGGAGGTAACGAGCGCAGAGGCACTGGTGAGCTGCTTAGGCTTTTAATGGGACTGGATGCTGACAGTAGCGACAGTCTGAAATGCAGTCATCTCATTATTCGACACTTCTCATAAACACACACACGCACACACACACGCACACACACTCAAAAAGGAAGGACTGGCAAACTAATGAACACTGACAGCACCCCGCCGGCTGTTTGCTTTGCTGTCAAAACCCTAAGCAGAAATGGATAGTGCCTTCACGCGTGGCCTTATCTGCATGGTGTGTGTGTGTCTCTGTGTTCAAACGAACATTCTTACAGGTTCAATTACCCCCCTCCAGATCATAAACACTTCAACTGCTCAATTTAATTTCCTGTAATGTGATTAGAATCATATTTTAACCACGGGGTAGGGGAAGGAGTGCTAATCTGACAGTGATCAATTTTATCATAAGGTAATGAATGTGTACTTTTAGTTAGAGGATTATTAATGTTGTAATTAATGAAAATTGTAATCGATGATTTGCGTCGGGGTTTTTTTTTTTTTTTTAATTTATTTATTTATTTTTTGTTCAGCGATTTATACTACGTCATAAGAAGCAGCGCAGTGGTGTAGTTCTGGCCAAGAACAAGGGAAGGCTGCTAGTATACTAAGAGTCAAATAAATTAAGCGCGTAAGGCAATAGTTACCGAGACAGAGTCAAGTGCTATAGTCGTCCCCGTCCCCGTCGGTTCAGCGTAAGGTAAACGTGTAAAATGTCGAGGGTTTGAAGGGGCGTTCAGAAGTTGTCAAGCTAGAATTTGTCACTGACAGTAAGTGGCAAGGTCCCCTTAGAGTCCCGCTCAGCACACACATTGTGAAAGCTTCATATTTCATGCTGAAGCGGGGAAAACGAGAAAGACGCATGAGACCTGATGTACGCCTCACTCTCTCTCTCTCGCTCTCTCTCTCTCTCTCTGTCTCTGCATGGGCAAATTCGGGGAGGTTCTGCGCTGTCACCTCTGTTCTGAAAACAAACGCAGTGACACCGAGTGCGCGGGGCCTCGCGAGGTCTATAAATAACGGTAATTACGCGTGACACGCTCGGCGGCTGGTGACCTCGGGAGCCGCCGGCCGTGGCCGCACTTTGAGACTGAAATGCGGGCGATGTGGGCGATTGAGTGGAAAGCAGCTGAGATGAGTGGTGAGGAGGAGGAGGAGGAGGAGGAGGAAGAGGAGAGGAGAGGAGAGGAGAGGAGAGGAATGAGGTGCAGAGTAATGTATGTTATGGCTGCTGAGTGCTAAGTGCAGTTGTAAGCTCCAAAAGGAACATCAAAACACAATCGAGTGACGGGGCCTAGAGACTGTAGTGGGTAGAAAAAGGAAACAGAGAGAGAGAGAGAGAGAGAGAGAGAGAGAGAGATCAGACAACAATGAAATGAAAATCAAAAAACCTTCCATACAGACCAAAAGTGATGCAATTTGTATTATATTTTTGCGCTGGCTTATTCATGGGGTTTTTTTTGTTATTTTTTTTTTGTTTTTTTTTTTTCCACCGTCTTTACAAAGCAACTGCACTCTTTTGTAGTCCCATTTGAAATCTTTTGACTTCGGTTATTCCGCAGGCCCGGTGTTTTAGTGTTTTTTTCCCTTACGTTTTGAAACCCTGCAAGGAGTGCTCCGTAGAATTTTTACGTTTTGGTCAGCAAGATGTCAGCCGGTGCCGGACTGAGAGGAACTGGAAGACGGTTAACTAGCACGCCGATGTTATTTTGTTTTCTGTCAGAGGAAAGGGATGTCAGATGGGGTATTCTGCCGTCACGTCAGTTAGATGCTAGCGGGAGCTGATACCAAGCGTTTGCTCTAAAAAAAAAAAAAAACGTCTGGGGTGCCATCAGAAATCTAGCTATTATATAATAGCTAAGCGCTACAATGGCCGTCTATGTCACAACAGTATGAACTTCTCCTTTAAGTCAACGGTACGGTTTAAGAGTGCAAAGAAGGTTAATGACATTTCTAATGACTCTTGCAAGCAAAAATCTGTTTCTAACGAAAGTTCATAAATTCTGTCGTCTCTCAAACTGCTAAAAATATGCGCTCTAAGCTGTACGCTAACACGATGCAAGACGAATGGCTGTTTTATTAACACGCGACGCTTCTCACAAACTCCAGATTTCGGTAGCTCTTGTTGGCGTTCCTTTTCCCTTCTTTTCGTGTTGGTGAACGCTGCGTGTCTTTTGAAAAGCGGGCCACCAATGCAGTACATAGTTTATAGTTGTCTGCCTCAAATAACGAGGAAAAAGAATGAATAAATAAAATGAGCTTGGCATAAAAAAAGAAAGCTATTATGTGGCCTTAAAAAAAAAAAAGAGTTAGCTGAGTTTTCTCGGGTCAAACGATGCCATTACAGAGTTTCAGCAATGCAAAGTTTAACATAGCTGTAAAACAGTCAAAGCTTTTTCCTTTGTGGGATCAAGGGGAAACTTTAAGGTTCTGGATATATCGTAAACCCGTGGGTGAGTTATATAAGCACTTCCGCACTTTCACTCTCTTCACATGTTCTGCACTTTATCTTCAAGGAGTTCTTTGCAGTGTCATTTAAGATGCGCCGACCGTATTTGTGGAAGAAGCGCATCATTATTTAGGATTGAAGGGGCAAAAGAAGACTTTTCAGACACGTCTGTCAGCACTTAATTGCTATCTGACCACAAACCTAGCCAAAACTTACCATGTTCCTTCACCCAACCGTTCCTAATCAACTCCTTGAATCAGCTTGTCTGTATGACGCTATCCTGCAAAATGACTTCTGTGACGCAAGGTGTTAACCGTGACAGGGGATCCGTCGGCTGATGTTAATCAGATGTGTGGACAGAGTCCTCTCATCTTTCCCAGCTGTTCTATCCTGTAATGAATTGCCGTGGAAGTCAGCTCATTGGTAAACATTCTTGTCACTCAGCGAAGAAGACAACGGCTCAATTAAAATACTGAAAGAGTTTCAACTGTTTGAACCAAAAAGGTGAAAACTACTTCATCGCCCCTCCCTCCCCCCCACCCGAAGCACCCCAACGAGAACAACTAATAGGAAAAGAAGAGATCCTCTAGCGACATGGTAAATTGAGTTTGTGGCCCTGGGGTGGTCGCCGTCTCATTCAGTTTCCACAGTTGAAGGTTGGTCTGACAGGTTATGACTGTGTGTGTGTGTGTGTGTGTGTGTGGTTGTCCCTTATCTCTATAGAGTGGGGTGAGACAGGTGCTCCCCTTGAGGCAGCCCAGGTCACGAATGATTCCTGGAATAAAATGGAGATTGTGTGTTGGGGTCTCTAGCTGTCAACAGGCTTCACCCATTTTTTTTTTTACCTTCGGGGAAGGATAGTGTGCTACATTCTTATCAGCGAGGACTTAACACGGTCTTGTACGGCCTATCTAGGGTCAAAGTTTATGTGTGTGGGAGGAGATGAGGTAGGATGAATGAATATCAATATTTGATGGATATTGCACATTGATATCACATGTTGGGTTTTGCCCTGCATACTGAAATAAATCCAGTCTAAGCCGGATGTAAAATGTACTGAAAATGTACTTCATGAATTTCTCATCTTAATGGAGTGTCAAGAAGATTTTTTTTTTTACATTTTCATTTGGGGGGGGGGGGTGCTTTACAGATTTCTAAGGGAGGGATGGTATTTCCAGGTATGGGTGAACGTATGTGAAAATGCGGTTTATTGACCGTGAGATCGGGCTGTCTGGTGCGGAAGGTGCACAAACAGCAGTTGCATCCATCTCCAAGTGTTTCCTCAATAGCTAGCAGAGCTCTCCAAACCAGCAGGAAAACGCTTCTGGCCGGCTCAAGGAATTAAGCTGTATTTTTGTGAGAGCTCTCACTGGCTCAACAGATTAGAAATTGAGCCATCATTCTCAGCAAGAGCTAAAAACGGAGAGAGGGGGAGAGAGAGAGAGAGAGAGAGAGAGAGAGAGAGAGCGAGAGAGAACTAAAGATAGTGAGAGGCTTCAGCGTTAGGGTTTTGCCCCCTTTAGCACTTTAGCACACTCAAACTCCGTTTTTTTTTTTTTCTTTTTTTTTTCCCCTCTGGAAGTCCCTGCTCATTTGAATAATTTTCTCTTGATGTTCTAAGCGTTTGTGTCATGGAAGGTTGAAAAGCCAAGCTCTACTCCAGAGAGCTAAAGTGTTCACTTATTTCGGGTATTGTTTGGTTACCCTCGTCTTGCCTGTGGATTTTCAAAACATCTTTTCTCGCTAACATAATATAGCAGAAATTGTACTCTTTTGGTCCTGTCTAATCCCATTTCCCTTTAGAGGCAGACACGCAGCGGAACACCTTGGAGGGAGAAGAGGGGGATGTTCGATTATAGCGTTTAGACTTGCATGAAAACCTAACTATAGACAGACAGCAGTTGACATGGGAAAAAAAGCCACTGTTAAAGCGTTCTAGGTGTTAACAGAATCTCTGTCTGTGTGTAGAGGGTCATGAAAAAATGGCGTTTAATATAACTTTAGATGTGAACGTATTTTTTTAATATGTCGCAAAACAAGAGTTTTACCAGCGTTATCTAAACAGTTTTATACTTTTATAGTTCTTATTTCAGATCTTTTATATTTCACTTATTTAGTCCCCAGATCAAGTTAAATATCAGTATTTAACAACAACAACAACAACAACAACAACAACTACACCAAAAACCCCTCTGACAATTTTTTCTTATCCAGCAGTCAGAACCTAACACTCACTTACACTCCAAACAGCGAGTCAAACATCAATATTCAGCAAAATTATCCTCTGAGAGTGTTTTGTCCTACATTCACTTAACTCTGCGTTATGCCTACACCATAGATCAACCCCATATAGACCACAATTAGCTCCTCTCTCTCTCTCTCTCTCTCTCTCTCTCTCTCTCTCACCTCCTCCTCTCCCCCTCCTCCTCCTCATCCTGGTTTCTAACAGTGTCCTTCTCCCACACAGTCCCTACAGAGGAGGCCGCCCGCTCTCACAGACAGCCCATCTCTGCCTCTGTATTTTTATGCATGGTCTGTGAGTGCTGTGTTTTATAAGGATATCAAGTGTAGCTGCTGCAGCTGCTTTAAAGAGGAAAGGAACAGCCGGGAGGGACCACTGTCTCTCCTCTCCGAGACTGAGAGAGAAGATCAAAGAGAGGGAGGGAAAGAGAAAGAGAGAGACGAGGAGAGAGAGAGAGAGAGAAGTTGAGAGAGAGAGAGAGAGCTCCCTTCTGCCTCAGAGCTGGAGAAGCAGAAGTCTTTGATCCCCCATCTTGGTGACCTCTGATTGAACCGGGCCGGGGTTTTTTTTTTTTTTTCCCCCCACAGAGACCTTGCCAATATGGTGCAGTTCTGATTAATAAACAACTTCATTTGAGGCTCACTTTGGGTTTGATAGGCATATGAATAAAATTGAACTGCAAAAACAAGGATTCCTTCACTAAAAAAAAAAAAGGAGACATTTTACTCTCTCAGCCAACTTTTTTCATCCCACTTTGTAACTTGAAATCTACTTGAAATTAGACTTCTAGTGGTCAAACATCAAACTTGTCACTTTTGAATGCCACAACAGAAAAAATCTTTATATATATATATATATATATATATATATCTTGCCATAGGAGGTCCTTCCTTCAGTTTTCCCAGTGTGAACTTCAGCAGATAGCCAACCGAGAAATCAATGGAATATTTTTGTCAGGTTTGTTTCTACGACGGTGCGCACCTGTGATTTCAGGGGAATACTGTTCTGTTTTTGAAGAGGCACGGCCCATCTGACATCCAGTCACCCTTTAACCAAAAAGCAGACCAGTAAGTCATGAAAAGTTCAGATCTGTTCCCTCCCTTGATCGAATGCCAAAAGATCAAAACAAAAAAGTTTCAAAAATGGCCAAAAGCGGCCTTTCTCGACCAAAGTCACGCAACTTTCCCCCTCTCACAAAAAAAAAAAAGGCACCAGTAAGAAGAACAACTGCATTTTTTTTAGCTTTTTTTTTTTCTTTTCTTTTTCTTCTCCCTTTTTTCTTTCTCTCTTTCTTTCTCTTCCCCCGTGGGTATTTCATTGAATATTCATTTGCTCCTCTCCGTCTCCCAAAGTGTCATTTTAACTTTAACTGCCTTTGAAGCGGGAGAGTTTGACACTACGGAGTGTTGTAAAATGAAAATAAAACGTGTCAACCTGTCTGTCCCTCTGCTCAATAACTTCATACCGGAATGAGTGAAGATAGTTACTGGCCCCCTCCGGTCAAATCATTAAAGAAGACAAAGGTATGCACCTTTGCAACACACACACACACACACACGTGCACACACACACACTCAACTGAAGAGGCTTTGACATTGAACAGTTTTACTGACGGTTTGTTCTGTACGGTCAAATTCTTTTCCGGTAAAAACGTCTTACACTGTACGTGCACCACAAAATGATACTAGCCGTGCGACAGGATGCTGGTCGTTCCTCATGGGTGACTGATTGTCTCTAAAGATCTGCAATTAAAAAACAGTTGTAACCCACAGATTAATCAGTGTGGCTCCAGAGTGAATGAGCAACATATTCTTGGCATCACGTTGAGATATTGACAAGTCCTAATTGATTGTGCTTGATTGTTAGAGATACCGGACTACTGAATCTTCAGTTGGACGTATGTTACCTTTCGCACGATCAATGGCGGCTTTCAGTATCTTCTAGAAATGAAAAACAGAAAAAAAAAGAAAAGAAAGAAAAAAATCAGTCTTTCCAGTCAGTGTCATTTTTGACAGTTTGATGGTTTGCAGTAGAGAGTCTACAGCACTGATAAGATGGAGAAGATGGGTTTTGTCGGTGTAGTTCCAGAAAAACGACCCAGAGACCGAAGCCTCACTTCGCTCCATCTCTATATCTCATCTCATCATCGGATGATCCGTCCCCAATCTCATACGTGTTATCGTTCAGCGTCTCATCTTTTGCCCGAAAATCACTTACCTTAGATGGAAAAAGAGAGATAAAATAACTTCTTTTTTTTTTTTTTTTTTTGGTCCTCTTTCTATATAGGACTGGACTCAGACCACCTGATCTGAGATGATTGTTAACCCACTGGGTAGATTGAGATGCACTAAAAAAAATCAAACTTGCCTTGAGCATCATTGTGAAAAAAATAATCTGATTTTAAAAAATTGACTTGGGTGTAATGATTGACTCACGGGGTCCAGTTGCATGGACGTAATGTTGAAGGGCAAAATCCAAAAGGCAGACCGAAAAAAAAAACCACTGATCAGTCGAAGGGGCCAAGTTCGTTACAAGCGAGCAAGTTACGGTACACGGAGAAGAACCCAACTCAGACAGGCACACGGGCTTCAGATAAGGAATGACTAGGCAAAAATAAATAAATAAATAAATGCTACGCGGGATCTGGGACAGAGAGAAGGAGAAAGAGGGGAAAGAAAGGCTCGTTAATGGGATGAAACGTTCAGCGCCTCGTAGGGGAAAACGAAGGGGGGATGAGTCCTATTTAAACACGGTGCTTTATACGCGCTGCAGGTGCTCTCAATAATCAGGTGAGGAGAACCGTGGCCAGACAGGGAGGCACTGAACAGAGGGCTGGAAAACAGGTGTGATACTACGCGTATGAAGATGATCAATTATATCAAAAAAAGACAGCTCTGTCTGAGCATTAATAACCACTAAGAAATGAGTTAAGATCTGAAGCATAGGGTGATTAATATGAGCGCACAAAGGGAATATTGTTTCTTATGTGCAACCCACATGATTAATCATATTACAGCCTTGACAACACTTTATTTTGAACTGCGGAGAGTGAAAAGGTATTTTGTCGAAGACGTGAACAGACAAATCCTTCGTGAAAAAGAACTGGAGTGGAAGAATCAAACTGCTGTATGTATTATTGTATTATTAAATTCAATTCGATTCTCCAGCTTTTTCTCATTCATTGAAAAAAAAAAAGTTTACTGATTCATAAAATACAACCAATGTTCCAAACATATTCAGACATGCTGACAGTTTTTTGGTTTATATATGGCATAATCGATTATTTCTCCTCCTCAAATGAAAAATTAAGCTGAGTTTCCCTGTGTAATCTCCTTTCAATCTATTGTGCCTCACGTTTTGTCTTCTCGTAGCAACGTAACAAATGCCTTGCCCGAAGCAAAAGCTAGTGTCTTTCTTTCTCTCTTTCTTTCTTTCTTTTTTTTTTTGGGTCGAGATTCCCAGTGGGTGAAAAAAAGCAATAAAAGAACTGGCCTTTTGCACAGCTCTGTCTCTGACAGATTCACGAGAACAAACGAACAGCGCTAACCTGGCCGCTAAAAGAAGAGTCAAATCTTCAGATCTTAATGTGGACAAAGTTCCCATTTCACTTTGAGACCTTACCCTGTGTTTTGTTGGTCTTTGTAGTTTTCAAAACTATGCAGTAAAATCTAGCGTGTCGACAGCTAAATCAATGTAAGGACCAGGTTGCAGAGAGTACAGCTTAAAGAAATGAAAAGGTCCAAAAAAAAAAATGCACACTGTGGTCTACTATTATGAAATGAAATAAATATTTGGCGTCTCTGGCCTTTTCCCACCCCCCAAATGACAGCGTGTTGCCCGTGTCCTCCTTTGCTTGGAGGATCTCAAAACCTTTCTTTTCTGAAAAGAGTTTAAAAAACAGAAAGTTGGCAGTGAATGGCTTGTTTTGGACACGTCTGAAGAAAAAGGATACCCTTTTGGAGCGTGTACAGCACAGGAGTATTATATGTGTTTCTGTATGTGTGTCTGTCTTGTTTGTCCTCCTCATTTTTTAGATATCATTATTTCTAAGCCGTCACTCAGTACATGGCCGAAGGGAAAATAGGTTTTGCCTCCAGGGGAATACTGCTGGGGTAGAGGAAGAGAGAGAGAGAGAGAGAGTGTTAAAATTGTTCTCTCCCTGTTCTGCCATTCTATACCCAACTCAACTCAAAGTTCATCCAGAGGTTTTCAGAGGTTGTATGTAGAGGGTGTAACACACTCTAACTCTCCACAGGTTGGACAGGTGATTCTGGGCCGTCGGGGCTCATTCCAAAACCACTGTCTCCATCGCCCCCGTAGCATCCGCTGTCATTGTGAGAAAACTGTACACATGCATTAATTGGCTGAACACCATTGTCCCTAGTGCTTTGATTTACATATTTCCCAGCACTTGTCAAACTAGGGAAAAAAAAAATTTCGTTTGCCTCTGCACAATGGCAGAGTCAATGGATGCCTTTCTTTTAACAGAAGACAGCGTAGTGGAATTAACAAACCTGACATTCTAACAGACAGTTCTGGAGTCACTGCAGATTCTTCGTGACACGTCTTGATTCAAAAGTATTATTAAAACTTTACACACACACACACATGACATTCACATTCACATTCAAGTATGTTTTGTATTTTTTGAGGGTGAGATAATTTCCAAGGTTTTGGGGGTTTTTTTTGGGGGGGGGGGGGGTTTGCACAGAAAGGAAACAGTGAATAGAGAGTATCCATCATTCACTGCTCAAGATGATCTGAAAGATTCTGTTTGACTAGACCTGACTATCAGACATTACCTTCAATCACAATCCCTCTAATGTAGACTCACGTACATTTGATATCCATATTATTCACTATTCAGAGGACTTAATTGGACCGTATGGAATTACTTGGAATTCAAAGTCCACGGAGACCAGACCAGCCAAACGGGCCGCTAAGCACAGGATAAAGCTACAGTATGTGCTAAAGGACGTGGAATCGATTACACCGTGTCGGGTCTGTGAGTATAATGATGCTGCGTTCTATAGGGAACAAGCCCCTGTAACCTAGGGCAAAGTCACTGTTATTACCTACCGAGTATATCTATGACACCAAACGCAATAAAAAACACTCCACCACAATGAAATTACATAGCACCTGCTATCTCCCCTGGCACTGTTCTCTCTCTCTCTCTCTCTCTCTCTCTCTCCCTCTCTCTTTCTTTCTTTCTTTCAGTGTGTGTATATATATGTCTGTGTGTACTTAAATACAGTGTAAATACATAGACACAGTATTCTGTACACTGTGTGTGTGTGTGTGTGGGTGTGTGTGTGTGTGTGTGCGTGCGCGTATCTATGAAGAAGCTCATTTCGCCTCTAATGATATGGAAAATGAAAGTTCTGCAGAGGAAAAAAAACCAGAGAGAGAGAGAGAGAGACAGAGAGAGAATCGTGCTCTCTTATCTGTCCCTCCTGTCAATCCATCAAGTGCTCTTAGAAGGTAAAAGGACAAAGCCCATCATCATCATACATCTTATATCATCTCCCACCACTATCTCTGTCAGTGGCACAGAAATAATAAGATACATGATGAGACAAAATACACACGCACACACACACTGACTTTACCCATCGATACAGCCGTCACAATCTAGAAAGTGTAATACATGGATACCGGGTCTATGAAAGAGGCAGCATTTGCGAAACTGTTAAAAAAAAAAAATCTACAGGTGACAAAAGCAGCTGTTACCTAATAGACAGTTGGAATTGTTTGTTTGTCTTATATCTTAGTCATAAAACAGACTACATAACAAAAACAACAACAACAACAACAACAACAGCAGCAAAAAACTATTTGGTTGATGGCATTTTATCAAAATGCACTTTTCAGCCCTCCAGTGTATATAAATAAACACTGTAGAGAATCTTTCAAAGACTAATTAACATTTGTTGTGTCTGGATGCATGTGGCAATTTTAATTTGACAAATAGAGAGTAAATTAGAAACCAGTGCAAACGCATAATGAACAGGGTTGTTTTCTTATTATTTTGCAGGTACTCTAAAAATACATGCTCATTGTAAAGGCAAATTTATGGCTGTCACTGCAGTTTTCATCTTAACGAAGGCAGTGTTTCAACAGGGATTTGAAAAGCGTTCAGTCATTTTTTTTTTTTTTTTTAGAAAAACAGTTTCAATCATTGACTGATGCAGTATTCATCACAGTACTGCCAGCATTCAAAAAGAAGAGTCTGTGTGAACGAAACCAAATACTGAATTACCCTTTTCATCTTTAGGCCAGACTGACCAGAGCTGCACAAGTTCTTTGCAGCATAAAAACCCATTTCTGTGACCGAGTCAATGACGAACAATGAACTGACTTTTTTTTTTTTTCGCCACTTCTCACAAGGCCTCGATTCCCGACTGTAAGATCTGAACCATGACCTACGAGCGAATCTGAATTTGCGCATCAAAACCCGCAGTGTGAATGCAGCCAAAGTGAACTGAATACAGATTCATAGGTTAGAGGTAGCAGAATCATTTATGAGAAAAGAACATTTGGCATTGACTGAAAGACCGACATTGCCACTGAGACATTGGGTCTCAAAAAAAAAAAAGAAAGAAGAATTCAAACTTTGTTCCGGTAAAATAAATACCGAAACAAGATGCATAATCAAGTGACTCCCCCCCCACCCCCGCCCTCTCTTCTTCCCTGGACCGACAGACAGAGGGTGAGTGACTGAGGAAAGAGTGATTTTATGTCCTTCGCTCCATCTGTAAAGGATGCTGTACTGAATGAGGGCCAGGTTCTGATGAATAGCAAAGCCTGAGCCTTAACCCCCCCCCAAGCCACGTACTGTAAATCAGACGCTCGGGGGAACCAAGAGGCCACAGTTCTCTCTAAAATGGACAGATTGAGTGAAAAAATACAGCCTTGGAAATAGACAAAGGTACCCTGCAGACACACACACACACACACACAGATGGATTCATTGGAAGGGAGAGAGAGAGAAAGTGAGGAAAGGAGAGAGTTGAAAACAATTCAGAGTGCATGTGTGTGTGTGTGTGTGTGTAGGAGATATTCTCTTCTACCTCTTTATACAAAATCCAAAGAGAGAAAGATAGATCATGAATCAAATCATTTTGGTACCAGTCCTGGGCTCTAAAATATTTCACCAGTCACATCAGCCAATAACCCCCCCCCTCTCCTCCCCCCACCCTCATTCTCCACTTCACTAACTCCATCAAATTCATTGGTAAAACACCTCATCTTTATAGCTTTTGAAAATTAGCAAATAGAACAGCCCCGAGTGCCCAAAAATTGCGAGGAGAATGTAGTCAAAACCTCAGAAACCCAAGTTTTTGAAAGATAGATACACAGATAGATAGATAGATAGATAGATAGATAGATAGATACACAGATAGATAGATAGATAGATAGATAGATAGATAGATAGATAGATAGATAGATAGATAGATAGATAGATAGATAGATAGATAGATACACAGATAGATAGATAGATAGATAGATAGATAGATAGATAGATAGATAGATAGATAGATAGATAGACACATAGATAGATAGATAGATAGATGGATAGATGGATAGATACACACACACACTGACACACACACACACATTAATATAGCTTCTTTTTATTCAGGTATTGTTATAAAAGTACGAAACAGGCAACAATATTCCACTTCCAGACAGTCAAAAGCCTCTGATAAATCCGCGGTGAGACACCGATCAGAGTGAGTGTATGTCTCCCCCTTTTCACACTTTCTTCTCCCGACCTTGTAAATATTTGTCTTGTCTTTCATCCTCCGCGCCGTCGTTTTAACCCGGAGTCACCCGAACAAAAGCCGAGCTGAGCCCTGAGTCTGGTTCAGATTTTCCTGGCTTATCCCTTCCCTCACAGACTAAGCTTCACGAAGGAGCCCGGCCTTCCGATAAAGAAAGATCCGCACACAGACCAGGCTCCCTCTCTCCGTTAGAGAAAGCGACGCTCTTAAAATCACAAGTACCTTAGAGTTACCTGTGTGTATATAGGCACTCGATTTTTGGGGTATTCCAAACATTTTTTTTTTTTTCCCCAGAGTACCTCCAATCAGTTTATGAATCTACTCTTTCCCTTAAGTGCAACTTTCCCTTAAGTCTTCTTCCTCAAGGTCACTTTATGAATGTGTTATAAATGAAGGGACGTGTTTACTGTTGGGGTGGCACGGTGGCGCAGTGGGTAGTGCTGTCGCCTCACAGCAAGAGGGTCTCGGGTTCGATTCCCGGCCGGGCAACCAGGGTCCTTTCTGTGTGGAGTTTGCATGTTGTCTGCGTGGGTTTCCTCCCACAGTCAAAAGACATGCAGGTTAGGTGAATTGGAGACACTAAATTGCCTCTAGGTATGAATGTGAGTGTGTTTATCGGCATGTTTACTGTTTCAGGAGGGACATGTGAAAAGCTGAGTTAAGATATCTTAGAAAACCAATATAATACCAGTGGGGTAAAAAATGCTAATGCTGAAGAAAACTTTTCAGGTTTTTCCGTTTCATCTCAAAATTTATGCTCTATATCTCCACCTGCCAAATGATTTGCCTCAGTGCGTATATTAATGGTGTATAGAGGTCATTGTTTACAGTGCTGTACATTTTGTCTAAAAACTTTGTAATTATGTCTTCCAATGTGCTACAGGGACTCCGTGTCCTTTTGAGCTGCTTCAGGTTGCAACTGGGGGCTAAATTCCTATTAAGTGTGATGTTGGGCATTACCCGTGGGGCATTCTTCATTTAACCACAGCAGGGAAAGGACTCATTATCCAAAAGTGTATTTTTATCATTTGCTTTTTTGTTATTTTCCTGAATACATAGGCCTGGTGTGATGATGATGATGATGATGATGACGATGATGATGATGTGTGTGTGTGTGTGTGTGTCCTTGAGGTCCAACACAGACAGGACTGGACCGGAGAGCAGTCTGCCTGGAATGAATTTAGACGGAAAGCTCTTTGTCAGGTGGCCTCAAAGGCGTGGCATCACCCATCAATCATTTTGGTCCGCGGGACATCAGAAACAACGGAAATATCAAAAGAGGTGGTCCGAACGAGCCGGCCTCTAAATATAGGCAGGCACCTATTGTCTACGCAATTTTTCACGCTAGTTAAACGCGCTCTGACAGTCGAGATGTTGTTCTGGTCGTCTTGAACGTGTGACCTTCCTTCGTTTTCCACATCATTACCGGGCTGTCTTTGACTCGCGTTAGGCCCAACCTGCCTCCTTATACCAGAGTTACTTCATTAATCAACGTTCGCAAATTTTATTCAGGTAGGCCAAGGTCACTCTTGACAGTGCGTGAGAAGAGATTCAGCGACAGAGAAAAAGAGGAGACGCACACACACGCGCACGCACACGCACATGCACACGCACACACACACACACTCACACACACACTCACACACACACAAACATACCAAGTTTAAATTCACATTCCTTTATGTTCTCAAGGACTGTTTGAGGTCCCTAAAGCCAGTGCATTAAATTCATCACTACTGATTTGTGTTTTCATTTACGTTTTAAGTTTCCTTTGCAAGGTTATTATTTTTTAGATTCCAAAAAATAATCAGGCGTGACGTGTTGATTCTGAATGTATTTTCCCAACGGACGACGGGGAGAAAGGGAGGGGAGACGGGAAAAGGTGAACAGAGAGAAAGATGTGGCTTCATTAGCCCATTCCAGACTAACTCCTTGAAAGCACTGCCAAACAGAGCCAGGCAACTTCAGCAGCAGCTCAACAAAACTTTACGATGACTCAGAGAAGCCCTTAAAAGCAGGTTTTGTCCCTGTATCATGCTGGGTTTGGAGTGCTCTTTAGAAGAAAGGCAGAATTTTTTTTTTTATATCTTCTTTTTTTTCCTTTCTTTTTGAAGCCAGTATAGTCCATGCCTTTGCCAAAGATATTGTGCTTGTGTGTGTGTGTGTGTGTGTATGTCTAAGTGTGTTTGTGTGTATGCGTGCATGTGTGTGTGTGTATGAATGTATGTATATAAATCTACTGTCGGATGCACTATCTACAACATTCCAGAAAATGACCCCCCTCCACCTTTGTGATGTTCCTAAAATTATCTACAAATGTTATTCAAGAATACACACATGAACTGTCAACAAGCACTTCATACATACAGATCCTATCCTCTCTCTCTCTCAATTCCCTCTCTATCATTTGTTCTCTCTCTCTCTCTCTCTCTCTCTCTCTCTTTCTCTCTCTCTCTCTCTCTCTCTCTCTCTATATATATATATAATGTGTGTGTGTGTGTGTGCTGTATCTCCATCAACAGGAGTGAGTGAGGCAAGGAGCATTAGCATAGTCCTCTTACCATGTCCTGTCTTGTCTATCTTAAATTGCTTCTCTCTATGCGCAATGAAATACAGTGTTTACCTGACATTGTCTTGCGGGCACAGTCAAAGCTAATCCCATTTAAAGCTCATGTTTCTAATTTAACTCGACGCAAAGCATGCAGATGAGTTCCCACCCACAGACTTTCAACAAACAATCACAACATAATCAGTCATAACTTACCAGAGATCTTTCCCCATAGGGGACCCTTCATAAGACTCGCACAACCCTAAAATAGGAATGACACCAGGATTAGCATGGGGCAAAGTCATTAGTGGAGTAATCAGTGTTTGTGATTGAGGCTGGAGAGAGGCAGTGACTGGGCAAACAAACAAACAAACAAGGGAGGGAACAAAGAGGCAGGCTCGGAGAGACAGCTGTCCTCTTTTGGAAAGCGTGGTCGTGGTACTTTGATGTCAACCGAAACGCAGCGCAATGGATTCCAATTCAAAGCTGGTGGCAACAGTCTTCCCTTCCCTGTGCAGGCAGTGACAAAGAGCTGGTGTACAGCTCAATTTGAGGCCAGAGCTGTTGCTTGTGTGTGTGTGTGTGTGTGTGTGTGTGTGTGTGTGTGTGTGCTGTTGCTTTGAGGAGTGAAAAGCCACATGGAGTATTAATTGCTTACTGTCTTTTCACTGACGTGCGACTAGCTAAAGTCTAAAACACAGTGTATGCAAAGTGCTAAAATCAAGCATATCTCATACATCGCACACTAGTAAACATAAGCCATTCTCAGAAAAGAGATATTTTGTTAAGGGAATGTGAAGTGAATTCCCACATTTTATGCTGTAAAATTTTGTCAGTAGTGCATTTGTTCAGAATAAATGCAGTGCATTCAGTAGGCGATGTGTTATTTTTGAACAGGGGGGATGGCCCAATGGCCAACAGGGGAGATGACACGATGGTCACTGACACTGCTCTACAGGGAATATAGGGAGATGACACGATGGTCACTGACGCTGCTCTACAGAGAATATAGGGAGATGACACGATGGTCACTAACACTGTTCTACAGAGAATAAAGGGAGATGACACGATGGTCACTGACACTACAGAGAATAGAGGGAGATGACACGATGGTCACTGACACTACAGAGAATATAGGGACATGACACGATGGTCACTGACACTGCTCTACAGAGAATATAGGGAGATGACACGATGGTCACTGACGCTGCTCTACACAGAATAAAGGGAGATGACACGATGGTCACTGACACTACACAGAATATAGGGAGATGACACGATGGTCACTGACGCTGCTCTACACAGAATAAAGGGAGATGACACGATGGTCACTGACGCTGCTCTACAGAGAATATAGGGAGATGACACGATGGTCACTAACACTGTTCTACAGAGAATAAAGGGAGATGACACGATGGTCACTGACACTACAGAGAATATAGGGAGATGACACGATGGTCACTGACGCTGCTCTACACAGAATAAAGGGAGATGACACGATGGTCACTGACACTACACAGAATATAGGGAGATGACACGATGGTCACTGACGCTGCTCTACACAGAATAAAGGGAGATGACACGATGGTCACTGACGCTGCTCTACACAGAATATAGGGAGATGACACGATGGTCACTGACACTGCTCTACACAGAATATAGGGAGATGACACGATGGTCACTGACACTACAGAGAATATAGGGAGATGACACGATGGTCACTGACACTACAGAGAATATAGGGAGATGACACGATGGTCACTGACGCTGCTCTACAGAGAATATAGGGAGATGACACAATGGTCACTGACACTACTCTACACAGAATATAGGGAGATGACACGATGGTCACTGACGCTGCTCTGCAGAGAATATAGGGAGATGACACGATGGTCACTGACACTACACAGAATATAGGGAGATGACACGATGGTCACTGACACTGCTCTACACAGAATAAAGGGAGATGACACGATGGTCACTGACACTGCTCTGCACAGAATAAAGGGAGATGACACGATGGTCACTGACACTGCTCTACAGAGAATATAGGGAGATGACACGATGGTCACTGACGCTGTTCTACAGAGAATATAGGGAGATGACACGATGGTCACTGACACTACAGAGAATAAAGGGAGATGACACGATGGTCACTGACACTGCTCTACAGAGAATAGAGGGAGATGACACGATGGTCACTGACACTGCTCTACACAGAATAAAGGGAGATGACACGATGGTCACTGACACTGCTCTACAGAGAATAGAGGGAGATGACACGATGGTCACTGACACTGCTCTACACAGAATAAAGGGAGATGACACGATGGTCACTGACACTGCTCTACAGAGAATATAGGGAGATGACACGATGGTCACTGACACTGCTCTACACAGAATAAAGGGAGATGACACGATGGTCACTGACACTGCTCTACAGAGAATAGAGGGAGATGACACGATGGTCACTGACACTGCTCTACACAGAATAAAGGGAGATGACACGATGGTCACTGACACTGTTCTACAGAGAATAAAGGGAGATGACACGATGGTCACTGACACTACAGAGAATAGAGGGAGATGACACGATGGTCACTGACGCTGCTCTACACAGAATAAAGGGAGATGACACGATGGTCACTGACACTACACAGAATATAGGGAGATGACACGATGGTCACTGACGCTGCTCTACACAGAATAAAGGGAGATGACACGATGGTCACTGACGCTGCTCTACAGAGAATATAGGGAGATGACACGATGGTCACTAACACTGTTCTACAGAGAATAAAGGGAGATGACACGATGGTCACTGACACTACAGAGAATATAGGGAGATGACACGATGGTCACTGACGCTGCTCTACACAGAATAAAGGGAGATGACACGATGGTCACTGACACTACACAGAATATAGGGAGATGACACGATGGTCACTGACGCTGCTCTACACAGAATAAAGGGAGATGACACGATGGTCACTGACGCTGCTCTACACAGAATATAGGGAGATGACACGATGGTCACTGACACTGCTCTACACAGAATATAGGGAGATGACACGATGGTCACTGACACTACAGAGAATATAGGGAGATGACACGATGGTCACTGACACTACAGAGAATATAGGGAGATGACACGATGGTCACTGACGCTGCTCTACAGAGAATATAGGGAGATGACACGATGGTCACTGACACTGCTCTACAGAGAATATAGGGAGATGACACGATGGTCACTAACACTGTTCTACAGAGAATAAAGGGAGATGACACGATGGTCACTGACACTACAGAGAATATAGGGAGATGACACGATGGTCACTGACGCTGCTCTACAGAGAATATAGGGAGATGACACAATGGTCACTGACACTACTCTACACAGAATATAGGGAGATGACACGATGGTCACTGACGCTGCTCTGCAGAGAATATAGGGAGATGACACGATGGTCACTGACACTACACAGAATATAGGGAGATGACACGATGGTCACTGACACTGCTCTACACAGAATAAAGGGAGATGACACGATGGTCACTGACACTGCTCTGCACAGAATAAAGGGAGATGACACGATGGTCACTGACACTGCTCTACAGAGAATATAGGGAGATGACACGATGGTCACTGACGCTGTTCTACAGAGAATATAGGGAGATGACACGATGGTCACTGACACTACAGAGAATAAAGGGAGATGACACGATGGTCACTGACACTGCTCTACAGAGAATAGAGGGAGATGACACGATGGTCACTGACACTGCTCTACACAGAATAAAGGGAGATGACACGATGGTCACTGACACTGCTCTACAGAGAATAGAGGGAGATGACACGATGGTCACTGACACTGCTCTACACAGAATAAAGGGAGATGACACGATGGTCACTGACACTGCTCTACAGAGAATATAGGGAGATGACACGATGGTCACTGACACTGCTCTACACAGAATATAGGGAGATGACACGATGGTCACTGACACTACACAGAATATAGGGAGATGACACGATAGTCACTGACACTACAGAGAATATAGGGAGATGACACGATGGTCACTGACGTTGCTCTACAGAGAATAGAGGGAGATGACACGATGGTCACTGACGCTGCTCTACAGAGAATATAGGGAGATGACACGATGGTCACTGACACTACTCTACAGAGAATAAAGGGAGATGACACGATGGTCACTGACACTACAGAGAATATAGGGAGATGACACGATGGTCACTGACACTACAGAGAATATAGGGAGATGACACGATGGTCACTGACGTTGCTCTACACAGAATATAGGGAGATGACACGATGGTCACTGACACTGCTCTACAGAGAATATAGGGAGATGACACGATGGTCACTGACGTTGCTCTACAGAGAATATAGGGAGATGACACGATGGTCACTGACACTGCTCTACACAGAATATAGGGAGATGACACGATGGTCACTGACACTACACAGAATATAGGGAGATGACACGATAGTCACTGACACTACAGAGAATATAGGGAGATGACACGATGGTCACTGACGTTGCTCTACAGAGAATATAGGGAGATGACACGATGGTCACTGACGCTGCTCTACAGAGAATATAGGGAGATGACACGATGGTCACTGACACTACTCTACAGAGAATAAAGGGAGATGACACGATGGTCACTGACACTACAGAGAATATAGGGAGATGACACGATGGTCACTGACACTACAGAGAATATAGGGAGATGACACGATGGTCACTGACGTTGCTCTACAGAGAATAGAGGGAGATGACACGATGGTCACTGACGCTGCTCTACAGAGAATATAGGGAGATGACACGATGGTCACTGACACTACAGAGAATATAGGGAGATGACACGATGGTCACTGACACTACAGAGAATATAGGGAGATGACACGATGGTCACTGACGCTGCTCTACAGAGAATAAAGGGAGATGACACGATGGTCACTGACACTACAGAGAATATAGGGAGATGACACGATGGTCACTGACACTACAGAGAATATAGGGAGATGACACGATGGTCACTGACGTTGCTCTACAGAGAATATAGGGAGATGACACGATGGTCACTGACGCTGCTCTACACAGAATATAGGGAGATGACACGATGGTCACTGACGCTGCTCTACAGAGAATAAAGGGAGATGACACGATGGTCACTGACACTACAGAGAATATAGGGAGATGACACGATGGTCACTGACACTACAGTGAATATAGGGAGATGACACGATGGTCAGACGCTGCTCTACAGAGAATATAGGGAGATGACACGATGGTCACTGACGCTGCTCTACACAGAATATAGGGAGATGACACGATGGTCACTGACACTACAGAGAATATAGGGAGATGACACGATGGTCACTGACACTGTTCTACAGAGAATATAGGGAGATGACACGATGGTCACTGACACTGTTCTACAGAGAATAGAGGGAGATGACACGATGGTCACTGACACTGCTCTACACAGAATAAAGGGAGATGACACGATGGTCACTGACACTACAGAGAATATAGGGAGATGACACGATGGTCACTGACGTTGCTCTACAGAGAATATAGGGAGATGACACGATGGTCACTGACGCTGCTCTACAGAGAATAAAGGGAGATGACACGATGGTCACTGACACTACAGAGAATATAGGGAGATGACACGATGGTCACTGACACTACAGTGAATATAGGGAGATGACACGATGGTCAGACGCTGCTCTACAGAGAATATAGGGAGATGACACGATGGTCACTGACGCTGCTCTACAGAGAATATAGGGAGATGACACGATGGTCACTGACACTACAGAGAATATAGGGAGATGACACGATGGTCACTGACACTGTTCTACAGAGAATATAGGGAGATGACACGATGGTCACTGACACTGTTCTACAGAGAATATAGGGAGATGACACGATGGTCACTGACACTGCTCTACAGAGAATATAGGGAGATGACACGATGGTCACTGACACTACTCTACAGAGAATAAAGGGAGATGACACGATGGTCACTGACGCTGCTCTACACAGAATATAGGGAGATGACACGATAGTCACTGACACTGCTCTACAGAGAATATAGGGAGATGGCAGGTTAACACAGGAGCTGCATTTTGGTCATTTTGTCAACATGGGTTGATGGCCTCCCCCCTCATCCCCCTACAAATCTCTAAGTGCATCTAAAAAAAGATCTTGGCTAAATTCCTCTTTATTACTTCAGGACGCAACACATGGAAGCTCCAGTGTTCAAGTCCTTAATAACTTTCAGTCTAAATAACATTGTCAAGCTAATGTATTCCAACATGCGCACCAACACATGCCCACACACAAACACAAAAATCCTTGATTTTCCCAATAACAGACAATTCCCAAGGGGCATAACATCATAAATCCTTCATTAGTGAGTTGGTGTTGATGAATTGCAATGCCCTTGGTGAAATCTATATCAGATTAAAGCCATATTAATATTTCTCCGATTTACTCACCTTCCCCATGTTTCATAGCTAGCGGACTGCCGCTAATCAGTTAGCACTTAACATATTAGATCTGTGATACTTGAGCTAGCTTAGACGCGAGCCGGGTTTCAGCCACTGTCTAACAGGGGAGACAGGGACCTTGATCAAGGCAGTATCAAAGTAGACTGCAGAGCCACATAAACAAGCTTACTGTCACAGCTGAGTTCTGTGACATTTTCACTATGTGGAGGGGGGGGGGAAAAAAAAAAAAAAAAACCTTGTTTTACCTCAGTAACCTCTGGAAGAATCGTGACAGAAAAATCGGTCCCAAAAGATTCAATACCCACAAATATATAACATGATTTTGAGAATGCGAAATAATATCTTCTTACACACACACACACACACACACACACAAAACCCACGGCAACAACCTTAGCTGTTTTATGGGTTCACAGCCTTGCTTGCTACTCAGAAAAGCATACAAATCTTAGATTCCAAAGGGCCTGTTTCAAAGCAGTGTTCAATTGAGTTCAAATCCCAAACTCCCCCTGTAAAGTGGTTGTCTTTGTCATGTTTAACAGCGTACTTGTGGAGGCTTATATTTCTTAATGAAGTCGGCGTGAAGCTGCGCAGAGTAAAGGAACTAATGAGACTAATCTGAGTCGTGTTTAAAAAAGGATTATGCTATTTCGCTCCCTCTCAGGTTCTTCAGTTATAATGACATTCAGTCGTTTTTGATCCAAGACAACACACACATTGCACTGCTGTAAAGAACCTAAATTAAATAGTGACAGTGTAGCAAAAGAATACCTGTAGCCCGCATATCTTAATTTTCAATGCCTGGCAGAACTTGTCAACACAGGTCACTGTTATAATAATTCCTATTAAAAAAAAATCAACTAATGAGGACATTTTATGTCAACTAGTCCTTTATAAACCTTATATTTCCATCTCAAAGTACATAGTGAGAGTCACTTGTTGCCACTCATTAAGTAAGTTGTTTGTTCCATCAAATTCACCAAATTCTGCATAAGTACCATCCAAATGATAAACAAACTGTTTCTTGTCAAAAACAAATCTCAAAAGGTTTCTTGAGGCACCAAAGAACGAAAGAGGACACGGTTTCCTCAAAAGCAAAGAAGAAAAAGTGACATAACATTGATTTTTCGTGTTTTCATATTTGGTCAGTACACTGTAATGTATTATAAGTACTGTGTGTCCTCAGATTAGACAACTGTATGCTATGGGGAAAAAAAATATAGCACGCTTAACGACCGTATGAATCAGCTCTACAACTTTATTGATTATTTGATGCGCACAGACAGGTGCGCTTTCAGCGTATAGTAATTCGCAGAAGCAGGCGCGAGCTTCGCCTTGTTGTAAACATTTTGGTCCCTTTTCAAAAAAAAAAAGAAAAAAAAGAAAGGCATTGTAAATACGTACGCTACGCATCAATATTGCATCCAGAGCTCTCGTTGTTCAGAATCGCAATGTGTTCATCTCTCAGTGCCGAGTCCCCCCCGAACCTATGACTTTGAAATCTTGAGAGGCTGAGGTCCTAGAGTTGTTCGACAAGCCATTCATAAAACAATTTCTATTTAGAGCAGCAATAAAGTAAACGCTTTAAAAAAGAAAAAAAAAAAACAGTCCCTGGAGAGGCAACTCCACCATTTTATTGGTAGAACTTATGGCATTGGACTGACTGTATCACAGGCTGACTGTGTAAGAGACAAAACGGGTCTAATTGCCATACAGGTAGAGACCAGTAAAGTGCTGACGGAAGATGGTGATTAACTGAACATACTAATGTTTTTCAATGATTATCCTGTCCCGCTATGATTAATGAAGGCTTTTAAACACATGAGGCCCAGTGAGATAATGCACACCATATTGTAATCACTATTTCCCTCAGATTCGATTGTGTAACTCACTGTATTTCATACTTAAAACTGAGGATGAATATGACTACTGAAAAAAAAAGTTCATTTAAAAGAAAGATTTGACTAATTATAAACAGTCAAATAGTCTCTGTCTCTCTCCCTCTGTCCCTCTCTCTCTCTCCTTTTTCCCTTTTTGTAACGGACACAACGCGCGCACACACACACACACACACCAGACCTATTATATATTTCACTCAATGTGCCGTAGCACGAATTCGTTTTAATGGTAGGCTTTCGGGTCAGCTCATATAGTCTGGTTTATTAAGAATCATGTTTAATGGCCATATAAAGGAACAGCCATTGTAATGACCATCCACACGGTGTGTTGCTCTTTTTCTCCATGCTGTCTAAAAGCCTTATCTAAGTAAAGGTCGTTAAACTCTATCAGACTGTAACAGACCTAAGCCCAACTAGAATAGACTGGAATGAGGCCAGACACCACTCAGCATTTCCAAGGGTCAGAAAGTGTAGATCAGCCAGCACTGATTTTTGGACCAGTCCATTGCTACCCCCATAAAGGGAGGGAAAGGGGGAGGGGGTGTTAATACAACTGACCATGTCTTCCTAATTTTTTATATTTAAATCCCCTCTCTCCAAAAGGATATTTTAAAACTCCCCCCCCCCCTCACAAAAAGAAACCCTTCATCATGTCTTTGTTTTTATACAAGTTTCTGACATGAAATACTGAAAGAAACAAAGACAAACACAGACAAGTCATCAACTTGCATGTTTTAATTATAAAACCTTCATTTATTATTAAGATTGCACATACATCTGATCAAGAGTGCGAGCCCACGGGAAACAGAGGTATTTATGGAACGGCGGCGATGAATCCCTTCACACGCTCGTGTCTGGCAGACATCTGATGGAGGAATAGACACTATCAGCACGTGACGCCCATCGTACCCATTTTGGGCTTCAAGTGAAACACGTTCTCTATTTCCTGCCGAGTTGAAGTCATCTTTAACTGCAATTCGCCGCGCTCACTTTGTGAAATCACCTATTGTGGCCGTCACAAAAACCTGACAGGTATGTTTCTACTACATCTGTCGACCAAACTGCTTATTGAACACAGCCTGGGAAATGGTGTAGGAGGAAATGAAATCCTTTCTAAAAGGGTAATCGTATTGCATCCCCCCCCCCCCCTCTGATTTTGTAGGAACTGCAAAAACAACTTAACAAAAGTCGCCGTCCACATCATTCATCTGCATCAATTCTGAAGGAGAGTAGTAACATCTTGCTTAAACTCAAGGAGTATTTAAGGAGAACGACTGCGTAAACAATGTTGCCGGGTTGCCTTCCTTGTTCGCGGGGCTGAATGCTAAATGTAGCAAATGCATTTTCGCTCAAATGAAGTATCATTAGATAAGCCGCGGCTATAACTGGTAACTTCATATAACTCCAGTTTGGCCCCTCTCATCTCTTATCTCGGCTGTATTGTTTGTCTTGCTGGTTGTTCACCAAATCTCCACCCAGAGGCTGAGGGGATGGGGTATAATGATAGCATCTGGAGACAGCGAGTGTTCGCTTCTGCTGTAGTCTCCCGCTAAGTCTCTCTCCGCTTGATTATGTAAAACAGGCCTACATTTCTCCCTTTGAAGTTTGGAGGACACCGTGAAGGCGCGGGAACCTTCGGGACATTTTACTGTCTTTAATAGAAGAACGGGGTTCAAACAGAGGTCAACAAAATGGTTGTCGGCCGCGAAAAAGTCAGTCCGTGACATAAATGTGTTTCTATTTCTAAGCTGATGCGCATTTTGTCTGTTGACACTGTCGCATTGTTTTGAAATGGAAGACTTTGCGAGTCACTTTATTATCCTTGCTCTTGGAAAAACTATATTGAAAGAGGTTAGGGGTCAGTAACCATGGCATCTTTTGGAATTACTTCCTGTTCTCAATCAAAAAAAAGACCACATCAAAATATACCCAATAATCCTCGTCCTGGTTTAAATGGGCATATCTTTCATGCCATAAAGTGTAAATGTTGATAGTGTTATCCATTTTAGGAGATAGCATGAACATAACCATCAGAGATCTATGAGCAAACTAAACCTCCATACAAGAGGACCTTCTCTCTCTCTCTCTCTCTTTCTCTCTCTCTCTCCACACACCATTACCAATAACATTCTCCCCTGTGACATTTAGAAGAACTCTGAATATCTTTTGTTGCCACATAATTATCACGTGAGAAACTCCATATGATGGCTATGTGGTATTTAACAGAACAGAGACTAGTTGTCTCGTTTCACGTGCTCTGGTCTCTACTGGATGTCTCTGACTAATGCTGCTGACTGTATTTACAGTGATGCTGAAGAATTAAAAATGAAAATTAAAAGAAGAGAAGTTATATTAATTGCAGTCCAACATGTCTTTGGCATATACGCATCTGATGATGTGGATTTGGATGGGAATAATAGTAAGCCAACAGACTTTGAACATTGTGTGAGTTGATCTCATTCATTCATTCATTCATTAATAAGTGAGCTAGCGAATAAGGCAGTAAGACTAATTGTTACTGTATGCAAATAAGCACAAACACACACACACACACGTGCACACACACGCACAAAGCCACTCACACCAATACTTAAGTGATCTTGCAAAAAATAAATTGTCAGTCTGTGTCCAAATTCACACAAATGCATTTCCATTTACAAATGAAACACCATTCACCATTATTCACTCCGTATATAACAACTCGTTCAGTAACTGCTCAGTACCTGCTATGTCCTGTCGCTGAACCAATCAGATTCTCTGGCTAACACTGCAAAAAGCAGAGGGAAAAATGACAAAGCCCGGAATAAATATTCTTTACAGGTCACGGTGGCCCAGTCACCCATGGGACATTGGCAGCGACTGCGCTATGCACGACGCGCGGAGTAGAATACTACTGCTTTAGCATGTTATTAATCCACACGTGTTTGACAGATAGTAGTGCCAAAGAAGGGATCTTCAGATGAAGTCAGTGGAGCAAAAAGAAAAAGAAAAAGAAAGAAAAAAAAAGGTTGAAGTGCGCTTGTGTTGAAGAGGAGGCATTTATCAGCGTGACACTCTCACTGAAGGAACATCAGCAATAGCAGATAAAAGAAAATGTGAGTAAACACACTGAGGAATAGAGACAATAAAAACACAGAACGGCATGTTTACTATATCAGACATGAGAGGTCTGTCCTAATAGTCACTGTCAACAGCGTTCACGTCTTGAATTCGATAATCTAATAACAGCTGTAAGACTGGCAATGAACACGGACACATTTCAACCTCCCTTATAACTTCGTGTATTTCTGAAAATGGAAAAAAAAAGAAAGAAATTTCCATGAAATGGAAGATTAGTCACATTCGGCATCCTGACCACATGCTCGTATTTAAACGATTTACGGTGGGCCTACGCATCGGGGTAGCATTTATAAGCTTTTATGAGCGGTTATATAAGTTATTTTACAAGTAATACTCCTCACAGATTACCCCCCAAAAGGAATGAAACGCAGAGCTCATCCCAGATGGAGAGTTGCTCTTTGTCCCTGTGGCATTACTGAAAAACACAGGAGCACTGGCACTGAGCGTAAATGTCAGTAGCTATTTTAGCTTTAGCGCCAAAAACCGAACCATTTCTCAGGCCAGCTGCTATCCAAGTGAGATCTTTAAAAAAGAGCGTGTTTTCACATCACCCCTTCCGCGCGGCAGCCAGACTCCCACCACGCTAGCCAAGGATGACAATTCATTTCCTGCGTGAATGAGCCGTGCAGTGATTTAAAAGGGCAGGGAGAGTCGGACATAGCAAATGGAAGGGCAAAGACACCTGCTGTAACAGCACTAAGTCAGACACACAAACACACACACACACGCCCACGCGCAGGGCGCGCGCTCGCGCATAAGTTTCCCATTTGTTTCAGTGTGAAATTTAGGAAAATGCGTCACACATTTGGAACGGCACATCAAAACTATTCTTACGTAAGGGTCTTTGTATCTTCGGTATGCCACACTGCTAGCGCATTTGTCACCGTAGTAACATTGCCGACAGACCGACGACAATCAAACTAAGCACTTTTTAATGCTTCATTACAGAGATTTCATACATATTATGTCGCCTTAACTCATATTTATCACGCTCTTATGTAGGCTTTATAGAGAGCTGTTAAATATTACAACCCGTTTTGATGAAATAGAAAGCCTTTACTTTTACAGATCTGCAGACTCCCCGGCTGTTCAGTGGCTCTGTCCCTGCTCTTGTCCTTGGCTGACCTTTTCTCTGCCTGTCAGACACTTCGCTTTAGAGAAACTGAGCAGATTTTATTCACTTTCACCTTCTTTTGGGGGTCCAGTTAATAGCAGTTATGATTAGAGTCAATCTCCTCAAATCTTTCCGTTTCTGTTTACGGGAGACGGGTCTTGATTTGTATTCCTATAGGTGAAATTCACTAGGCCTATGTATATTTTTTGAACATCAAAGGATGAAATGAAAACGCCAAACCCCTTAAGATGTTTATAACAGAGCTACTACACTTATGAGTGAAAAGAAATATACAAATCTCAGAGGTTGTAGAAGGACTTCAAGTAGTATTGGTACATAAAAAAATCATTAATTGGAGAATTTGTTAAACACAGACATTAGGGATGTGCAGAGAGCCCAGTATTTGTATTTTCGTATCTGTATTTGTAGAGGCAGCAAAATTATTTGTATTTGTATTCAAATAAAAGTGGAAATGGGCGTAGCAATCCTGTTTTTTGTTTTTATTACACATCTAATTTTAGGATATTAAAGTGTTAATATAAGTGTTCTTCAATAAACATAATTGAAAAGAAAATCAGTTTAAAACTAACATTCAGTTCCTAATCCACACACAAACCAATAAACTGAACTCTAAACTAATGAATGCCTGTGTGAAAATTTTGAACCCCCCCACCACACGCCCTAACTGGAGGACGCAACCATGTGACACAGGCTGACTGAGCAGTGAGCACAGCGTGTCAGTGAACTAGCTTGTAACTACCTTGTAGCTTGTAGCTAATGTAGGCTAATCTCCTACGTGGTGCATCTTGTGAAGTTATACTTTCATACAGGTTTCACAAATAACGCAATACTTAATTTTTTGGCACATCAGCACCACATTATCATAAGTATCAGAACTTTGAAAAGATTGTTGAAGAAACTGTGTCTATTCCGAAGAAAGAACCTCACGGACTTGGAGGAAATTGCCACGAGAATAAAGTCGTAATTTTACGAGAAAAAAGTCATAATATTACGAGAATAAAGTTGTAATTTTATGCTACATGTCATTTTAGAGGGGAAATATCAGAGGAGCAACCTGCCGCCTGCGTTAAAATGAGGAATGTGGAGCATCTGGTGAAGTTATACTTTAGTAAGGGTTTCACGAATAACGAAATACAGCACCATATTGCATATTGCTGTTCTTCTGAAGTTACGACTTTATTCTCGTAATATTACGACTTTATCCTCGCAATATTACAACCTTATTCTCGAAATCGGAGAATTTTTCTCCCTCAGTGTGGCCCTAATACTCCGTCGTAAGGAGGAACACCAGCTATTTGACATGTTTTTTTTTTATTCCCGAAAAACAAATAATTTTTAAAATATTTGTAGGAAATAAACGTTCGTTAAGAACACTGTTTGTGCTTTGCCAAATATGGTATTCGGATTTGGCTCCACCCCTAACAGCAATGTTGTATTCCTGCACTGAGTGAATCTGACGAATCACATTATGCCTACATGAAGAGATATAAATAAAACTGTTACCCATATGAATGTATTAAATAACAAGGATGCAGTTTTTATTCAGCCACTCAGATAAATACAGGGAAAATATGAGGTTCACGGTGGTCCTGTTTAGAAGAGTCTTTTAAATCGAGACACAAACATGGGCCCCCAAGTTCTGCCATGATCCGGTACCACGAGAACACCTAATTTGGACGGGACCTCAGCGAACGTGAAGTGATCGGAGAAGGAGCCAATCAACGCGTTGCTGAGTTCCACAGGCTTCACACCCGGACAAGAGTCCAGAACCTCTTCCACGACCGCCTGGTTTTCGGCGCTGGAGAGGGTACAGGTGGAGTACACCACCTCTCCACCCACACGCACTGCTGTCAGAGCTGAGCTGAATCGCAACAGGGGGGGAAAAGAAAAGATGTCACACAGTTAGAGGTGAGAGCCCTGACAAACAAGTATGATGTTGAATTCAGAATACCTTTGTTTGTTAAAATAAAAAAAAAGAAAGAAAAGAAAAAGAAAAAGAAATATCCCAGTAACAGTGTTTTGACAGACTGCACGAAAACCTCGGTAAACACTAGAAATTTCTGCTTTCATTACCGGAGTCATGAATATGTTATTGCCGCCTGACTTCTCGGACTACATATTTATAAAAACGGACGTATTTTGTTATCCTTTAAAAGGTTAGATTCTAAGAAAAAATGAGAGTGAACTTAAGTGTTACTATAAGTTATTTGTCAACTACCTGATAGACAGTCATGCTGATGTCTTAGATCAGGTCACTTGCTAACTCTCAAAGATGACAATGCTCAAAATGTCAACCACCAGTATGTAGACAGTTATTCTTATCGGTATATCCAAGTGCACTGGGTCCACAGTTGACCCTGAAAAACACCCTTACCGAAGCAGCTCTTTCTGTAAGCCAGGCAGAAGTGCTCTCTCTCTCAGCCACAGCTCCCCCTGCTGGGCGTGAGGGGTATAGAGCCAGCTCCGGTCATTGGAACACGGCGCATCCACCAAAACCTGCCAGAGAAAAAAAACAAAAAACAAAACAAAAATTAACATTGCAACATTCTAAAGAGAATTTCAAGGCTATATCTGAGACAGAGCATGTGAGAGACAGAGAGGGAGAGGGAGAGGGAGAGGGAGAGAGAGAGCGAGAGGGGGGGTGGGGGGTGGACAGCTTGTTTTCAGCCCTGTAAAACTAAACAACATGCAGCGAGAAAAACGCGCATCTCCTCATTCAGTCTTTCACATGGTGAACCAAAAAAAAAAAAAAAAAGATCGATTTTAAACCACTGTTGAGTATTCTAAAACTCAGCATCGTATTCTCAGAAATGAATTGCACCGTTGATTAGTAGAAAAAACTAGGAGGTAAGAGAGAGAAGATCTACAGTCAATAGAGGAAGACACAGAGAACAACACGTGAAGGAGAACTACAGTGTATTGAAATGAAATGGATTCTGGGCGGGGGAGGATGGTGGAGTCCAAACTACCAGTAGAGTCTTACAGAACAGAAACGTCCAGCACCAAGAGTCCAAAAACACAGCTAATACTAAAATTACGTGGAGGACATGAAGATTAAAAGAGGAGAGAAATGAAGATGGTGAGATTATCATACCATGAGAGCTCTACCATCCTTCACTCTCTTTTTCCATCCCTCCCTCGGTCCACTTTTCCCCTACAGCAACACCATGGGAACACTTACTCTCACTCTCTCTCTCTCTCTCTCTCTCCCTCCCTCCCTTTCTCTTTCCATCTCTATCAACCATGCTGTAACACTGAAATTCCCCCCCACACCCCACCCCACCCCACCTCTCTCTGTAACTAAGCTCTTCTCCCTCGGCTCACTGTAGGATTAGTCAATGCTCTCCTCATTAGAGCGGGCTCATTGGAGCTGCCCTGTCATCCACACAATACTCTGCTATCTCTGTGACGCTCCCCTTTTATTAGGATGTCTTAGTTCCCCTCTTAGCCCCGCTCCTCTTCTTTCTCTCTGCTCTTTTGAGGGGGGTGGGGGGGGGGGGGGGAGGCACTCACAAGGGACTCCTGCTATTTATGTCAATTACAGGAGGCCAAGCCTCTTAACACACCGTACAGGATCTCCGAGGAGTGCTGCTTATGAAGACGTGATGTGCGGCGCCTGCTAATATGTGACTACAGCAAGAGATGGTTAGCAACCTGAGTCACTGTCGTTTCTACCAGGGGAGTCGTATAGTTATGCAGAAAGAAAAAAAAAAAAAAGCATAAAAGCTTGAGTGAGTGAAAGAGTGATAGTGCATGAGATGATTGACAGTCATTTAAAAAAGACAACAGCCTCTGTCTAAGACGGAGTAAACGGGGTGTGTGAATGAGAGGGGAGGGTTCTGTGTTAGGGCAGTTGAGGTCTATAATGCTCCACTGTGTTAACTGGTCAGATATGGTGTAAGTGGTGTGAAATGAAGCAGACAATGCAAAGTGGAATGACAATGTCGCCACCTATTGGCCAAATGTGTAACCCACGGTCATTTACAAATTTGTAATGTAGCAGTGTAAATTCCCAGATGTTCCATCAATACTGAAAATTTCATCTCTCTTGATCGTATTTAGTCAAATGCGGTTGTTATTTCGTTTAGGTTTAATGCGGTGTGCTGAATATTTTGACTTGTTTTTCAGTGCGCCGTGTGCGCGCGCGAAAAAAAGCCTACATCTGACAAAACGCATTTGGCAAAGACTGCATCAGCACATCCTGCTATACCCACAATCCCACTCTCCTGATTGGCATATTTTGCCTGCAGGGCTAGTTGTGACCTCAGCGGTGTCACCACGTGAAAACCATACGCGCAGCAGCTTTCAACACCTCTAGTGCTCCAGTGAAGAAAACCCTCACCCCGCTGTAAATCTATACTCTGTACAGCACACTACGACACCGCACACTTCCAAAAGCAGGCAGTCGCAGCTAACACCACCACTGTGGATTTGCGGATTCAGCTTTCTGACGGGAAAGTCAAAAAGCCTGCTGCCACGTGACGGAGAGATTCACATAAAATATCCTTACACACAGGTCATGGAGGAGTAGATACTAACATTACACATCAGCTGCTTATCGGTGTTTTCTGAGGAAAAACTACCATCAGGTGAGATAGTTTACGCTGTTCACAACTCGCACGCGCGCACAAACACACACACACACACACACACAAATCTGCCAATGCTCTATACACCTTTTTCAAATGAATTTTAATAAGCATTTCAAAATATTTGAAAACGTTTCTAAAAATATGTTTTATATCCACAAATATAAACAAGCTTTCAGCGGGTATGTTTAAGGTTTTGTATAATAACTTCACATAAAAAATCACACTTCATTGACAATATTTTGTATTTTTAAAAACCATAACTCGATCAGAAGAGACAAACTGTTTTAGTGTGATGACACCATCATATCCAATCAACCAGTATTGTCCTGAACACCTGATCTGACATCTAGGAGATCAAAGTCACACTAAATGACATGAGCAAAAAAGACATTTCACCAGATGCAACACCGAGGAGATAAGTCACACCAAATGACATGAGCGGAATGACATTCCAAATGATGCTAATCAATGCTGGCTGATATTGACATTTAAATGTCAGTGAATGTTCCATATGACGTCTTTAGCAGACATGGGATTCATACCTTGTCATAAACCCCGGGCGCACTGTGCCCAATGATCCTTCCATCCAGGTTAGTCACCCTGATCCTATCGTTCAGAGTGGGAGGAACGAAAGACTCCAGCGTTTTTCGCAGCCATTCGAATCTGTGGCTATCCACCTCATTACAATGCAACATCCCTGAAATGAGAAGTGCATTACGTTTCATAACACACAGCCTAAAGGCACACGAACATGGAGAGAGATTTTACTAAAAGCCTTTATCTAGGTCCTTAGCATATCACCAAAATAACGTCAGCAATTTGCTGCCCGTAGGAGTATCGACCCATTCAACCTGTATGCGTTTTAAAAATGTTCTTTTGCATGTATGAGTGTATGATTACAGCAGCTGATTGGATAGGTTGAGCCTGGTTTCCTCTAAAAGGATTAAGAGTAGTTTTTGATTACACAACATTTACAGAATGGACCTGAATATGTCTCACCAGGGGTAACACTCTGGAGGATGGCCAGTGCTTTTCCTCCTGGAGCTGAGCAGAGATCCAGTACCTTCTCCCCCTCCCTGACTCCCAGAGCCAAAACAGGGAGAAGGGAGGCAGCGTTGAGGAGGTAGTACTGCTTCAGCAAGTTTGGCTGATGTTTTTGGTTAGGCAGACAGACGGGGTCCTTGTGTACCAGACACTGCAGGGAGTGCTGTGTGTCAGCGGGATGAGACTGGGTTTGGAGGCCTGAGTCAGCGTACGGCAGGAGGCTGTAGAAGCCAAGCCCCCTGAGACGCACTTCCAGGTCTGTTAGATGACTGAAACGGTTCAGCATCACCCCATACTGCCAACACTGCGGTTTCAACAACACGTCCCTGAGAGAAAGAACATTACAATATGTTCTTCATGACACACTTTGGCCAGGAACTTAGGATTCAGATTTTAATAAACAATATCTCAGCATTTCTTTAAAGCAGGGTCATAAAAAGAATACTTAAATTACATCCCAAATGTTAAATTTGAATTTTCTCTTTTTGCCATTCAAAACATCAGATAATTATTTCAGAGATGGTCCCAGTGCAGACCAAACTATATAGAGTCCCAGGCTAAAGAAATCTTATAACAACACTGTATTTGTATATATACTTATGCATACGGAAATAAAATACTCGATAACATCGGGGGCCCCTGATAAATAACCCTGAAAACGAGGCCAGAGATATAAGTGTATGAGAACGGTTTTGATGTCTTTGACAACTAGCAACTAACCTTGCTGTACTCCACAGATGTCGAAGCTCCTTGCTATACTGGACATCGAAGCTGTCCAGAACAAGCTTGCATACTTGTTTCCGCGGCTTCTTTTCATGCTGTGGTAAATAATAACAATAATATAAACAAGGCAGAGGTGGTAATAACGTCTTTGATGAGCAGGGAGAGATGGATCCAAAATACTTCAGTTAATGACCTATTATTTACAGTTAGTTAGATACTCAAATTAATTTCGTGAGTAACAGATTGGGTCAATTAGACAACACTTTTCAAGTTAAGTCGAAGGCAAAAACAAACCCTGTTATTCTGATCCGAGGGTTCTTTGGATGCAAACTCAGCGCTGATTTTTGGACTATGAACGGAAGAATACCGTAAAAATCCCCCCAAATCTGCGTACGCTGGCGAACTAGTGATACAAGTCGGCGAACCCGAGACTATTTTAGAAGACCAGGTTTTGACTAGCCATCTCATTGAATACATGAGATAACTCGAAGTAGCCTGTCTACTTCTTATCATTACATTTGTCCGTCTGATTTAACTGTTCCCTCACGAAACAACACTACATGTACGAGGTTCCGCTTTGCGCGTTACTCTTAAGAAACACGAAGAAAAACATGTTGAACATGTGACGAGAGCTCAATTTAACTTTATTATTTTTAAAATGTTTGTAAGGTGTATAACTCTGAGTTATGTAGAAAACAGAAGTCAATAACCAGCACACAATGGTCAAAAATATTTCTGCATTTTAATAGCGGTGACATTAAAAATAAACAGGATACAAAAGCATGTTTTGGTAACTATGAAATTGTGACAATATTGTGTTAACAAAATATGCTAAATACTTTAAACAAAGAATGGACAATTGAAAGCAGACTACTGTGCTACTCAAGAGTGTAAAAACAGAAAAACGATACACTGTGCATGTAAACCGTCAATAAAAGAAAAGTTGACAAATGGGTCAAGTATATAAAGTACAAAGATATGTCTAAACGACCTCTACAACAAATAAATATACAGAGAAGCAATAGGTTATTTACAGTACTTTTTATATAAATTCTGGATACATTTTGGAGTCAAGTAAAAATTTTTACAGTGAATGTGGTATCCCTTGAGAGCAAGGGCATATAGTTTACAGTTATAAAAATATATAAATAACTTACACAATCAGCTGGTGGTGTTATATGCATGAAATTTGCACTTGCTGGCTTGATGGAGAACCAATTAGGAATTTATCAAGCTGTAGTACCAATTTAATCATCTTAGATAGTGTTAGAACTGAAAAAATATATATGTTTCACCGAGTATGACATTGGACAATCAATGCATGTCTTCACATGCTTGAAATGTAAAACTTACATTTAACAACCATCACTGCACCCTGCCCACAAAAAAAAAAAAAAAAAAAAAGTTTCGTACTGTGGTGAATGTACCTCTGAGTATACTTTCAACATGTACGTGTAGTATCTTGGTACCAAAAATGAAATGTGTGAGAATAATTCAGTCTACTCCACTATTGTAAAGTGGCCGTACCCTCATGTTTGTCAAATGCATCACCACCTTTTTTTTGGGGGGGGGGGGGGGGGGGGTTAGGATTATTCTGAGGGAAGAGGACTCCCATTGCCCAGATCCCTTGGGAACTCAGCTCTGTAGAATGTGTAGTGCTGGGGTGTTAAGTCACGTTCAGGAAGCCCGTCAGAGACAGTATTATAGTCTTAAAGACTAAAAGACGTGACCTTAAAATGTCATCAGATCAATGAAATCTTTCAGATTTATACAACCCCCTCCCCCCAGTTTGAATTGTATGGGTAGAAAGTATACATTGTAGAGAGAAAAAACAAACAAACACATAAACAAAAAACATCTGTATGATAATACTACATCAGGGAATACAAAGAAATACAAAATACAAGATAACCATATACCATTAGTGTGAGCAATATCAAGAAGTTTGTGGAAACTGATGCGCTGGTGCATCTGAAAGCCAAACATAGACTATGAGAGTGAAAGGGATATATGGGTGAAACACTGGGATATTTTGTGTAATAGTTCACAGATATATTTTAAAATTTCATCTCTGTTTGGAATTTTTTCCCTCCAAAATATTAAGACTTTATAAAAAAAAAAAGTTCTGGGGGAAATAGTCTCATGAATCAGTACTAACACTAATAAAAAAGAACTTGGGGAAAAAAAAACTCTTCTTCTTTTTTTTTTTATCTGCATGCATCAGTGTTAAAAAGTCCAAAAAAAGGGAGAAGCAGTAAAAACTGTTTCTGTCAGTCAAGCAGAAAATAGTAGTTTCAGTCATTGCTTGTTGACTTATCTTCCATGAGTCCTCTTGCTGCTGGTGGGAAGTTTCATGGAGTCCATCACTTTTTCACAGGCCAGTGAATGTAAGTCTCTGCTGTCGATTCATTGGCTGTTCATTGGCCTTAAGGTCCATCTGAATGTTGCTGATTGGGTATCATTTCTGTTTCATCGTGTCTCTCTCTCACTCTCTCTCTGCGACTATACCTGTATACTTCTCTATACAGCACCCACTTGAAGACAAAAAAACAAAAACAAGAACTGTGATTGGTGGGGACCAGGAATTGTAAACCAATGACTGGGAGAAGGGGGGGGGGGTTATGAAATGACATCATGAGTGTCACTGTTTGGCCTCTGTCTAATTGCTACGGGAGGGAGGGGCTTGCCATAGAAATCTGTGAGAGGAGAGAATGAGGGAAAGACAAGTAAATTAATGAAAATCATCCTTTTAAACCTAGAACAAAGAATAGAGCCGTGCCATTAACATCTCACAAAGAAACGCATGCATCCTGTGGAGACGTGATAATTCTCAGCGCTCAGAAGACAAAACAAAACATGCATGTTAGTCAAAGCACGGTGTCAGCTGTGTTCAATAAAAATTGTTTTGTAAGACAGCGTTATGTTTTTTTCTTCACAAAAACAACACAAGTGGAGACATCCTTAATGCAGATGTTCAGAGAAACAACAGGATGGGAGGTGATGACAACACACAGATGCAAAGACAGAATGGAAGAGGGTTAAAACAGGATTATTAGAGATGAGGAGAACGCGATGACAAGTTTGTGTTAGTGGTCACATGCTGGTTACATGCCAAGATCTGAGGAACGTTAGACAAAAATTACCGGAACGCCTTGAATCTCCGAGCGGTTCAAGTTTAGGAAGTCTAGACACTTTGGGAGTAGCCCATCCAACTAAACGCAATAAAGAAAATAAAACAATTGAACTGTTAAAACTGTCAAGAACAAAAAAAACCCCCTGAAAGTTGTTAAATCCCATTGACGTTAGATAAGTAAATACAGTTATCTGGAGTTAAAACTTTGAGACACTAGTGTTACACACTAAGCATCAAAACGACTGGACATTTTAAACTCATCCAAATCAAGAGATCAGTAAAAAAAAAAAAAAAAAAAAGCTTTATAAACTTGTTTTTGAGGGTTATGCGTTCGTCTCTCACCTGGGGGTGGAGGAGGGGTGGGGCTCTGGGGTGTGCTCTCTTCTGTTCTGAGAGGGTCAACTCTGTGCTTCCTCTTCAGCCGAAGTTTCTTGGTCTTCTTTTTGGCCTGGTCTACTGTACCTGCAAGGACACACAGCTCTCTTCATATCTTACACTGGAGGGATAACCAATGGGCTCAACGGTTTATTAAGGGTATCTACGCTCCGAAGGACGTCTTCAATATCTTATACTGAAAGAAAGGTCCCGATTCCAGAACTTTCAGTCCCTCCAAGTAGATATGAAAAAACTGCCAGTGCTACTGCCACCTTTTTAAATCTGATAGAAAGTTCTGGAAGACATGGCTAATGGCTAATGGCTTGAACACGCTGGGTGCTGAATGAAATGTAATGACTACATGTTGTCAGTATTTAAAAAGAAAAAAAAGTTTCTGCTGTGGGGGTGACCTAATGATTGTGAAATTCTGTCAGACTGACCTGATTCTGTGCTCTCTGGGGTTTGTCTCTCGCTCTCTTGTTCTTCCTCCTCCTCTTCCTCTCCTTCCTCATCTTCCATTTGGGACTGCTCCAGAGAGCCATCTTCTCTCTGTCTTTTCTTGTCTTTCTCCCTTCTCAGTTTTTCCTCGTTCTGGAGATTAAAAACAACCGAAAGACATCATTTTCTCACAACACAGAGATTTAAAAAAAAAAAAAAAAGGAACGCAACATCTAAAAGTTACAAAATGGAATCGGGTCGGTTCCACGCTTGTGTTACCTCAGTAACGACGTTGCTGATTGGCTGAAACGGGCTGGAGATGTTCCCGTCGTCCGGCTCCTCCTCCTGCACTTGTCTACCTTCTCTCTCTGCCTCCTCCCGTTCTTGACGGTCCCTGTTAAAGACAGCACCACTCGTTTCAACCGCGTCCTACCACACCGAGACCCCAAACACACACGTCTCCAGAGTAATGATACTTTACGTTAACTCCAGTCGTTACAATTGTTCTCCAATTCGTGCTAGAAACAATGGCTCCACGTCTAGCTAGAGGCTCTTTCCTCCTCACGACTGAAGTGGCCAGACGACTGTCTGTGGCCAGAAGTCTGTTCGTTCGCTCACCTCTCCTCTCGTATTCGCCTCACTCTCTCCGCTCTCTCTTTCTTCTCCTGCTCCTCCTGAGCTCTCTGCTCCGCCGTGTCCCTCTGCACGCGCTCTGTTATCGCCTCGTAGTCCTTGGCGATGTTGCCGAGGAGCCAGTTCAGGCCGTTCTTTATGGATTTGTCCACTTTCTTGCCGTACCCCAGGACGGCAGAGCAAGGCTCCTGGAGAGGAGAGCTAACGTTAGAGTGTGGCGAGGACTTGTCAGATTAGAGTCTACTCTTCTCTGTCTACTTATTCTTATCTTTCACTTTTAATCAATCTAATGTGCTGTTAGTGGGGAGACTTAATCGCAACTTTGAAAGTAAAAACAAACAAACAATAACATCTAGCAACACAAAACCAGGGACAAAAATGACATACTTAAGTCGGGATAGTTAGTCTGAAGATGTGTGATTGACAGTGAATGAGGGTAACAAGATAAGGCCATAGCTGCATATTTAATATCAATAGCAATGTTAAACAAACACAGACTCACAATCTGACAGAGACACTTGTTCTCATTAACAAGCTTCTCCAATGACAGACTCTCTATGATGTCCGCCTCAGCCATTGCCCCGTCACAGTCCTGCTTATTGGCCAACCTGCGTGTCAATCACATGTAGAGAACGAGATGTCAGTCGTGACTGCAGAACTCACGTTAAGTGAGCCGTCAGAAACAGATGGACTTTGCTCTTGAGACGTGTTGATAACTGTCCACGGGCATACCATCTGGATCGAAACCGCAAAGTTCTCCGAATAAAGAGCTAGAGTTACTTCGTCTGCACAGCATCAACGTGTAAAGCCAAGTGTATTTTATATTGTTTGGCGAGGCTCCAAAAGTCCCCAGATCACTACCACCAAAAGAGTAAAGCACTTTATCATATTCTTCTCTGCTGTCAGTGTTCAATGGACTGTGAAATACATTTTTCTTACAGAAGGAAAAAAAAAAAAAAAAACAACAAAAAAAAAAACAACAAGGAAAATGGTCTGCTCCTAAACTGAAAATGCACTCAATGTCCGACAAACACAGGGGTGTAAAGCAGGGGGCACTCACACTAAGACGGGTTTTCCGGCGATTCGGGGGTGACGCAGGACCTCTGCCATGGTGTCTCTGGTCTCCTGCATGCGCTGGACGTCGCTGGAGTCCACCACGAAAACCACGCCGTACGACTCCGAGTAATAGTTTTTCCAGATGCCTCGAATCCTCTTCCCTCCTCCAAGGTCGAAGATCGTGACTTCGAATTTTCCCTGCTTGAGGTCCACTTTCGAGAAACCCACGGTGGGAGCTACGTCTTGTGGATTCTCTGCGGGGAAAAACCACAGAAAGTTACAGAAAAAAAAAACAATGTGAGTTCATTACGACCAGGAGAAAAATAAAAACATCTGACGAGAAAAAAAACAAAACAAAACGTCAACGACCTTGACGCGACCCTTACCTCCCTGGATTCCTCTCACTGTAGCCGTTTTCCCAGCATTGTCCAGTCCCACCATCACCAGTGTCACCTTCCTGCAACACCAAATGGAACCAGTACAATCACTCTATGCTATAAAAGCATCGGGACTCGGATGCCTAAATGGGATTAAAAGGCGAGGAAACATCCCACCCATATTTTAACTCACTGAAACAATAGGATTTGTCTTCCCTCTTTCAGACTCGGAATGTCAGTGAACTGTACTGGAAACTATTAGGACTATGCACTGCTTTAAGTATATGGAGGGTTATGCTGAATTGGCCTAGATGAGCGGGGAGGGGGGGGACAGTCTTTTATGTTGAGGTATTTTTCAGAAAGTGCTGGAAAAATTGGTGCTTGTGTTCTGAAACCATGTCTGCATAACAATCGACGGGCAGGCAGCTAATAGGGACTTAACCGTCAGCCCTAACGCAGCTTCTCCTGACGCACTCGCGCACACACACACACACACACACCGAGATCTGCACAGATTGAATGAGTCAGCACCAGTCAGCACAGTGGGAGTTTGACATCTGTGTATATGTACACACACACACAGCAAAAAAAAATTATGCTTATATTATATTGGAGACCTCACGACACGGAAGAGATGGAATGAAACATTGTGGGCCTTCTGGACCACACCTCATTGCATTGTGAGGCCTATATTTTAGTAACTATGACTATGGGTGGGAGACATTCATTATTAAGGAAAAACATTTTGACAAATTTAAAAGATTTGCTGGAGAGAAACTCAACAGAGTTTAAGCATAAGCCACAACCGCTCAGTTATCTTTGAAGTTCACTCCAAAACAGGGCATAGAAAGAGACAAACTTGAAACTGAGTAACCTAAAAACAAACCGTGGACGTAATTACATTACCAAGCTTTGTGAGTGACTCAGCTACCAAGCATCCTCAAATTTTCTGGGACAAGATGTACTCCGTCATCAAGCCACGTAAACAAAGCACACACGTTGCCAACAATGATGGCAACTAGCTCGCCAACACACACATGAAACTTCTCTGGGAAAAAACCCCTCAGAAACGCAAACACACACACACACACACACACACACACACTGATACTTAACTACGGCACTTCCGCCGCAGGGACATCAATCGCACTATCCAGGTTACGGTTCTCTGGAGCCAAGACGTCTTCATGAGGACAGACAGCCGTTACAAAACGAGACAGCAACTTCCTCAGAACACAAACATACACACACGCGCCCCTGTCCCTCTGCCCGCTCCTCAGTCCCGTATACATGGATTAGCTGGGGATTTCCACTTAACCCCCCAAAGGATAAATGACAGGTTGCTAAAGGACACAAACTAGAGACCGGCCAATCATATGGCCGGACACTGTGGACACAGACTGGAATAAACCAATCACAAGAGCCTCTCTTAGCTCTCAGTGCAGTCTTCAGTCAAACAAGTGATTTTACACAGTTGGATCACTGTTTCATGACTCCTACGTTAAGATTAGTGGTGTACATGAAGTCTTAACACAGTGTGACTGAACACAGCATGAGGTACTGGAAGAATTAAACAGAGGGTGATATCACAGAGCAGTGAAGTAGCGCTGTAATATGGTCATTTTTTTTTTTTTCCCAGCCCCAAGCCAGTGATTCAGTGTTCAGAGTTCTTTGCAGTTAGATACAACATGAAACTGCAGAAAGCACTAGACCTCTGAGTACACTAATTCCAAAGGAAGTTCACAGCCACTTCCCCAAGGTGGTCACAAGTCAACACAAAGTGTGATTAAACACCGTCTGATAAACACAGACAGCCAGTCCCTTGGGTTCCCGCTTAGAGGCTTTACTTTGAAGCTGATTTACTTTATGTAAAATACAAGTGTCCGTGAAGGGTCATAGGAAAAATCTTTGTAGAAAACTGGTCAACAGCTTCAAAGCATGATGGAGGCCTAAACCCTCTGTTTTCTGGTGGATCTAGTTGAGGTCAGGCTCCACTGTAGCGCAAAAAAACGGTTTTGATGATTCTACACACTGTCAAATAAATATCAACTAACACTTTTATTCAGGGACAGCAGGTAGCAGATGTACGTGAGTGATGCTTATCACCTGGTTGCCACACAGTTTTACTGTGTTAAGAGGACCTCGTCTAGCTGTGGCTACAGGCTAAAATGAATTATCTTGGTCAGTCAGATACATTTATAGACCACATCATCTTAATTTTTTAACGAACCATGAGATAGTGGAAGTATAGAAGAGAAAGTGTCCTCACCTTGCGGGTTCACGCCAGCGTTTCAACCAGTTACAGCAATTCGCCATCAGACTGAACATTTCAACCCACTCATAAATCTTGAGCTTCTTCTATTGCTTCGCAGAATGTGGATACTTTTACTCATTTACTTTGTAGTCGGGCGACGTGTTCACTCTTTCATTACAAGATTAATTGATATTAACACCTGTCATTCTGTAGGTTTATGTATCAGAAGTCAGTCATGTTTACGAGTTGCAGTATCTGGTTTGAGAGTAAAGGAACCAAACAGTATTTTTGCCATTTGGTAGCGGTAGCCGGATAATGTTACCAACCGGCTTATTTGCTGTAATTAAACGAAGAGTTTAAGTGAGTTACGCTAGCTTGCTAGTAGACCACATAAGAACTAACAGACAACAGTTATGTTAAAAAATACAACACGTGTTGGAAGAACAAAGCATGTGGTCTGACAAAGATATCAAAACCAGTCGAGTCGCAGATACATAAAATACTATCATAATGTTGGCTAGCTCCGTACCGTGACAGTTAAGTCATCAAACTCTAACTGATTACTATGACTTCACTTTTCTTGGCTTACTTAATGCATGGCAATCACCTTATCAACCTTCACGAGCTACGTAAGCCATTACTCTTTCCAAACTTTTGCACATATTATCATCTTAGTTAATATGTAGGATAATTACCATACGGCTGATAACTAGATTATATCCTGCGGCAATCATATCTATGTTGATACGTGCATGTGTGACACAATCTTAAATGCCAGTGCATCTGAAAATTAACTGACGCGTTCAAGATGAAAACATCAGAAACAATGCGTAATACAGCAATGCAGTGATAATTAACACTAAGAGTTACGTTATCTGCCGACTGGTTAACAGGTAGCTGATTCAAGTTAGCTAGCGTTAGCTGGGTAAGCTTTTTTTTCGCGAAAGTGACAGGGTAAATTGCCAAGTTAGCGATCTCCTTGAAGATCACTGCGATAAACTCACTGCGATTCCCTGAACACACGATACACTACGCATGTCAGATTTTGAGATATTTCCAAAAAATAACCACAAAAACGCCTTTTTAGGCCGTCCCACGAGTACTTGCACTCAGCGTCCGCTTTGTTTACCCGTCGCAGTTGGCTGCTATGGCTGCAGTTTTTTCGCGTCAAGTTGAGGCCGTCTTGGATTTTTAGAATGTACTATGACGAGAGCGCCCCTTGTGGTTAGTATGACACCTCTCAAATGAGCGATCCACATGCTCTCTATGAACTCGCGGAGTCCCACTTTCAATGTGTCGTAATTCAGAATTGCACTGCATTTCAGAGCTTTGGAGTATTGCTTAACTCTGCTGGCAATTCATCAGTCTCCAACAAGGAACACGGACAACAATAACCATTTTCAAATGTTTTATTTTAGAGAAAAAAAAAATCTTGATATATAAACCCCAAAACTCAATCCCAATCATATACCATTCAAACTCTTCACACTTTACATTAGTTAGATACAAAAGAGAAATAAATTAAATAAGCCTGTCACCGCTCCTCTAGGGAACAGCTACGCTTTTAACGTGCCTCCTGTGAGACACGTACAATTCTTTTCATGTCCTCTGTGTGTGTGTGTGTGTGTGTGTATGAAGTTATTTCTAAGAGTATATCACAACAATGTCTTATGAAGTTGAGTGGCAAACACATCCCTCTTTAAACAGCAGAATTCACATCCCCTGTTAGGGTGGCTTTAAAACACAGCTCTTCCACTTTGTGCCTGTTCAGTCCGCAGCATTGACGCTTTTTCAGTTTGATGCAGGTTACTGTCAAATCCGCCCCATAGACACATTGACTCCTGAGCACCATGAAATTAGCTAATAAGAATCAACTGAATTATCTATGGCTATTGACAGTGAGTAGTGGGCAACTGCTGAAAATAAACATGTATATTCACAGACTGAAACATAAAATATACAAAGTAGACATTAGCCTATCACAAGAACGCAATGAGAATACTTTGGCTAATCTAGCCAATGCAATTTACAACCCTCCTCTGCAATAGTTTCTATTTAATGAAAGCAAGTTATGAAGCAGGCAATGTTATGATACAAATAGATCATTGGCACTAAAAACCAAGTGCAAATATTTCATCATTCCACCAGGCACAATAATAGTGCTCAGTGCACACAGAGCAATGGAGAAAACCGGATGGTTATAGACCCTCCTTGAGATGCAACTGAACCGGTTCAGCAAACAGAAAATTTCACACTCAGTTCTAATGCATAAATAAAAAAAGTCACATGGGATCTAACAATGTCCATCTGTAGTTAATCTTTCTTTTTGTTTAAAAAATATTGGTAGAGTCAATCACTTCTGCTTTCGCAAACCACCACACATCCTTGGGATCATCCGACTGACTGCACAATGTTGAATCAATAGGGTCCAGGCACTTAAATTAGTCAAAGAAGGATAAAACATGCCTGATTTGCATCGATGTACTTCAGCCAGATGCTAGGAATTCTGTGTTTTGATGAAAAAAAGACTTTGGGGGAGGGGCACGTGCATGTTAAGTGTTTAACCTTTAACAGGTTACTGAGGATTAAATACACACTTGTGTACTCCTTTCAAAGCCATGACATACGTTCCTTTCAGTTAATAAATATATCGCACGACTTCAAAAGGGTCTTTGCAGCTTTCGGCGACAGCTATGAGGAGTGCTTCCAGTTAAAACCTGGGCATCCATCAAACTGATCTAAGCCTCGTACTCTGTTTCAGCAGGCACCTGTTGAAAACACAGAAAATACAAAACAATCGTTTAACAATTTTTAAGCAGTCAGCATGAGGAAAACAACAACAACAACAACAACAAAAGGTCGGGACAATAAGATTCACCTACTTTCATCGTCTGAGTCAAAGTCAAAGAGGGATGTGCACTTCTTGGTAGAGCGGTGTGTTTCTAGTTCCTCTGCGCTGTTGAAGGAGGAGAAGCATCGAGAACAGCGTTGTCTCTTAGGGGGGCCGTCAGTGCTATGGTGGTTGACGGTGGAGTGGTTGGAGCTGATTGGAGACTCCTTCCTGCGTTTTGGCATACTGATGTAACGCTCGTCCAGGTAGTCTGTGGGTGGAGGTCGGATGTACGGCCTGCTGGGTCTCTTCCCATAACCCACTCTGTCGTCCTCTTTTGTGCTCCCTTTGGATGGGGTCACTTGGCCATCGCTATGCCCATTAACGAGTTTCCGCTCAGACTTGCTGCTTTTGTGTGAATCCGAATGCTTTTCATTCGGGGGTTTTCCTCCATCTTGTTTCACACGCGCTGTATTTTCTGTTCCTAGCCTCTGCGCGTCCGAGCCCTCTGAGGTTTGCCTGTCTGGATGGTTGGCCTTAGGCTCGTTCGCACTCAGCTCTACTCTTTCGCCGTCTCTTTCTTTCGACGGGACCGCGCGGACCTCTCTTTCGCCACCCTTCCTGTCACATTTTGGTTTGCTGTTCATCGCTGTTCTGGAAGGTCTGTAATGACTCTTTTCATGTTTATGCAGGCAGTGTAGGTTATCATACTCTTGTGAACAACCAGGAAAAGTGCAAGCTGCTACCAGTGGGTGGTGACTTTTCATGTGTTCTCGGGTGTCGGCTAACGTTTTGAACCTTTGTTTGCAGCCTTTATGGGGGCACGGGTGCTTGGGGTTGCCTTTGTGACATCCGACGTGGAACAAGAAGTGCTGTAGTGTTGAGAATTTTCTAGCACATGGCAAACATCTTTGCTTTGCGTGATTGTAAAGACCTTCCAACGCGTCTCCGTCACCGGGGTGGTCATTAAGCACGTGCGACACTATACAAAATCGCCCAGAGATGTTCACCATGCACCCCACAACGAAACATCTTTTCTCTTCCACGGACGCAGCTCTTTTTTCCTTTTCCATGTCGGTCTTCTCTTTCTGTTCCACGTCGGTACCATTTTTCTGTTCGGATTCGACAGCAAGTCTCTTTTCCACGACAGCTTTCTTTTTGTGCTCCCAATGAGATGGCTTGTTAGGCTCGCTCGTAAGACTCCTCTTCTTGTTCGTTACCGTCCTCTCTTTCTGACAAGCCTCGGTTCTCCTTATTTGATTTGAAGCAGTTTTTTCTTTGTGATCAACACTAGCTTTTTCTTCCTGTCGTGTCAGGCTAGCGTTTTCCTCAGAGGTTGCTCCGTTCATCACCTTTTCTTCCTCCTTCATATGCTCTTCAGGTTCAGTTTTTACCCTCTGCACCTCAATTCGGTTTCCCTGTTTGTCTTTTCTCTGTGTTTTTCCATCAGATGAAGGCTCCACCTCCATTTTATTAATCTGTCGTCGATTCTTGATGACTCCGTTCGTTCTTTTAGAAAACCTTTCATTTTTCTCCAACACTTTCCTGCTAACTTCGGAACCGTGCGTGACCTGTGGCTTAATTTTTAATCTCTCACTATACCGCTTAGAAAAGTCAGTTATTCTAGTTTTTAAGGGTTCAACCACACCGGGTTCTTTTCCCTGTTTCAGTCTGTTCAAATGTTCAGATATGTGCGTCACTGGATGACTACCCGGAGAGTTCTTGCAAAAGATGCATTTTCTTTTAAGTCTAGCATGTATTAACGCATGTCGCATCAGGTGTTTTATTCTCAGTACTTTATTGCAGAGGCGACAGCAGTGCACAATGCGGCGTTTCTCAGAGTTTTGAGGAACGGAGTCGGAGGCCGTGGTTTTGGGCTCAGGTTTACTCTGAGATACTTCCTCAGTAGTCTGGGGAACCACTGGCTCTTTTCTATGTTCTTGTTCAGCAAGACCAGAGACAGTAGTCTCAGCAGCGCTAAAGATATCTGGCGTGCTATCGGGAGAACATGGCTTCCCCTCCGTGACGGCAGGAGTGTTTTGAAGAACCTCAGGTGTTTGAGGTTCAACAACCTCATCATTTGTAGGATCAAGGGAGATGTCTTTGGAAGAATCAACATTACAATCATCAGCGACGCCATCTTCGCATATTACAACGCCGTTCTCCACAGATGCAGTAAGTTCTCCCCCAGCTTCTTCTGATCCACCAGATGTAGAAGTGTCAGTTGATTCTACAGCGCCCTCCTCTGGGGCAGGGGACTCTGTTGTTTCAGCTGGAATATGTGTAGCCACTTCAATTTCGACCACTGTCTCGACTATCTCTGGCTCAAAGTGCGTCTCAGTAGATTCATGAAGCAGCTTAGCGTCCTCCATGGGTCTTTCCTGTACCGTCACAGGAGAGGTCTCCATATCATCCATGTCGCAAGCCTGAGTGTCAGCCCCAATCCCTTCCACTTCAAAGCTTTTGGAGTAAGAATGAAACTGCCTAATGACTCTTGCGTTATCTTCTACATGAAGGATCACCACCTCCCTGTCCTTTGCAGTAACCCTAGGTGTCGAAGAAGATACTGCCTCTGACAGTGCTGAGGTCTTCTCACAAAGCTGCAAAGATGTCTTGTGCTGTGGCATCTTAGTCTTGTCAATGGAGTCCATGGCAGAGACAGGCGAAGTCTCGGTATCTGTTAAAATCACTTCGTTCTCAGGTAGACAGAATTCCAACATTGTGTCTGGCACTTGAGCGCAGAGAGCGTCAGAAGCCTGTGCTTCAGCTGGTAACGTTTCCTCTTTAGGAGGGACAGTCTCTTTCCCAGATGAAATATCTTTCCCTGAGTCCTTTTGCTTTGTCTTATCCACAGAAGATCGTTCATAAGTTCTTATCTCCTCAGCGGGCTTCTTGGGTTTTCTCCCTGGTTTTCTTCCTCGCCGGGGAACGCTGTTTTCCGCCTGTGCGGCGGCCTCCTCCAGCAGCCAGCGAGGTTTCCTGCCCCGTCGTTTCAACGTCTTCCCCTCAACCTGCCTGGTGAGGAGCCGGTGATGCCGGTTGTTCAGTTGCCTGGCTCTGTTCTCTTGCTCCATGTCCAACTGTCTGAAAGACCGTCGAACAGGGTGGGCATCTGAGACCTTTACAAGCCGTGTTCCTGGCTTCCTTCCCCTTCTCTTCACTGGAGGTACGCTGGAGGACACTTCTGCTGAGGGAGTCTGGACCTGTTTAACCACCGTCCTGGGTCTCTTCTCAGCTCTGTTTGGATCTGCTGGCACCAGATTTGAGTGAATTTCAGGCAAGTCTGTCCAGCACCTGCACGGTCCTTTTATACAGTTATTAGGCACCCACTTGTCGTCTTCCATTATTTCAAGTAAGGTAGCTTTGGCCACCTTGTCACTCATCAGTTTCAGACAATTAGTCTTGATATTAAAAAGGTTCCAAAATTCTGGGTCAAAGCAAAGGCCCTTTTTTAAGATCTGGAGAACCTCAAATCGAACACTGTTCCCAACAGAGCAGGAGTCTCCATGATACTCCTGGTCAGGGTGGGTGTACAAGAGGAATACAGTCTTGTAAGACTCAACTGTTCGCTCCAGGAAGAAGACCAGTAGGGCACAGATTCTGCACACCTCTAGATCGTTAGGGAGCAAGTACGCGATGGTCTTATAAATGAGTGATTTGGTAACTGGATCGTTTTTGAGGTCCGTTTGCAGGGCACGTGCACAGAGTTCCACACAAAACCTCAGTCCATCTTTCCCCAACTGAAAAAGACAGACCAAACAACTATAATCAGGAAAGCAGTCATTAAAAAGAATTCAATATGGACAACTAGTAGATGACGAATCATCTAACCCAACACTTGTGTTAGTGTTTGTGAGGTATTTATCCAATGATGTTTAAATTTAGGAGGGATTAAATGAAAGTTTGGCCTTTATCACAGGATTTAAACATACCACAAGCTAACATCAACATGAAAATAACACTCAGTGCGTGGATGTGTGGACCCACAAACAAAAAGCTCAACAATTGATTATTCGACAAACAACAACCTCCAGAGATGAAATGGGATGAGATGGCAGTTTTGACTCACCTCTGACAAAATCACTTTCATGTATGGAAAGATTGCTTTGATGTTGGTGGCCAACATAATCATCTGTTTGCATTCCTCCAGTAAGCCCTGTTTGGAAGAGTTCACCCGGAGATAAAGTTTGCTCCATAGGAAGACTAAATCCCTACGAGAACAAAACGCAAATAAGTTTTTAGTTGACGGGTCTTCATACCCTAGCCATTGAAGAACTCTCATTTTAAGGACATGAATTATGGAGACCTACCATAAGTAATACATGTCTCCACTGATGAGTTGCTGAGAGAGAAAGCCTTTACACAAATCCAAGAGCAGCTCTTCCTTCTCCTCATTTTCTGCCATACAGAGAATCTCTACAGCATCTTTCCCATCAATCTCTGCCATCTTAAAGCAAAGACAGCAAAAAAGGAAAAACAGAAAGAAAGAAAGAAAAAAAATCATGAAAGCTCATGACATGACACCAAAAGGGAAACAGTCTTTTCCTGACACTTGTTCACAGATATTTTGGGACAATTATTTAAATTTCTCAGTTTCTCTGAAGCCCAGTAGTTGTAAAACACAGAGACCTATTCACTCACCTCCTTGTGCAAGCGCTCATGGTGAGACGCTTTCCAGAGACAGGTGAGGTAGGCCTGCATGAAGAACAGGTGCCTGCCGGCAGTGGGATGTTGACTGCAGCTTTTGGCGAGTGCCATGGCTTCTCTGATGCGCTCGCAGGCCAGCAGGTAACGCACTCGCAGCTCAAAGAACACTGACACTTCTGAGTTCAGGTATCTATCCACTGAGAGCACATACAGGCAAAAGCTCACTAATCTTTCAGAAGTGATCTGCACAATGCTGGACTGAACACGTTTACTGGACTACACTTGTCAAAATCAAACAAAAGCAATTAAACAACACACACCGCTAAATTAATTTCATATAACTTCTCTGACTGAGAAGAAGCTTACAAAACTCAAAATTGTTGTAACGGTACCTTCCTCCCTTGGCTGCTCCCATTCCTGAAGAATACCCTGGAGTACAGAATTTGCCCATGGCCCACCATCTTTGATGATCTGTCTTAGTTGCAGCAGGTACACATTCTGGTGTCTTACAAGACTGGAGTGACAGTCCTAAAAAACGAGAGGAAGAGACGCTGCTGTCATTATCCAACATTATATATAGATCTGATGCAGTCTAGAGGACAAACTGCAGAACATATCAGTGCACACTGGGGAGTTAAAAGGGATGGTTGGGTACTTACCTGAAATGAGTCCAAGATATCTTTTAAAGGGTTCTCAGGAAACTCATCTTTACCAAAAAACAGCAGCAATTCAAATATGCTCCTTAAACAGAAAGAAAAAAAACCCCCAAAACATTTACACAGGTCTTGTTATCCCGTGAATCCACAAGAGTTGTACCAAGATGGGTATAATTTCATTAGTCATTTGATCAACACATCAGTGATAGACACATCCAAACAATGAGTATCATAAGGATGAGATAATGCATCAACCAATCATTCCCTGTTTCTGTTGGGTCATATCACCCAATGTTTACACAGGCACATGGTCTAGAGACACATAAATATATGAATACTGTTCAGACCAATTGTGCTAAAACTGTACAGGACTGAAAAAGTACTTCAGCTGCAGGACATTCATCATAAAACACCACCTATCTTCCATTATACATTGTGACCACGGTGGATGGTGGACGGTGGATTATACGTACAGGGCAAGGCTACTCAAGGTGTAGCGCACGTGCTCACAGTCAGAGGGAAACAGGGCGGCACCACGGACGAAAGAACACAAGGCCTTCTGCAACACCTGTAGCTGGGGAAGAGGGACCTGCCACCGACTTGTGTGCTCCTCAACCAGCTAAAGAAGACAGAGAAACTACTGAGGATTCAATCAATCAATGTTATTATTTAAGCCTCTCAAACGTGACCTACCTCTTCATAAAAATATAAACGGTAGACTGAAATGGTCCCCTTATTGATTGTAATACAGTTACAGAAGGTCTACTAAGTCTTCTAAGATTTTGCTGCGTTCGGCATTATGATATAGGGTACATTTCAAGGATCTAGAGTATATCATATACAGAGCACGAATAATTCATCCAAAGAAATTAATACTGAAACGGTGCGCACGTACACGTTAAATACACAAGCAAACACTCCGAAGAGACTTCTGGACAACCGCAGACAGACATACGAAAGGAATAGCGACTAGACAGTTCGTGTAAATTCAAGATTAAGTGTTTAATGTAAAGGCATGCTGGTTGGGTATTAAAAGTAGTGAGCATTGCGCAATACACCAAATGTTATGAATCAGTGTTTACTGTAAAATGAGTAAAATAACGGATGCCTTCGCACTTACTAAACTTGGGATGCTAAGTATGCGGTTGCAGAATACACGACGGGAAGGGAACTAGCGTGAGCTTGCATGGTCTAGCCAAGCTAATGTTTCACAATCTGACAATACGTGAGCTAATTCAGCCAGAAACCTTGCCAGCAAAGTCACTGGGCTGCATCCATACTACTGCAGTTTCATTTAAGACTCTGATGTAATTATGTCCTCAAGTTTTCGTGGTTAGTCGCCGGAAACATAAAAATTCCTGTTGCCTCTTAACTGTCAAGCTAACTGGCTAATGTTACGATTATCTGGTTGTTTTGGAATGTTGCAAGCTAACATTAGCAAGCGATCATTTAAATAGCTAGGGAGCATATATGTTGAAACAGCTCACCGAGGATATGGAGACTGTCTGGGGAAACAAACAGTTACCATTAAAATAAGTGGGGTAATCAGCCGTGCATCTCGTTAACTACCGTTGAAGAGTTTCAAGTCCAGTTCGTAGCAAAGGCCATAGAGTATCGGTAGCTAGCCTGGACACTGGGGGAGGGGAATCGGATGACAAGCTAAAGCTAGTTAGCAAGCTCTTTAAACGAGTAAGCAAAGCTGCTGGGTTTACAAAGTCTTGCTCAGTCTTATCTCAGCTAGCAACTCCCTTGCTTACCTCACAGAATCTTGCACAATAGGACTTGCTTTGGAGTCCGTGCTCATCGCTTGCGTTACTGTCAAACAAACTCTCCAATTCTTCTTTGAACCTATCTAACTCCAGCTCACTCTCCTCTTCCGCCATACTGCTTGTCTCACCCAGCGCGTACAACAGCAACCACAAATGTTTCCATGTAGGCGACGTAAGATTTCCAAAAATTTGATTGGTTCAACTACACGCCAATTACGAAGATCCAGGATGTGTGTTGTTCGATTGGTCACAATTTCACTTATACAGCTGCCCTCAAGTGTTCTTTCTCTTAACACATCATTGGACAACATGCGAAAGGATACTTTTGACCAACAATTAGAGGCTTAATTTAGGATAAGAACCAGTAAGAATTATGTACAGCCCCAACCACTCGGTGAATAAGCGACAGATGCCTGTGAATGATAAGACATGTACACGATGGGCTAAAATTAGTTTTATTTACTTCACTCATAATTCAGAATTCCTCCTTTAATTTGAAGCGCGCTTATTTTCATTTCGGCGGATTGTTATATGATTTAATACGTATTTGATTGTGATTTTAGTCATTCACTCAAAATATGCATCTAAAGGTGTTCTAAAAATTAATGTCATTACTGACAAGCCAGACTGAAACTCGCTGAAACAAAGAAGCATGATAGCTTGCACGAGTTAAAAGGCTATGCCTTTTAAAGTGCAGGCCACATCAAATAATATTTCAGCTGATTGACTAGCTCAGCCAATCACTACGGAAAATCCCTTTCGGAGTGGGATGGGTTGTGACGCAGTAGTTTAATATGTAGATTACTTAATCTAGCAGGTGTTCGTTATTTGAGTTAACTATTGAGGGTTGTCGTTTCGTGTTAGTGAAACTCTAGTTTTTCAGTAATTTCAGACAAATATTTCAAGGCTGACGTCCGAATACGCCCTTTTTAGCTCGAAACTTTTAATTTTTCTCGATTTAATCGACTGCCACTTTTCTTTTGCCCAGGTCGAAATATTTTCACGCTTTTGGGGTAAGCAAATGTGAAAACTGGTGTAGTTTACTATTCATCCTTAAGCACCTAACCAAAGCTTTTGAGAAAATTGGCATTATTCTTTCAATTTTTTTCGTTATGAACACACTGGTTTCGATCCAAATTCATCAGGTCAGTTATTATTTATCGTTAAACCAAAGACATTGGAAACACTAAAGTGTGCGATGCTTCGCGCTTTTATTCATTACTACGTCCTACCCGGTGTCTTATGAATGCTTTGCCTCAGCTTCGAATATGTTAATACCAATTGAAGTTCCTGTTTTCGCATCAGGTTTGATCCAGATTGACTCCTTGTAGAGCATGTCTATTGGACTGCAGATGCTTGCCATGACCTTGGGTACTCTGGGCTGGTTGGGTGCCGTAGTGTCCTGTGCCTTGCCCCTATGGCGTGTGACTGCTTTCATTGGGAATAACATAGTGACAGCACAGATCATGTGGGAAGGCCTGTGGATGAGCTGTGTCGTGCAAAGCACAGGTCAAATGCAGTGTAAAGTCTACGACTCCATGTTGGCTTTACCACGTGATCTTCAGGCTTCTCGAGCTGTCTCGATCATTGCTCTCCTGGTTGCTGTAGTTGCCATTTTTGCCAGCATTGCTGGTGGGAAGTGCACCAATTGCCTGGCTGAAGGTTCTGCCAAGACCCGGGTTGCCATAGCAGCAGGTGTCATGTTCCTGGTAGCTGGGATTCTTGGATTGATCCCACCAAGCTGGACTGCCCATAGGGTCATAGGAGACTTCTACAACCCACTGGTGCCTCAATCTCAAAAACGGGAGCTGGGTGCGGCTGTCTTCATCGGCTGGGGAGCTGCTAGTCTCATGGTCATCGGAGGAGGGCTCCTCTGTAGCTCATGCCCCAGTGGAAGAGGGGGGAATGCACACCAATACAAACCAGCATCACAAACCAGTCGAGAACGCACTGCTTACGTCTGAATGAACCACTGGCCACTTGAATTTGTGAAGAGGGAGACTGGTCAGTGGATGTGAGGAGCCTCAGTTTATTTTATTTGTTTGGGTTTTTTTAGTTTTAATGTGGGCAATTGTAGTGTGTGTGTGTGTGTGTGTGTGTGTGTGTGTATATTGTATTTGAATGTATTTTTGTAAATAAAACCATTTTATCTAAAGTGATGAGTTTGAGTTTTCATTGAGTTTAACAACTTGAAAGTTGACTTTGCCCAGAAGGTGGCAGTGTTGCAGTAACAGCACACACTGATTTATGTGAAGGGTTGGACAAAATAATGGAACAGTTAAGGACTTGTGACTGAGAAACTAATCACAAAAATGGTAGTAAAGGTTTCATACTGATCAATTTGAACCTTAATTACTAGTACACCCCTGCTTCAAACGGCATGTTGAGGCCATTAGTTTGGTTTGGGAGTGTCTAAAGCTCCGTGAGGGATCTAGCACATTTTGAAGAAGGTCTAATAGTTTAATGCCAGAATTTCTTGCCTGCTACTGGCAGAAATGACAGTGTTACAATTCATGAAATGTTATGCACTTCAAGGAAAAAGTGCTTCAGATCAAGTTTAAACTCACTGATGAGCTTTAACAGAATAGTTCCTTAAAAAACTATAAAACTTTGTTATTAAATATTAACATAGAACCTACTCTAGTTTCTACTCCTCTGGGACCAAGTCTCAACAAAAAAAAAAGTACATTGTAAGTTTCAAAAAGAACTGATGCTTGGAAACTCTTTCATCAAAGAGCTGAATTGCTCTAGAGGAATGGTCCAGTATCCCAGTGGGAACAGTTTTAAGACAACATCACAATATTCCAAGTTGAACTGAAGATTTCCTTAAAGCAATGGGTGGGCCATCTCCTTATGAGTTCATGCATATTCATATTTTTGTTTTGGCTTCTCATATATATATATATATATTTTTTAAATTCTTTTGACTTCCAGATAAGTGTCTAAGATGCGCTTTACATTACAGAACAGATCACTTGTTCAAAAGCAAAAGAGCTGAATAAAATACTTTATTCAAAGACCACAGATATCAAATTGAAACCATTACAGGTATAATGCAACACATATTGTGCCTCTGAAAAGCAGAATTTTTTTCTTTCTTTCTTTCTTTCTTTCTTTCTTTTTTTTTGCTTTTCAGCTTTTCAGCTCCTGCAACAATTCAATCAACAGCCCCTGACTTAAGCATCTTGGTTAATGTAATGAAAAATTACCACAAATTTTTAAAGAAATATGACTGGTTAAACACATCAAATGTAATAAAATCATCATTTAAGGGTTTGTTACAATTAAACCACACAAGACCACTGAAGCTGCACTAATATTGCACCTTTACAACCTATTCACAGTATATTTTAAATAAATATTTTGAACAAGTATTTACAGTTTGCTTTGCTGGTACTTTGCTCTGCTTCAACGATTCTGAAGCAGTCAACAACCTGATGCAATTTCTGGTGCATACAGACACCTTTTAATAATCTCCACTGCAGCGAAAAATTGAAGACAGTTCAACATTGTCCATGTGAAAAAGTCTGCCTTAGCTGACAAGAAAATCCTCTTTTCTTCTTTTTCACTCTTCAGCTATTATGATTTTAAAATCCAATATTTTTTTTTGCTACTTGCCAATGCAGCAATCACACAGGAGAGTACTACTTCTCAATGGCTTTTTTTTTAATGTATATTTTACCCATAATGGTTACGGCAAATGGGTAGCAGTTTTTTGAAGGCTTTTTTGAAGTCCTCATTGAAGATGGTGTATATGAGAGGGTTTATAAGGGAGTTCATGTAGCCAAGCCAAGTAAGGATGTCAGCCAGCAAGGCACTGGTGCTGCATGAGGGGCAGGAGTTAACGATCACCTCCTTCAGGAAAAAGGGGAGCCAGCACACAATGAACGCCCCCAGAATGAGCCCCAGAGTGAGAGCCGCCCTCCTCTCCCTGGCCCCCGGGGCTCGGCGGGCCTTGAAGGACCTCAGGTTTTGGGCGGTGATCCGGATCTTGTCCCCGTCCGTGGACGGTTCGGAGATGGACTTCTCGGTCGGGCTGGTGGGGCTGAGCGGACCCGGGCTCAAAGGAGTGTCCTTCTCCGAGTCTACCTCGGGCAACGTGACCGTGCTCACCGTGTGATGGACGGATCGGTGGCTCCCTCTCCTGTTGCGCAGCATCTCAGCCGCGCGGTAGATCTTGTAGTAGAGCACCAGGATGAGAGCCAGGGGGATGTAGAAAGCGCCAAAGGTGGAGTAGACGGTGAAGGCCACGTGGTCGTGTTCGATCAGGCAATCCATCACGCCGTCTTCCCCGTCATGTCCACTGGGTGGCCTCCTCCACACCAGAGGCGGAAGAGACACCAAAATCGACAGCACCCACACGGCCACGATGGTGAACGCGGCCCGGCGATAAGTGCGTTTCTGGGAGTAGGCAACGGCATCCGTGATAGCGCGGTACCGATCCAGGGCGATAGCAGCCAGGTGTAAGATGGAACAGGTGCAGCAAGTCACATCCACCCCCAGCCAAAGATGACACATGGAGGGACCCAGGACCCACGTCTCCTCAGCTATATAGACTATACTCACCGGCATCACCAGAACAGCCACTAAGAGATCGGTCACGGCCAGGGAGCAGATGAGGTAGTTAGCCGGCTGGTGAAGCTTGCGGGTAACCAGGATGGCTGTGATGACCAGAGAGTTGATAGCTGTGGTAGCCACTGCCAGGAGTGAGAGTGTCAGGGAGAGCAGAATCTTCCCGGGGCTCATCCTGCTGACCAGGAACCCTGTTAGCTCTAGAGTGGAGCAATTCAGTAGATCCATTTGTTGTGTTTTGCCAACGTCGTGACCTGGAAAAAAAAAAAAAACACAACAAAGGGAAAAGATAATGAAGAACATTACAGATTGATGGAGCGAAGGAAAGTAAAAAATATATATATATTGCATAACAAAATAATAAATCCATCTTGCTTAACTAGAAATTTTTTGAACTTGCACCAGACTTTCATGAGAAACATATGACTGAAATATTTCATTTCATCTTGAGAATTTAACACCAAACATTAATTCAATATCATAAAATATTTCTGCATTTGTGGTCTCCCTATAAGACAGATACATTTTGCCACATCTTCAAACCTAGTCAGTATCTCTCAGCATTAAGTGCTTCATTAACATTCAGAAGCAGTTCCTCTGCTAAAGAAACAGTCGTGTGGCTTGAGTCATTGCATAACACTTGACACGGGAAGGGACATAATCTGTGTTTACTGAGAGGCGCGTCAATTTTTCTTACAGAACGCTGATTACCACCTGGTATTAGATGAGACTTGTCTTCAACTGAATCAAAATTGCCACTTTGGACACTGTTCAAATTACTTTCAGCGCTTCATGTATTGGCTCTAAGTCATTACATTAAATCTTGAGACATATTGATTTTGTTATCTATGGTCAAATTTTTTTTTTTGGTAAAGAATTTAGTTTAGCCTCCAAAGAAAAGCAAACACTGTTTTCATCCCATTTTGTACCCTCTCCCCGTCAAGCAGAAAGACGGCACTGTGAGGGTGTAATCCTGTTAAATTAACGGTTTACACATTTCCTTCCCTCACAGCAAGTCTCTAGAAATGTATATTTCACACACAAAAAAGATAACATTTCCATTTGTATGACATTGAATGATTTGATTCATCATCCCCAAATGTTTTATTCTTTAGAGTTATGAACATATATTATATATGTGCATAGTGACACAGGCTTACGCCTACGTCAGAATAACGATTTATTGTGATCCCGTCAAATCAATAGGTAGATGGATGTTTGCTACTTGAAGCAATCTGAACGGTGCTGTGCGCTGGATCCGCAGTAACATACCAGCCAAAACCAGAAAGAAAACCTGAAAAATAAATAAATAAATAAAACTGAAGCTGTGACTGGTAACCTGTCAATCAAATAGACACCGCACAAGTTTACTGAATCTTTTGGCATGATTTGAAGGAACATACCGGCAAAACAGGGAGGAAAAAAAAAAAAAAAGAAAAGTTGTGGAGCAGCAGGGCAGGAAAACCTGCCGCCAACTTACGCCAAGCTGTGCTCATGTTATCACATATTTGTAAATTCCTGTCACTCATTTTGCTCCTGCAAATCGCTCCCTCTCACTTCTTGTCATCTCAGTGAAGAGGACTGTAACTCGCCTATCAGTAACTCAGTAACTACCTTCACCGCACGCCGCCATAACAGCACTGCGGTACAAATTGTACGTGTATTACCATCACAGTGAGGAGGGCGAGGAGGATGAGGAGGATGATGTTGACAATGACAACAGTGATGATGACGATTATTATTATTGTTGTTGTTGTTGTTGTTGTTGTCGTTGTCGTTGTCGTTGTCGTTGTTGCTGCTGCTGTTTCTTTTTCATTTTTAACTTTTAGTTATTTATTCATTTTTCATTTTTCATTTTTCATTTGTTCTCTGCTTTGCCAAGCTTGTTGTTGGATGTTATTCCTCTGATTCACTCTTGACAGCTCATCTCAGTCATCATATCACTTGCTAAGTCAACAAGATGCGGACAGTGAGGAGGCTGTTCCACTCGAATTCCTCACTCAAAACACTGAGCACAAATTCTGAGACATACAAACAATTTTGGCAGGCAGACTTAAAACACGTTATCAGTGTTGCAAACATTAAGGCATAATTTTTCACCTTTTCTGATTTGCATACTTGACTACACAGCAATGAGCATAGAATGTGGCACTTTTTTTTTAAATCCTTGATGGTTCCTAAGGGCATTCCTGTCCTTAGCCCAACTCTACCACACCTGATTCCCCACTTCACTTAGTCATCAAGCCTGTGGTGACTCCACTGTGATATAACTGAGCTCAGTCAAAAACTGCCCAAGGCAGCTACGCCTGTGGGAAAGGATGGCGGGGAAAGCTGTCCCGAAAAAGCTGTTTACCCAAACATTTGGGGAAATAACAAAGCACAGAGACAGCTAGAATAAAAGTGAACTACACCTCCTAAAAATCTCAAATGATTTGTGCTTGCTTGACTGATTTCTTCTTACTGTGGCTTTCAAAGCAGAAGGGACTTTGAATTTCATGCTTGTGTTCCACAGTATGTACGGCAAGGACGTTTTTAAATCCACAGCCACTCTGAATTCTCAAACGCATTTCTGTCCCACAGAGATTGGAAATATTTGTTAGAGAGATAATCCACCCTGGGATCTTCACCTGTTTTTATTTCTTTATTTAATTATTAAAAAAAATAAATAAATAAAAATTTCAGACTTAGACATTCACATGCCTTGCAGTAATCCAATGCCACAAATCACCAAAAAATGAATCAAACTCTCAGGGGATTTTGTTTCGCAGGTAATAAATGTTTTAAAGTGCTCTACTTCTTGTAGTGATGAAAATTAATGGCATATATGCTGTATGCTGTTAGAATACCCATGTAAAACGTTACCTTGATGTAAGAAGTTCTGGAGTATACAAGTACTGCAGTAGACGGTTGAAGCTAGAAGGTGCTTCTGTCCGTTTTTACAGTGAGGAGTCTTTTATCTGTGGTTTAATATAATTCCTGTGTCACCCACGTCAAGTCTGAACAGGCAGTGAGACATGATGCTCAAACATGTTCCTTGACCTCAGAGTTCAAATGACCACACAAGTCTGTTGGCATCTAAAACATTTCGACATCAAAATTGCTTTCCAAAAGCCAGTGGCCCAACTTTGTTTAGTTAAGTTGCATCTTGCCCATCTAGTTATAGTTGCTCCATAGAATAAACCATGGATGAATTCTATTAAAAAAAAAAAAGGTTGAGACGGCAAAAGCAGGATAAAAAAATAAATGTATGGTATAACCGATTTTTATGAAATGTTTCACCTTTTACTTTGAGACTCTAACGTATCTTTCATTTACATTCTGAGTAGCTCTTATGCAAAGTGGCAAGGTAATGCTTTGCTGTTAAACCAAACCAGAAAAAAAAAAAGTCGGAAAAGTGAGAAATCGTAAGTGTACGGCCAGATGTAGCACTGTGTACAAAGATCTGTCATTCTAATATTCTCAGTGCAAAATTGTGCCAAAAAGCCAATTGGGTGTTGAGCTCACACCAATTGCCATGTGTCCGGGTTGCCGGAGAGAAGCGAGGTGTGAATGGTGTGGGAGCATTTCACAAACACAGAGTTCCACATGGGGCCCCCATGGCCACACAACATCTCGACGGCTGGATCAGATGGAGCTGACAGATGGATCGTCCCGGCAACCAGGCCTTTAACAGGCCAGAACAGACCTGGCGGTGCACCACCAGGGCCACCAAGAACAGCCCCTCCTTGCCGCTTAGAGATACGGGAATTAGCTAAAAACAAGCTCTTGTGTGCTTTGCCCCTCAGAGTCAAAGGACATTCAAATGCTCAGCTGATGAGGAAAAATTGAAGATGTCGAAAACTTTTTTTTTTTAGTTCTAAGAGGTTTTTACGGATTTTATTTCCCGCTAAAATTATCGGCGGGTGTTGACGTGCGTGACATAAATGGGAATGCTTTTGTAAGACAAACTTTGGCTTCATGTTTTTGGCTGGTTCGATAAGTTCATGTCACTCATTTTCATTTTTTTTTTTTTTTAGCCAGCCTCCTCTACGGTTCAAAATCTTTAAGCTTCACTGCACAAACGCCCTGAGAACACCATCTCTTCTATTAGCCTCATTTTGGAACCAGTGTCTCTTTCACAGGAGGCTGAAGAAATCTCACACAGACATATTCTCATCTCACAACCCTCTCTAGGTTACTTTCCCTTATCTTTCGTCTGAATTAGATTTAAAAAAAAAAAAAAAAAAGGACACACAGAATGTGCAAGAAATGACATACTTGGGGTTTTACAGATGTCAATCAAACTCTGTCTTTTTCTTCACTTAATACGAATCTTCCCTACGTGGATACCTCTGCGGGTGTGACAGACATCTTTTAGGAGGAGAAGGAGTCCGACACGCTGGCCTGTCTCTAGGATCAGACGGTCCGACATGGTCGGAATGTTAGCCTCACAAATGTTTTGATTTTCTGAGCGTTGTCAGTCCCGGTTTGACAAATTTGGAAAATGCCCAACACTCCAGAACGTTCCTCAGTGACTCTAGACATCGATCACTTCAAAAGACAAACAAAATGACCTTTTAATTGCAATAAAGACTATATGCACTGAGCATGAATACTAAATGGTACGTGGAAAAGAACAGAGTGCCTGATTTGGATGAAAAGACAGAACAAAGTCAAGGACATGAGGGCACAGACACAGATGTAAATGTAAAAGCATTAAAAACTGAACTGAATGGATCATTACAGAAGTAAAAAATTTCATGCCATAACACGTGAACGGCTCGTAATGAATGATCGTTCTGCGTTGCCTGTACTGCTTGACTGTAACCATACATGAAAATGAATATGGATACACTGACTGAACAGGCATCGTATTCCATTATGCATAAATAATGTTAAACTATAACGCGCCCATGGTGACGTACAGATCTTGTGAATTAAAATTATGAAAATTCTGAAGTATGTCAGCCATACTGATTTGCCACAAGTCTCTCCATTAAAGCAAACCTTGATAGAGAGTGGCCATCATTTCCCACACCTCACTTTCTCTGTTTAAGCAATAAAAGCTGAGCCAATACCAATTAGCAAACAACAACAGATAAAAACTGGCCACACTTCATCACTTGTATTTCATTCTAATACCTTTGTAATATATTTCTATCATAACTTTGGTTGACGGCAGACAAATTTTAGTGTTCAAATGATCTGTAGCGTTATGGAGAGAAGATCATTTGTTTCAATGGCACTGACAAGACCAAAAAGATCCAAGCTGAAAAAAATTCACTGGGCTTCCCAGGAGATCAGAACCACATCTGAATGATCTACCAAATCATCAGACCAACAGCGAAAATTGGCCACCACTATTCACCAGGACTCAATTAAACATATCTAGATGAGAGAGTTTAAATAATTCCCTCTCATCCACGCCTAAGGGATTACAGCTACTGGTCGCAGCCAGACCATTTGAGAATTGTGAATCACATTCCAACGTAATCAGCGGTTATTTAACCGGGACAAAATTGCAAAGAATGTACATAATTTATGAGGGACACATATGATCCATTTAAAAAAAATTGTTAACGTTGTTAGATTTAGAGTTTTACAAATTGACCGGTATATGACCTGTGCTCTCTTCTGTTCTGCTCAGGCAATATCATTATAATATTACGGCACACACTCTAATTTCTTGTTTGATTTGATTTACGATTAAAGCAATAGAGATAACATGAACCAAAAGCCCAAGGTAAACAGTGTATAGAGCGTAGCGAAGGCAATTTACCTAATATGATGTGATTATTCATTTCACTTCATGGACCAAAATATTAAAGTCCCTAATGTGTATCTGTCTAGGAATGCATTTTTTTAGAAGCACAGTAACAAAAGCAGTAACTGTTGGTTTCATTTTTTATATTAAAAAAAAAAGGCAAAAGAAACTTCCTTCATTTTTTGTTCATTTACATGTAGTACTGAGTCATCTTGTTATAAGTATCCCAAAACGAACTTTAGGAAGAGTAAAGGTTACTGCTCAAATTTGTAAAAGAACTATTTCATCATTTCTACAGCGTTTCTGATAAGAAATTCATTAAGCCGATAGTAGGCTACCGTTATTCTCTTATGCAACCCAATAACCCTTCGTTTACCTGCACATGACCATACCGAGCGGAATAAACTTGTACAGCCAAATGACTTACCGATATTGTTTCGTTGTCACAGTACAGTATCGTCCTGAAAAGATGATATCGGCACGGATACGTCCTCTTCACTTATGAGTAGCGTCCGGGACTGCTGGAATCTAGTTTTCACAGACAAAACAGATCGCGGGGTGCTGTCGCTGCGTGGCTCAAGGTGAGAGCGTGTGGCGTTAGCCTACTGCGGGGGAGCAGCAGCAGCATGTGAACGCGCATAGACAGGTGCTTGGTGTTCTGGGGTGATGTCTACACGGGCATCAGTTCGGAGGGAGGCAGGAATTAGTCAGCACTCGTCGCTGAAGCGCCGTTTAATTAAGAAGAACTCTACGTACATTTTACTTATGTAATGCAGACCTGCTATTTATTCATTAGATTCAGAATGGTTTGTGCTTAAGCTTTTTAAATGGAAACATTTTAAGTACTTTATACATTATAGCTATGTAATGATACTTCACGATATTTTTGAGCAGAAAATATTCACAGTTACATGCTGCGATATCTATCTAGACAAAAAGCAAATGACAAAGCAAAACCTTTATTGTCTTTCTTCAAGTTTTTGCCTCAGATTTCCAGGCACACAAGATCTTAAAATCAGCCGGGTGTATATTCGCACAAAGTCTTGCTGGTTTTAGATGATACAGAAAGCCACAAGCCTCCTATGATTTCTAACACTCAGTCTTCCAACCTTGATATTATGTAACAAATGGAGGGCTGGCAAACGTATCAGATTATCATATGTCTCCAACATGCATAACCCAGGCATCATGATGAGATTTTCCCACCTAGTGACAGCATATTTCAAGCATTTTTCCTTAAAGAAGACTGAGGCGTCTTACATCGTACAGAGACAATACATTCACACTGGGAGTTATGTGCATGTTTACTGAGCTGGGTGACAGGTAAGCACAGATCCATTTTAACAAGAGCATCAGTGTGAGAAAGAATTGCCAGAGCACTGGCTAGAATTTTCTGCACAACTCACATGTTGGAAAGTGTTTAATGGCAGTGAGAGTGGGGGAGAGAGAGAGAGAGAGAGAGAGAGAGAGAGAGAAAGAGAGAGAGGGAGAGAGAGAGAGATAGAGTGAGTGAGAGAGAGAGATAGGGAGCAAAAGAGAGAGAGAGAGACAGAGAGACAGAGGGAGTGAAAGAGAGAGACAGAGAGAGAGAGAGAGAAAGAGAGAGAGACAGAGGGAATGAAAGAGAGAAAGAGAGAGAGAGAGAGAGAGAGAGAGAGAGAGAGAGAGAGAGAGAAGAGATGAGGTGTCGAGGGAAGGCACAGCTCCGTGGCAACCGAGTTTTCAGAGACTCCGCTTGTCTTTTTTTTTTTCCCCCTCTGTCTCACTGTCATTCTTCCCTTTTGGCAGAAATTCATCATTAGGCCATAGTTCTTTTCTAAAATTAAAGCTCTTCAGTCCAAAACTCCGTGACAAACAAGAGCAGATATTACCCTGCCTGAAAGCATAGGCTGTTTGACGACAGACACGATGTTTACTTCGGGCTCTTTAGAAAAAGAAATTAAGTTCTTCTTTTAATCCTTTTAACATTTAATCCCCACAGGGAGCTGAAAGACATCATCAAAAATATTTCAAATACATCCTGAAGTGAACTCACTGTTTATCAATGATGAAAAAGACTCCCTTCAAAGGGAAAGGATCCTTTTCTGTCTCAGAACTTCACCCCAAGTCAAACATGTAATCCACTCACGTTAATATATATATATGTGTATAAAAAAAAATCCACACACATTTACACCCACACATGGAAATTAAACATCCAACTGAGTATTCAACCTTTCTCATAATCATCAGCCTCCTGCTGCCACTCCAGAAGCAATTGACACATCGGTGGCAGGGTTTGCAACATCCAGAACCGCGTAATGCATAATAGTCAGCCAATGTCACTATCTGGTCCATCTTCGGTGCGTTTCTCCCTCGTAATGTATAAAAATTCCCTTTTATTCTGCCAATTGAAATGGAAAGCGGGTAACTGAACAGCATAATTCGTTCACGGACGAGAAGATATCACCTTTATTTTTTGATCAAACGCCTTGCTCTTTGGTCGTCGGGTTCCTTTTTAGCGTGGCTGTTATAGATGGATTAATTCATGCCAACGCTGATGACTGAGCAGATGGATACTGTATGAGAGGTGTCACTTGCAGAGCCCCGGTATACCACAGTGTAGACGTTTGAATGTTCGTAGAAACTTGATAAATTCCGCGTTTTGATGTGCATTCTGCCTCTGTCTTGTTACATAACAAACATGGCATTGGTTTACAGTATGACATCAAAGTACCCTTTGTTCACCGTCGCCTGAATGCGGGGCTTTTATTCAAGTCGAACAATCCGCAGCCTAAAGGGAATGTGCTGTTTTTTTAATCAAAGGATATATGACAACCCTTTACTTTACATTAGGACAGGCCACCACCGGTCATTCCACATACATAAACACCACACAAATGACAGCCAACAAATGGATTTTCTGTTATTTTTTTGCATGTGTGTGTGTTTTTTATGTGTGTGTTTGCTGTTCTCTGATCCCTTTTAATGTTTTTTCATTTTCGCTAAGCTGATTTTGTCTCTGGAGGTCAATATCGAGGGAGAAGGCCGAGAAGAAAAAATGAGCACTAAACTATTACAGAGAACTTGTCGCCTTAAGAGTGACAAAGCATCTGGAAAAAGGTTCTTGTTAGTCTGCAGAAAAATGTTTGACGTTTAGAGATAAACTAATTAAAGGAAAAAAAAAAGTGGAAAAAAGTACCCATGTATGAGGTGCAGATACGGATGCTGAAACCAAAATATCTGTGCAGAAAGTAGGTTGCTCGCTCAACATTCCCACGAAGAACGATTTGATTGGCATCAAGGTTTCAGCGAGGTAACCTGCAATCTTCAGGGTCAGAGAAACCGTGAGGAAATTAAGCATACGTGCGGAAACCTTGGTATCTGTTTAATTATTTTGCACAGAAACGTCAAACAAGTGATCTCTGTCTATATGAACAGTTTGTTATTGACAGCTAAACGGATAATATGCAAATGAAATATCCATTTTGTGTTTGTGTATTCCTCCCTTCCCACCCTCTCCAATAACAAATTCGTGGTGCAGTCCTATGAGACGTTCTAGTATCAGATAAACCCCTCAGGCACGTTTTGGGACATCAGCTGAGTCTGTGTGTTGGATGAGAGAACAGTCTCTCCCTCCTAATTTTCTCTCTCTCACTCTCTCTCTCTCTTTCTTTCTCAGTCTCCAGTTTCGTGACTCTTCCATCAAATGATATTATTGTGTCTGACTTTGTTTGTGTTTGGATGCATCATTCACCCAACCCCTCTTAGTTATTCCCTAGTATGTTTCTCTCTCTGCCTCCACCCCCTTCTCTCTCTCTCTCTCTCTCTCTCTCTCTCTGTCTCTGTCTCTCTCTGCGTGAATGCTGGCCTTGCCTGTATCTGGGACAGAGAGAAAATCTGTATATGACAACCTTACAGCTCTTTTATCCCCCTGTATGCAGCTGGTGACTTCCTGAGGAGAGCTGGTCTAAACAGTCCCCTCTCTCGGTTATCTCCACACACACACACACTCCCTCTCTCTCTCTCTCTCTCTCTCTCTCTCTCTTTTTCCTCCTCCTCACAGACTCCCTAATGCCACGCTCTCACTTACACGCTGTTATTCACCACTCCTCTAAAATGAGCTCTGCTGTATTCAGCCTGAAAATATTGCTGTTGTACTCTGGATATGGTACCGTTAACTGTTGGTACTGATAAAAAAAAAAAGTGTGTGTGTGTGGGGGGGGGGGGGGGGGGGGGGGGGCATACAGAATGATGTATGCACCATAAAGTTTTAATCAGGAGAAAGTATCAACCGTTAATTCTTCATTGTCAGCGCAAAGACAATGCAGCGATTCATCCATAACGCTGTGGTGACCCTTTAACAATAGTGTACTCTGCTTATAAACCAGCACACAAGGCAAACAACAAATACACAAGGTAAAGAAGTACAGAACTTGCTTTGAGAGGACAAATAAACAGATAAAGGACGAGCAAGGTTGGTGTTATAACTCTCTCTGAATTCAGTGGTAACACGTTATTTTGACAACCTTTAACTTGTTCTTTGTATTAATTTGATTTTGACCGAAAAAAGTTGTTCATTGGCCCTAAAACATTGACTTTGTTCTTGCATGTAAGCAACATATTACTGACTTTCATACATGGAATCAATGAGTTTCACAATGTAAGGATCAGCTTTCATTTCTTTCCAATGCAAATGCTTTTTAATTTCATTTCCCTCTAGCGTGAGGAGGATATCTTTCTCTGCTAATGAAATGTCAATACTCCTCCTGCAAAGGCCCTTTTTTAATATTCACACGTTTCTAATTGTCTTCTGATTCATTTTATTGTGGAATATGAATTCAGCTTTACTTTGAAGTCTTTTTTTTTTTTTAATCCAAGAGGAGTCGAATTATAACCAAATTTTGAGCTTTTTGCATAGATTTATTTATTTTTTGCTAATTAACAGAGGTGCCCCCGCCATTGTAAAAATGAACGCTAAGAGGATTTCGCCGTCAACACGTTTTGGTTTTTTTTTTTTGGGCATCCGATGATCTGATTGAATTTTTCCACACATGAAATCGTCTTTGGATGTCACTGACTACCACACAGAATAATCTCAGGTAAGGTGTATATTCACACATTTATTAAACTAATACATCCCATGAAAGTATCGCCTAATGTTTGGTTTGAAGAAGAGAAGATTACATAGATGATGAAGTGCTTCAAATGCCTCTTCAGTACTGTCAGTCAATCAGGGATTACATAAGAATCCTGACTGCTGAGGGTATCATGACTTACATGAGAGAAAACAGCCACAGGTTATATTTGAATGGCGTATGAAAGTGCATGAATGCGCTAAATTACCACCTGCCAACCAATACGTCAGTTTTTTTTTGTTTTTTTTTTCTATTTTGACATTTACCTTCCCATTTGAGAGGTCGTATCTTTCTCTGCAATCTCTGCTTCAATTAGGATGATCCAAATAATAAAAAGAAAAAAACCCCCATGAATTTAATGTCAGTGAATAGTCTTTTATCGTGCGATGATTGCATCAGCGCATAATAATCTGCATATTTTAAGACTGAAACACAAATAATTTGGCTTTACTTTGTATAATATTTTCCTTGCTAAGTGTCCAGGAAACACACACACGCGCGTGCACACACACACACACACACACGCACGCACACGCGCACTTTCCGTCTTCCATATTTCCATCCTCATACCATTAGGTGAGCAGATTTTCATAACAGTTTTATATCGATCATTATAATGAATACAAGAGACATCTGGACAAGACTGTTATTAATAATCTATCATGGTTGGTTACAATGACAGTCAGCACATCGGAATCTTAATGAGTTCAGTAACTGCTCGACAATTACATTGACTTTGAATTCCAGCTCAATTATTAATGCTCTCTGTTAATATAATGAAGCCCATCGCTGTAACAAACCTTTCTACATAACGTCTTTTAACTCTCTGAGTTGAAACATGAAGGTGGTCCATAATCTCTTGTTTACACACACACACACACACACACATCACTCCTCCTCAGCCCTTGTTGGCATTTCAGGATAATTGGGACTTCATAAACTGCTGAATCCTGTGTTCCTGTTCGTGTGTGTGATGTGTTTCTGTGTGTATGATGCAACCTGAATGAAAACAAATGCCAGGGCCTGAAGGAATGTCAATATCTATTGCTGTAGTAACATCTGCGAACCAAGTACTGATGCATCACATGCCAACAGTCTGTATTACAGATCCCTTAAAGCCTCTCCATTTGTTTCTGTTTGGGGGGGGAAACCTAAGAAAACCTTCTTTCTGAGATTTTATGCTGTCTTTTCTTGCATCAGTGGTCCCATTACCTTTATGTGATTCTAATGCAAGTGACATAAAAATCCATATTTCAGTGATAAGAGTGAACATAGAGGGGATCCACAGAGGTAAAACAGCTTGGGCTGAGGCTCTTAAAATCTGAAAAAGAGAAAAAAAAAAAAAAAACTTCAGGCGCCTGATGGGGCTTTTGAACCCGTGACCACACGGGTGGTATGTTTTCAAAGCTGGCCAGTCGAAATGCAACGAGACTGAAACGAGAAAGTTTGAACATGAAAGACCAACTTTGGTGTAAGTTTACCTTAGTTGTAGATGGAGTTTACCTTAGTTGTAGATATCTAGTTGATAGAATCTCTAAATGTGGAAATGGCCCGTCTTCTTCGGTGAAGGGAAAGCGGCCAAAATTACACTTTTTTGCTGCTAACCCTCAAGGACAAGCCTACAGTAATTATTTCTGATTTAAATGACTTTAATGGCATCATTTTAATCTGGGCAATTAAGGCTTTACCATTTTCCAACAGCAGTGCATCGCCAGCAGTGGTTAGGTTTCCACATGACTGTTAGCTAATCACGGATCAGTTGTTGGTTCGATGAAATTCTAAGACTTAATGAGAAATAACAATATATCTAGAAAGGTCATTTGAAGAGCATATCCTCAGATAGATACGCGTTCATGATACAGATGAGCCAGCACCGTATTCAAACCAGAACTCAATGTAACACGTGTGATATTGGTGACATTTCACCTGTGTCATGCATTTGTCACCTGAAATACTTGCTGTATGATTCACGCCGTGATGAAAAGTGGAAAAACAAGTTTGATCTGTAATGTTGTAACATTGCCCTCTAGTGGTCCATGATTGAAATGCCACACGTGTTCTGAAACACTGCCTTCGCCATACGAAAAACATTACATTCATTTCCAAACACATTTGTAAATTTGAAAAAAAGTCATTTATTAGTATTTTAAACAAACAAAAAAAATGATATTCCACAATGCTGAACAAAATTTGTTCAGTTACAAGCTCTGATGCTAAAATCCACTCCCCATTTTCCATGACGATCGATAAATACAAGAATATGAATGAAGATAAAAGTTAAACTTCATGAGCCAAACATACCAACATTATATACACCCTATAATATATTCTATCAGACACAGTGTTTTATGTGTGTTTCCAAAAAGGATCACGCCAACACTTCTAAGGGAGAGAATCAGCACTTTGGGAAGTGAAGCCTGTCGTTTTAAGAATAAGTGTTCAATGTTTGAAAGCACACATTTTTTAGTACATCTGCTCATTTTGTACTCAACCTGCATAAACACACGATACCAAGGCCTTGAATGTGTCTGAGGGGAATTTTCCTTTGGTCTTCTCCTATCTGACAGTCTCCTATTGACTTTTTGGCTCAAGTTATCTGACTAACTGAGAAATCCTGTTTTGTTTGTATACATCCCAGATCTCTACCTGCTGTGCTGGTTGTTTTGAAACATAAACAGGGCTTAACCAAAGGGGTTGTATCTTTTAAGTAAGAGGATGATGGATTAGCCGTCCCTTGGGCTCTCTTTACGGAATACTTCGTAATGCCGCGACAAAATCTGATGACGTCACGGGTTCAGCGCCTTTGTCTGAAAACTATTACATCACAGAAGAATGGTATGAATTGTTGTCATTCTCTGATGTGCTGAATGAAAAAAAAAAAAAGGTAAGCTTGTTGTGAATGTCAGCTTTGACTCTGAGAAACAAACACAAACGGATATCCCAAAATAGTTTCATAATCACGCGAGTACACTCTCCAGAGGGCCTTGGGCAAAGTGCAGTCCAGGAGAGAACTATTGTCCAAGTTTCAAAGGGGTGTAAAGTGCAAAAGTACAGCAGGGATTTTTGGGAACATGAGTTTCAACCCCCCTAAAATAAAAAAAAAAAGAGAGAAGGGGGGGGTATAGAGTGTAAAAAATGGCCTGATCTCAATTTGTCTGAGCCACTCTGTCTGAGCCACTCTGTCTGAGCCACTCTGTCTGAGCCACTCTGTCTGAGCCACTCTCTCTGAGCCACTCTCTCTGAGCCACTCTGCATAGATCATGGGGAGACTCTGAGGATGTGCTTCTGCCTAAAACTACTGAATGAAACAGAGAACAATCAAACAACCAAGCCAACCACCAGACAACCACCAGCCAACCAACCAATGTGACCCCAAAACCAGTCCCCAGCTCTGCAGGATTCAAATAGGACGAGACAGAACAAACTATGAGGATACATCCGGCTGAAACCCCAGATATTTTCCAAGTCTTAGAGGTAAACATCTCTATAAATGTCATGTTACGAGGACGCCGATGTCTGAGGCCAGTTTACGCTCACAGCCAGTGAAGAAGAAAGCAGAAGAAGAAGTAGTGTCATATCACTTTCTTACCTCTCAAAATAAAAAAAATCATCTGACTCTCATGATACAGCAGTGATACATGCAAACATTTACAAAGCTGAGTTTTGTTTTTTCTCAAGAAACATACCTCTTCTTTTTAATTTAACTAAAAAAAAAATGACCCAAAAGATATTGGCAAAACAATTGCTCTTCTCTGAAACTCATGATAGAGTAATTGAATATATAGTAAAAAAAAAAAAAAAAACCTGCATTTTCCTGGTATGGCACTTTATCCCCCAAGTAGGCATAAAGTGGACAATATATGTCAAGGCAGACAGTTTATTCACTAAAATGTCCAAACTGAGTGTGTTTTGTCTTACGGAGAAAGTTGGTAGACTACGTTTGTGTGTGTGTGTGTGGCCAGGAGGCGTATGTATGTGTATGTGTGTGTGTGCGTGTGTGGGAGTAAGAGAAGGAGTGTGAGAACACGTGTGCACATGCATGTGTGTTAGTCCACTCCGAGCGCTTTGAGTTGTCTCTCAATCTCTTCGTCGGAGATCCCATCTGCTTTGGAGGTAGTGGCGACCGGGTTCTTTCTGCTGGCGGAGGGGGCACTTGCCATCTGTAGACAGAACACAAGTGTCATTAAGGCTCAAAGTACAGCATCCAGGAAAGCACCAGAGGAGAGAAAGCTATTTAGGAATCTCCAGGCATGGCTGTGAATCTTAACATACACCACATTCATATCCACAGGAAATCTCTCATTCATGTTAGCAATGCTCTACTCAAAAAGTGTACAGACAAAAAAAAAAGTGCTATTTGTATTAATATGCACTAATCACAAAGACTCTTGGGCACAGTGGTTGATGTGTTTGTGCTGAAAAATGCTTAAAAATAGACAAGCCTTCATACAGTGCTGGCATACTGGGAATACCCAGTTACATCAGAATGGGACATAACTGGTTCTGCAATGACATGCCACATTAAATTACCATTAATACTGTCAGCGCTTAAGACGGCCTCTTCCTCTAGCTGCCCATATTAAGAGAAGATAACGTGTCTTTGTGTACTGTTTGTCTAATACAAACATACTGATATTATGGTCCATAAATTACAAGAACAGAAAATACCAGAGTTTGAAATGTGTCCCTGATACAATGATCATGAATTCACGTCTTTTGGTGTGAAGCCTCTTCACTGAGTCAGGGTTGGGAGTGACCTGGCTAATAAGGGTGTTTTTTTGCGTGTGTGGCGAGTTAAGCTGTAAGAATCACAGAAGTGTGAAAACAGCAGGCGGATCCTCCTCACCTTTCCCGAGATTTCGATGCCGATCTCATCCAGCACCTGGTTCACAATGTCCTGAGATTCCTCCTCGTCCCCAGAGTCATCAAAGATCTCATCCAACGTGTCGTTCACTGGAGTGGCAAGATTTCAGTTTTAAAAACTTCATAACGCCAATTAAGACTTCTTCAGAGATATATACGTATTAACCGAGTATGATATATAACTCAAAGGGATTACGGCGGTAATCTGTAAACGGTCTTACTCATTTCCTCTGTCATGTCCATCTTGGCCGTCTCCTTTTGGAAGTTCTGCAACGTCTGCATTGTCTTCTGCGGATCCATCTTTTTATTGACGGCCTGCATCGTCTGAAAGAGGATTTCCAAAAGGTGAAAACCTTACACCATCGTTTCAGCATCAGAACGTCACGTGGAGATCGAGCCGGTTCTTTTTTCGACCGATATTCCTTACCTTGGTGGTTTTAGCCATGGCCCCTGCCATCTTCATCTGAGAGTTCATGAGCTTGGTTTGTGTGGACATTGACGTGACCTTTGAGCTAACAGCGTAAGTGCGGTTCTTCTGTTTCCTAAGTTGTACAAGCTGCTTGGCCAAAATTTTACAGGCATCTCTATTCCCTGCTTTGGCCATCTTCTTTATCTCCATTTCCTTAAAAAAAAAGAAGGAACAAGAATACAGGGGAATAATTATCACGAAATGCTCAAAACCGAAATAACAGAGTAATTGGTTCTAGTGATGAATGACAAAAATAGTTACTATTTATAGCTAATCAGACCAAGTAATATGAGTCTTTTATCTTAACCAGAAGCGATGACATCATCGCTCCAGGTCGACTAGATATACTTACAAACAGAGGTTTATGACCTCCCATAAAAATGATGTGATAAAGCTTTGGGAAGTTACCGAATAAATTATTATTACGTCAGTTTATAAAAAGAAAAAAGTTCTACTCAGTCAGTGGATTTGAATGACTTCTGCGTAGCTGCTGGTGTAAGGCGTGGACTCTTACCAATTGTTTCTCTTGTTTCTCTAAAGCGTTTCTATCTCTGGCGATTTGTCTCTGCGTTCCCCTCAGCTCTTTGTTCTGTTCCCTGATGACATCTGAAAGAGCAGGTAGAACAGAAAGAGCCTGATGGTTCTCCATAGAAAAATCGATCTTTACATTACTTACGAGGAAAGCCGGGAATGGATTTACTACAAACGACTGGTAGTTGACACAGAAACAATAACTGGAGAGCACACATCCTCTTTGTATATATAAAGATTTAAAGTAGATTTTAAGGAGACTAGTTTAAAAAATACAGAAGGAATGAAAACTCGTTGGTTTGGTAAATTCGTCAGTCATGTTGATCCCATTAGCCGAGTTACATTCCAAGGCAAACACTTCATCTAGGAAGCAACCAAATGGCAGGCTATACACTAACTCCTGGGTCGCGACAGAGTAGTTTTCGACGACTGAAAATCATGATTGTTGTGTAAGATTTGTAAACATATTTTGCTTCTGAATCATCACTAACATCCCTTGATAATATGGTATCAACAAACCATGAATACAAAATTGTAATCCCGACTGAAACACCTAACATTAGTGATAAAGGTGGACCTTTGCTTTTCGTCAAGTTGCTGGTTGAGGAAAACTTACCATCTACCGTTTTCTTCTTGAATAAAGAAGCCATGGTGGCACACAACAACAATAAATATATGTTAACAATGAAACGATTTACAAGAACTTGCTGTAACTTATATCGTTGCCTAACAAAATGTCATGTCTATTTCCTGGTTTTACCAAGTCGGAAAATCAGGTTTATTTTTCCTCTACGACACTGCTGTGTATTCGTGTCTGATTGGTGAAAAATCCAGTCATGTTACAAATTTGTCCAATCACAAACATTCTCACTATAATACTTAGAGCCCGTCGAAACGCAATATTTTCGCAATCAGCCTAATAAATTGAATATGAGAGTGGTGTTTTGACAATCACTGAATCTTGTTCTATTTGTACATTTTGATTTTTGTCTGCTTAGGTTTGTAGCTTAAACAGCCAATCGTGTCCCGCTTATTTTACGCATGCGTAGTAGGTGCCAGAAGGCCTCTGCAGTGCCACTATCGTTAGTATTCGGAGCCATTCGTTCTCTATTCGTCATTCTTCGTTGATATTTCGACATGTTCCGCGAAAGGATCGGATCCCGTCGATAGTGAATTAGGGCAGAATTTCGTCCCCCTCGTTCTCTGTGTTGTTGTCCTCGGTGACGCGACGGAGGTGTAGCCTGACGCGGTCTCTTACGTGTCGGACTGAATAAAAGTGGAGCTCCGAAGGCCTGGGAGTGACGAAGAGAGTCTGTGTCGGGTAAGAAGAGGCGCGATCGTGGGGGAGAGGAATAATGCACATCCCGTAAAGTGCAATATGTCGCAATGGTCGGTCCGTTTCTAACAAAGAGATCATGGCGGCGGCGGGCATGTTTCATAGTAGCAAGCTATGGCTAGCTTCTAGACAATGAACCAGACAGTCATAGGGGAAAGGGAGTGGGATCAGTGACCACATTGGAAAAACATTGTGTTGTTATTAGCAAGTTTATTATTGTGTATAGTGTATTCAGCCTGATATAAGTCGCGCCAGCCTTATCACAGCAGTGTCTCACTGCAAAAAAATATATATATTTTAGCGAGCTAGCCAGTGAATGGGTTTAGCCACGCAGCTGCCCTCCCAACATCTTACAAGAACGGCTAGCCTACCATATACTCCAAGGCAACTTTGTAGCCTCATATGCCTGACATAGTATGTGTCTCACCGTGGCTGTTCGACGGAAAACTGTTAGCTGTTCAGAGCTAATAAACGCGCCTGAATGACCAAATATTAATGAAAATGAAACGTTGAGGCAAACATATGAATTATTATTTTTTTTCTATTTAAACAAATTCACTAGCGTCAGTCTCTGGGATTACCAAATTATACTGTTGCATTTTAGTAGCTATTAATGGTATTTAGCCAGCTAATTACGGTTAGGTGCAAGGGAGTTTTGTTGCCGACACATTCATAGCATCAACGTTATTCTAAATTCTAGTTTAAATGTAGGCGGCGACTGACATAATGCTACAAAAATGTATTGTACTTCGTTTGTTATTTATGCGGAAGTAAAAAAGGGCGGCAATGCGAGACTCAATGATTTTAGCTAGTAGGTTATGTAACGCGTGGAGGCACGTCCACTACACCTAATGAAGCACAAAGTCAATTTATCCATCTGAATTTCTAAAAATACACGCACCACATTCGCTTGTTAAGAACACGACTCCCACGTTGTTGGTTCAAATTCCCGGTTGAACCACACATCTGGGTGTAGCTTAGAGCAGCTACCTCCCACATTTTCTCTCTTTGACAGCCACTCATGTCACGTAATTTTTGGTGCACATTTCATTATTTGGCGGCGGGCAGGGGTACTTTATTAGTGAAGAAGGGTGCCGTCCGGGGCTTTTAAGGTTTACTGGGTCAAATTACAAAAGCAGTGCTGTGGTGAATCTGGGTCACTGCGTTCAGTCCTAATGGAGCTAGAATAAGCACCATCCATTTTCACAACCAGTGTCTCCTTGCAACCTCCCATTCCTCCAGTTTCTCATGTTCTTTCCAGCTTTTACTACACTTAATAAGATCAGTGTGGTCCACATTGCATAAACCTTAATAAACACGTCATGTCTGCTCCAGCCTTTTAAATGGACTGGTACGTTACAGTCTAACATTATGATGAGACAGAGCGACAGTATTGACTGAATGATCACTGTGTCCCTAAATAAAATGACACAACCCCCAGATTCACTAAAATAACTTTACTGCATCAATACAGTCCTACAGTTAGATAGCATAGTAAATACGGTAATAGTAGTGTTATTAAAATATGTAATTATGCATTGTAATCATTAGTATTGTGTCTTTTAAGGTCAAACGGTGCCATACAGAAATGGATTGTGACAGTATTTGTTCTTGCTGTTTAGTCAGCCTATCTAAATGACCATGGAGGCAGGTGCAGATGTCCAGCAGGGCGGCGACACGGCTGTCTCAGAGACAGACGCTCAGCAGATTGCCCCCTTAGCGCAGGTAAGCATGTTCATACAAGCACGAAACGCTTCACTGATCAGTGCACTCCGTGACCGAATTAACACCAAATGACTGTCTGTATGCAGTACCTCATTGTGTTTGTCTGTTTGTCCCATCCTTCCTGTCATCTGGCCGACATAGGCCTGTTTTTACATGGACTGGCCGGGTGCACGAGAACAGTGTTGCTAAGTGAAATCAATACGTTTGAACGGCGTCATTAATTGCACAAAGTCTTTACGCGGTCCCTTCCCTACTAGCTCTGGCGCATGATCCATGCGATGCCGTCGCTCCGTCCATCACAGTGCTCTTAATCTGTCTCCGCCCCCCGCCAGGTGACCATAGCAGCCGGGCAGGCCACGGGCAGCGGGCCCACGGTTACGTTAGTGCAGTTGCCCAATGGACAAACGGTGCAGGTGCATGGGGTCATCCAGGCAGCCCAGCCCTCGGTCATCCAGTCCCCACAAGTACAGACAGTCCAGGTAAGCCCCGCCTCTCAGCACCTCCGTCAGCCGGAGTGTTGTCACTGTGTTTCACATGAGTGATCACTCCTAACAGAGCTCAACAGAAGCTCGTTGACTGGGTTTGACTGTAGACTTTAACCCAAATTACCCAAATTATATTAGCCCAAATCCTTTAACCCAGATTGCCCAAACTATGTGACTCAGAACACGTTAAGTTTCTTGGTGTCAAGTCGTTAAGAGTGTGATGCTGGCATTAATTACCTGATCTGGCACGTAACTCGAGTCTTGTTAGAAACGGATGTCAGTAACAACAAAACAGTTTGTTTGTATGGATCAGCGTTTGGTCACATGCTCTGTGTTTTCCTCTCAGATCTCCACCATTGCTGAGAGCGAGGACTCTCAGGAGTCAGTGGACAGCGTCACCGACTCCCAGAAAAGGAGAGAGATCCTGTCCCGACGTCCCTCCTACAGGTATCGCGTGTATTACCGGGTGATTTATACTGGTTTTTTTGTCAGTTTAGTTGTTGTGGACTGATTTGCGTACACCGATATTTTGTTTTCCACCACAGGAAGATTCTTAATGACCTGTCGTCAGATGCACCAGCAGTCCCTCGGATAGAGGAGGAGAAATCGGAGGAAGATTCTGCCCCAGCCATAACCACAGTTACTGTACCAACCCCCATCTATCAAACAAGCAGTGGCCAATACAGTAAGCCTGCCATCCTCTAAACTGTTTTCATTCAGACGGCACAAAAAAAAAGAACAGTCCCGTGCTCACAAAAACTGAGACTAGACGTAGACTTTATTGTCTTTTCGACCATATACAGTTAGAACACAGTTAGATGAAACAACATTCCTCCAGGGCCATGGTGCTACATAGAACAACACAGAACCACATGAGAACAACAACACATAGAACAACACAGAACCACACAGAACTAACTGAGACTACAAAGGCCTACACAATACTACATAAAGTGAATGTGTGCAAACGCGCAAGACAGTCCAAAATTTCTGTGACTGCCAAGTTTAGTGGAATTCAGGTTGTTGAGAGTGTGTACATGAAAGGTTTCTAATCGTTTGAATATCTTGTTTTTGTGTTGCAGTTGCCATTACTCAGGGCGGTGCGATTCAGTTAGCCAATAACGGCACAGATGGGGTTCAGGGTTTACAGACGCTGACAATGACCAACGCAGCGGGCGCTCAGCCCGGCACCACAATACTGCAGTACGCCCAAACCAGCGACGGCCAGCAGATACTGGTGCCCAGCAACCAGGTGGTCGTACAAGGTAAGATAAAGACTGGAACCCCCATTAAATCAGACCTTTCTTCAGTTTGACTGCATTTTGTTTTGTTCGCAGCTTGTTTCGTCTGCATTCCAAAAATAGTTCCGTAATTTCGTTGACACCGAACACACAACATCAAACAGGGACAATATTTGTGGCATTTATTGCACTGATGCCAACATCTCAATTTATAGCTGATTATATTCTTACAACCAGCAATTAATGACTTTTTACCAGTACGTAATTAATTCCTTTGGGTTTGAGTTGCAAAGCCAGTGTCGCGTAAAGCCAAGCCTATTGAATGAACCGATGCATTTAATTGACTTGTCTCTGGTGCTTAACCTGACTCCGTGTTTACGCAGCTGCCTCGGGGGACGTGCAGGCCTACCAGATCCGTACGGCCCCTAGCAGCGCCATCCCCTCCGGGGTGGTGGTGGCCTCGTCCCCTGCCCTGCCCAGTCAGGGGGGGGCCGAGGAGGCCACGCGTAAGAGGGAAGTCCGCCTGATGAAAAACAGGTAAGGAAACGCTCGGGCCTAGAGAAAGACCTAGAACAACAATCAGGATTAGCATTTCCAAAGTCGCTTAAACGGTGCGTTTACCCAGACCAGTCAGTTGTGAGTTACTGGACAAGGTCTCAAACTGAGAAAGCAATGATTCCCTTCTTGTTAAGAGATAATTTACGTTTCTTATTGACAGCTTACGAAAACATTGATATATGAACGCAGTCATCTCAGATTGGTGCATGGAAAGAAAGAAAGCAAGAAAGGCAACAGTGTTCCTCAGAAAAGAATATTAATATTCCTTGTGGTGTTATGAAACATGAGCCATGAGGTCTCACACATTCCGCTGGCTGACTGTAATGCTCTACGTTCGCCACAGGGAGGCAGCGCGGGAATGTCGCAGGAAGAAGAAGGAGTACGTGAAGTGTCTGGAAAACCGCGTCGCCGTGCTGGAGAACCAGAACAAAACCCTTATCGAAGAGTTAAAAGCGCTCAAGGACCTCTACTGTCATAAATCGGAGTGATTTTTTTTTTTTTTCAGCCTAAGGGAGAGTCGAGAGGGAGGGAAGACTCAGGTGCACCCAGAGACAGAGACTCCAACCACTCAAAAGCACCAGGGCCACAAACTCCTCTTTTTCTATCTTTTTTTTTTTTCCTCTCCTTTCTTTTCTTTTCAACACCTGTAAGAAAAAAAAAAAAAACCCTGATTACAGGAACGAGATGGGGGGGGGGAAGAAAAAAAAAAAAAAACCCCTCCCGAAATCCAGAGCGTAACTCCTTTATCGCGACCTGTCAGAGGAGATGAAATCTTTTAAGAGGTAATTGTTACCTGGCTTTTCCGCACACTTGTTTGTTTCCGGCAAGTTCTATAGCGTGTGACAGGGTGTCCGGTCAGCGCCTGGTCATCGGTGCGCGGGCCTGACCGGCTTCGAGTGAGTAGACGGCGGAGAAAGCTGCAGAGACGCACCTTTTCAGAACAATCATGGAACGGAACCCGCGCCGAATCGTCACGGGGCCGGAACGAAACTGTCTCCAGACGTTGCGGTTTCCAGCCTTTTGCGAGATCCCACGACAAAAAAAAAAACACAAAAAAAAAGACAAAAAAAGAAGGCTGTTGCGGGTCTCTCTCTACATCCCCCCCCACTCCTCCCCTCCCCCACAATCACAGCGACTCATGGGAATTGGAGTTAACAGTTCAGGTTAAAAAAAACAAACAAAAAAAAAAAGATGTCTGAAATGGCCGGCTTGAGAGAGAGGATCCGTGCCCGCATCTATATTTTAATGCTTCTGTTACTAACCCCCGTAGTGTCTCTCTTTTTTTTTTTTTTTTTTCTCCTTCCCACCCTTTCATCTTTCGGGGATCTGCAGATGAGTTACGGAACACGCACACCTCTGTTCTGAGTTGGTTTGATATGTCAAGTTCTTCACCCTCTTTTTTTTTTTTCTTTTTTTTTGGAGTATTTAAAGATGCTGCTTTTTTTTGTTGCAACATGAATTAACGTTTAAGATGTTCAGTGGCTGTTTTGTGCAAAAACGAAAAAAAAAAAAAGAAAGCCGGTTGGAAGAGACCGAGAGAGAGGGAGAGAGAGAGAGAGAGAGAGAGAGAGAGAGAAGATTACTGTTAGCCCAGAACAGCAGGGTTAACAGTACATGGAAACTTTAAAACACTCTGGGGTAACTTTAGGTTTTGTTAGACGGAGCATCATAGCAAAGCTTAAACATGCTTAAACACCTGAAGCGTACTGTTATTGTGACAGCAAAACCCTTTTCAAGATATCATGTAAAAAAAAAAAAAAAATTCAGTTTGTAGTGGAGTTTTATTGTGACCTGATAACATTTCTTCGCCTGTACCAGCTATCACCAGTTTTATCATATATACAGTCTATACCCACAACATCCATTTAAAATTAAGCAGTAGGACAAAAAAAAGTCACCTGGTTTTCTGTTCTTTGTTCTGTATGACAAAATGCCATGTTGTATTATTCATTCTTTATTTTTATTTTTATTTTATTTTTTTTGCCATTATATGTAGCCATCTTTAACAATATTATATACATCCTATTTTTAAATCTCTTTTTGCTATTTTTTTTCCATTTATTTTGTGTAAACATTGTATTTTTAAAAGCTCAAGCGTCACCCGTATGTATAACAAAGCAAGCCGTTATAATGGAGCCGATACTTCAGCAATTACATTTTTGGCAGCTCTTGATAATCAGATGTTTCAGGGGTGTTTTTTTTTTCTCTCTCCTCTGTTTGTGTGTGTGTGTGTGCGTGTGTGCGTGTGCACGTGTGCGTGTCATAATGACAGGTTGTCTTTCAGATGCATTCACAGTTCTGGGTTATCCTTTTTTTAAACATGGGTGGGTACTGGGACCACGTCTGTGCTGAGGACAGTTTCTTTTTTTTTTTCTTGTGATCAGTAAATTTCCATTTCCAGTTTAGCAACAAAGTAGTTTTTTTTATTTTTTTACGAATGAGTAATCCTTCGAGTAGCCTCATCACTAAGTCTTTCTCTCCTCCGACACATTTACCTGCTTGTTTTTTTTTTTTTTTTTTTCACAGAACCCAACCATGCTAAAAAGGGAGTTAAAAGATATAAAATCACACTGTCTCATGCTTCCCTGACCCAGCTGTAATCACTCATTTACCCACTAGAGGGCGATATGCACACTGTTCTGCACTACTGTAGGTCATTGTCTTATGGGCCATGACACTGAACAGTCTCAAGTCCGTTGTAATAATTGTCACGTGCCACTGTGGAACCTTTGGCACACTATTCTGCTCCGTCTGCCCTGGAGGTCAAGTAAATGGCCTGTAAAAACAGTCCATTACACAGATGATGTTGTAAGCCGTACTGTTCATGTCTGTGAAGGACAGCGTTTTCCCAGTCCTGCTCCTGAAGGTCAGCAGGTCTGTTCATTCTGGAACTTTCCTTGCTTCAGCTAAGGAAGGACTGTGACAGTTAACTGATGATTTGAATCAGACTCGTTGAAGCAGGGAGAGACCTAAAACGCACAGAGTTGGTGAGACCCACCTGCCCCTCCCACAGCCTTTAGAGGTACTGAGGGGGGGGGGGGAGTTGGGGCATGTGCCTGTGCATTGTAGAGTTGGATCCAAGATTTTGATTTCTACCACACATAGACGAAGAGCTATACCCTTCAGAAAGCCGTCCATTTGTGTCCATTTGCATTGACAGATTGTTTTCAAATGTGTGAGCCAGCCTATGTTGTGTGTGTGTGTGTGTGTGTGTGTACGTGAGACAAAGAGACCAGGATGGTTGAAAACTTAAAAACAGGTAAGCAAACAGACCCAGTAGCTTAAAGAATAATTTACATTGGAATTCTTGATCGGGGTTAGGACCTGTTAACCGGAGCGGGATCTGATGACGTATACCCACCGTCCTGTCGAAAAAGAGAACCGGAGTGGAGGATCTTCTCTGAGTTTCTGTTATTGCCCCTGTGCCACATCACAGGGATAGAAATAGAAAGAGAAAGGGACAGAATTGAGACGCGTCTCTGATTGAACAGTAATCCTCTTGAGGGGTGAAAAGAAAATGCAACAATGTATCCAATTTTTTGGTCCCTATTGCAAAAGCCAATTCCTTTGTCCCAGCTGCTTGTGAAGAGAGCGAGCTGGTATTTTCTATGGCTTCAGGACATAGAAACAGCCCTGGGATTCCAGCTGTAATAAGACAACATTGATATATTGAATGTCCCTCAAGAAGAATGTGTCCATATGTTAGATTAGCGTCGGAGACTTCAATCACTGTCGTGAACCGAACGTGTTTGTTTTGGGGTTTTTTTTGTGAAAGACTGTATTTATTTACAGTGCTTTATTTTAAGACGGCTCATTTCACAGTTTGCTGAAGCGCTTTATCTCGACAAAGCCTTGCATTGTTGACGTATTTTATTTTAACAAAACGTCACGCTGCGATTCTGTACCTCACGGTATGGAATGAAGTTATTATTTGAATTCAGTCACACTCGTTTAGTTCAAAATATGTTTCTGATATTTTGACAGTATTGACTCATGGACCTAATATGGTGAGTCAAATCAAATTGTGAGTTGAGTGCGTCATCTCGCGTTGTTTAAAGGCAGAGGACAAAATGAGACAAGATAAAGGGAATTCTGTTGGAGGGGAGAAAACGGAGGAATGAGGAGGAGTGACTTGAAAAGAAACATACATTTTTCTTGTCATTACTTAGTGAGTACTAGTACCTTGGTTTATACAACAGCATGCTAATCACGCTGAGGATGGAAATAATCATGAAACGTTTTCATTGTCCAGTGTGGCGGCTTAGGCACTGTAGCGACTGTCCCTGACCTTTAAACCGCTCGGCCCAATCCCGATCAATCAGTGGTTAACGTAGGATATCATTTTTAACGCAGCAATTTCTATCATGGATTTGAAGTAGACAACATACTGTGAAAAACAAACAAAAAACATTGTGTGTGCGTGTTTGTTTGTGATCATCAAATATGTCACATATATTTCATGGCCTCCTTTATGTTACATACATACGATGAAAACTAGAAGTTCAGACAACGATGATAAAAATAGAGAGACAGTATGAGATTTTGATCTTAGACCACAGGGTTTCTGTAAAAGTTAATTCAGGGCACCATTTAGTGTTATGGGTCGCGTGTGTGTGTGTGCATAAGTAGGTGATTTAAGACAGTGACTTGCACAATCTCTTCATGAAATATAGCCAGTACAACTGACGCTAGTGAACGTCACAGACAACCACTTAACACGGTTGTGTGTTAAGCACCACTCAGTAGTCACACAGCATCTACCCCACCCCAGCTTATGCCAGTCAAAAGGGCATTTTTAAGACTGCACTAAGAATTCAAGTACAGCCACACACTAAAAAAAAAAATCTAGTACCCAGCGTGCCCATGAGATATGTGTCTGTTTCTTATTGCAGAATACCACACTTAGTCTTTAAAACACAGCTAAAGAGAAAGATGGAAAACACATCCTGAAAACATGAAAAAAAAAATCTTATGAAAATCTCTAAGGAATTAGATGACATCCTTCGGCTGTTTCACTCGGTGCTTGTCCTCCAAACAAAACAATCTTTGATGCCCGTTAACGGTCTCAACAGAGTGGGATCACATGCGAAGACCACAAATCGCACACAACGGCCCTGCAGTGTGACTTACCATGGCAACCAGGGAGCAATCCAGCTAGAAGGGATTCCTTTTTTTTTTTTTTTTTTTTGAGATGATAGCGATTAGGAGGGAGGGATACACCGTGACGGTTTTTTTTTTTTTTGAGATATGTAACTGCCGTAATCCCCTAAACCCGACATGTTGGACAGACTAGACACGCAGATCAAAAATGAGTCAAGCTATGTTTGTTTGTTTATTTATTTATTTATTTATGTTTTTATTTATTCACGAGCCGTACTAATAGCACATTATTATTTCAGAAAAATATTCATTAACCTCGATCAAAGAAGGACCCATGTTGAAAGTCAATGTATTTGCGAAAGGATCAGATCTCATTAATAGCTCAGAATAGACAAAGAAACCATGGCATCGGCCTTGATGTGAACTGGAGGTTTTGCATGTCAAAAGGTCTAGAGATTTTGACTTGATGATATAGTAAATATTGCTCTTACCTGTTGCCCAAGAAGTTGTGACACATTTTTACACTAGCAGATCACAAGTCTCTAGGCAAAGCTCATGACACCAAAGTCATGTCCATGTAACCATAGATTCTCTCTGAGTGTGTAAAGAGAAAGACTGAGGATTCAAACATATATTCTTATTATTTAATTCACTGCTCTTACTTATACAGACAAAGACAACATTTATCCTTTGCTCAGACATGCAGACCGGCTGACACCACGGATTAGCTCTGTTTGAATGTGTGAATGTGAAACACAGCAACTGTGGTACTGCTATCAGAGAGAGGACGTAGTTTTGGTCCTCAAATGCAGATTTGGCTCTGTTTTTTTCCCCCTAATCATTTGTAGATAACTGAACAATTAGTGTAACTGACTGACCATATTTTAATCAAACCTAAATCCAAAGTAAAGGGGCTGAACGATCCGCGGTACCTGGAGGACTGTGGGTTGCGTATCCCCGATTAAGAGAATATTAGGCTGTCTCCGAAATGGTATATTGCATACTAGTCGTATACTGATCTTGACGTAAAAGTAGTGAGTAGTATTCAGTACGTGAAATATAAAAATTCTGCTGTACGCGACAGTTACCTGGATGACGTATCACTCTGGCGAAAATTTGTAGTATCCAACCATAGCTCGCTTCGTCGGGCACTGCATCCCATGATGCAATGCAGTGACTCCCAACTCTCCAAAAATGAAGAAAAAACATGGCGGACAGTGGCAGTCATGTGACTGTGTAGTGCACTACACACTACATGAAAGTTCTCATACTTGCGTACTATACTGCATACTAGGGTGTGGAGTAGTATGCAGTACACAGTGTATACTGGGCCAGTATGCAGCACACAGTATGCCATTTTGGACAGAGCCTTTGATTAAAACAATGTGTGGACAATAAACAATATGAAATAATGGTATAACAGTGCTTCAGATGACCAGGCCAGCAGACCTGCATAAACAATGTCCAGTTCAGTACTGGAGGAGGAGAGATGGGATGTGTGCAGATATGTGGAGGAGGATTAGAAAACACCAGCAGGATCAGGGAACAAAGGCAAGTCAAAAAATTGACCAGGATTTTGTGGAAATATTTATACAGTTCAAGGAGCGTGTGATATTAAAATTCAGTCCACTCCCAGATTTCACCAAACCTGACTTGCAAAGGCCGCTCCAAGTGTCTTGACGACTGACCTGGGATCAGTCCTGACCCTACGTCTTAGCATTGCCTTCACACTCCTGTAGTACATTTATGGACTCACTTATGACTGACATTTAGTATGAAATGTCAGACGGCTTTCTTTTTTTTTTTAATGTAAATAGTTTTGAGATTCCATTAATTTCCTGTAGTAAAGTGAAGCAATGCCATCACAGATCCTGTGAACTGATTGCAAATTGACTCTAATTAAACTGTAATTAAACCTCAGATGAACTGTGAAGACTCCAGTTTACTCTTCAGGTCAGATCTCATTACTGTCAGTGAGCAAATGGGAAAAAAACAAAGAGGGGACCAAACTCATGAGCTTCTAAAAGATCAAACGCATCTCAAGTGTGACAGAATTAAGGAGAACGGGATAAAATCCGTTCATATCACAATAGTTTGATATTTCTGCTTATAATGACGTTTAATTTGATGTTCCTGTCCGCTAGCAGTGAGTGTAGAAAACAAAGAACTACAGTAACATCGAGGTAAAAGTGAAGACGGATCAACTCTCGCTTCACCCCTCCTGTTCCCTTTACTTTTCATCCTTTACAATAGCACAATAACATCCTGGCTTTATAACAAAACACTTTTAGACAAATGTAATAGTAACTCATTTTCAATTCATTCTGGTTTCACTGGAAGAGGTGTAGAGTCTGCAAAAAAAAAAAAAAAAAAATCTATCTATCTATCTATATATAGATATATATATATATATATATATATATATATATATATATGAAGACTTTTATTTTGTCACTCTGAAACATTTCAATTATTCATGAAAAGAGGCTCCTTGAGAGTGCTGTTGAATTGAGGGCAGAGCTGTTGATTTGAAGCCTCTAGTCCTGTGGGTATCTCAGAGTGAGACAATTACAATGCAGTTGCACAGTCACCATACACTGGGAACAATGCCCCACCACGATTACTCATACAACCGCGCAGGCAGGAACAAATCACCCAAAAGCATGTTTACCCTTCTCATCTGTCACTGTACTATTTTTGTTAAGCTGCTCTGAATGTTTCTTCCGAGGACGTTCTGTGAGGACAAGATGAGCCTGTTGTCTCAGAAACAATGGCTGAATAAAGAAATGGTAAAGAACAAAAGGAAAAAAAAAAGGAAAAGAAAAGATAAAAACAGCACGGAGCAGCAGACAGGATAGCCTACTTTATTTAGAGGTGTTTCTTGAGGAACTGAATCAGAGGTTCCAGATTTCATTTGAGTTTAAAAACACAGATTTTTTTTTTTTTTTTTTTGTAAGTTCAGCATGTTTTGCCACGAGTTGTACCTTGACAGTTAAACAAGGGGTTTTCAGTCTTTCTCAAACAGAACACTGTATGCCTTAAAGTGACAATGAAATGTAACCTTAATGCCTTAAAGTTTCAAATTTTATCCAAGATTTTCTAATTTTTCAGAATTTCTCTAATTTTTTAAAGATTTTCTATATTTAAAAAAAAATCAACTTACTAAATGAAGTGTGAATGACATATTCTGCACATACAGTAAGTATGTTCAACATATACAAGATCTCATTATGTTGCAGTGAACTGGAAAGCACAAAACAATATAGGTTTTTTTTTTTGGTGTGTATGGGGGGGGGGGGGGGGGGGGATGGGGGGTGATGAGTAGGAGGCACAGAAGCAAGATTAATATTGAGTTTCGGGATAAGTTTGCGCCTGGCTGAAGCTCTTCTTCATTCTATTAAGCTCCAGTGATTCTCAGCTCAAACAGGGCGCTGACAGTCAGCCGACGATGATGTATATATCCATTCCCAGGACGCTGACAAATTCCATTTTCACCATTGCGAGTCTGGCCTACAAATATGTGCCCAGACACGACCCATTTTCTCCCAATAAGCTGTGACGCGACCTGATGTAATGGGCGTTTTTTTTTTTTTTTTTTGCAGATCATCTTTCTTGTACAGAACTGTAGCAGACTGGGTCCAGGCATCCGTTCTCCTTGGCACATAAATCTCCACTACTTATACACTCTAATGTGTCATTGTCATAGCCAGGCATAGAGTTAGAGCGAAGGACAATTGATTATGTATTCAATATGAATAAAAGGCATGTTTGACTGGGGAACAGGAGGGGAAGGGCGCTATGTGTTTCTAATAACCGTCATATAAGCCATAACATAACAGTGGAATGTCTACCGCGGTAAAGCCGCCGCTATAAGAGATGAGAGTACATTTTCTAAGCCAATAAAACAGGAGGGACGTATTGCTGCAGTTGATTATGTGAAGGCTTCAAATTAAGAGACCGAGAAACAAAACGCAAACAAAACAAAACAAAACCAGGAAGGATTCTAAAGGACTATAAAGCAATAAAACGAATGGAACTGATTGAGAGTTGGGTGGTGTTTTCATAATCCAATTTCTAATCTTCAATGACTGCACAGTTTGTGAGAAGTGTGTGTGTGTATGCTTGCGTGTCTGTAATGTCCTTCTTTAATTCCCAATGTGGTCAAAATTACCATCGTACACTGGGATGGAAAATGCAATAACCCTGATAGCCTCTCTGATTTGCCATTTGGAGGCTACTATGACTGGGAGGACCAGAATGATTATTATGGCTTTAGTTTTTTTTTGTTTTTTTTTATCACATTTTCATTGGATTGATTCCTCTGGTGAGGGAAATGTAAGCTAATTTCTGTCAACAATGCAATTCCATGAATTCAGAAAGGTTATTAATGCCCGAGGCTCATGTTCTGAACGCTCTGTTACTCTCTGACTCTAAATTTATAAATTAAACGAATCTTTCTAAAAATGGGGTAAAGGGTGTTTAAAAAAAAAGAAAAAAAAAAAAAGTAGATAAAAACTCTTCGCGTTCATCAAACTGCATCTTTGGTCGTTTATTTGGTATCGAGAGAGCTATGCATCTGTTTCGAGAGATGTCCAAAACATGTTATCAGCGTATTATGTGTTTTTGTTTACTGCGAATCCAAATACAGAGAAGCAAAGCCTGGGTCCCTGAGCGTATTTTGATGCGATTAGAAATTACAGTATGCACCAAAGCACGCAACTGCCCACTTCTCCGCCAGCATCTGTCCGTGCTCCCTCTTTCACGACCCCCCCCCCCTTTTCCATTCCTTTCCTCTGAATTCTATCTCTCCCCCTCCTTCCACTCGCTCTCTCTCTCTCTCTCTCTCTTACTCTGTAATTAAACCCTAAAAAACCACATTATCTTTAATTGTTAACGAGAAGTAGGGAGCCAAAGGTCAGAGCACTGTGTTACTGATTACAGAGGAACTCTGAGTGTGTCTATGTGTGTTTCAGTGTGAGAGAGAGAGAGAGAGAGGGATTGTGTGGACATGGCTCAAATAGAGGGCTGAGTTTAGTTGCATGATTAATGGTTGCAGTGCTAGTCTCTTGACCTTGAAAAGGCCTGTCATTACAGGTGGCTGCTTATTGGATAGGAAACATAACAGATGGAAGACATTAGCCTGAATATCAGTGGAGAGCCTGGGAAAGAAGAGCATTTGAAAGGGGAAGACAACATATCAGCGCAGCTATTCCTTTAAATACAGAGAGCCGTCACTGCACGCTATGTGATATGTAAAGGCTATGTTAAGTGGTTTTGTTCCCTTCGTCAGACGTTTTTTGGCATTTTTCACTGTTTTGAAACACGCGTTGTTATGATGACTCGAGGAGCAAAAATACATACGCCCTTGACTTCTAGACCAAAAAAGAATAGCTGTAGGCAGACCTTGAGGCTTTCCAATTAACGCATATCATGTTTGCACCTGGGAATGCAATAACTCATACGACAGGCATATGGGACAACTGTATAATATGACATTATAGTTGTGCCTTGAGGAGACTCTGTGACCTTTTGACCTTCAGATACTGCGCCATTCACACAATACCTTCATTAAAATGTGTTGTGTATATTACGTACACTGTATAATGTCACGTTGTTCTTTTGAGATCACACACACACACACACACACAAAAAAAAAACCTCCCGAGATGTTATGCAGATGTAGATAATAATATATACATACCATATTTCATACGCAAATGTTACTGCATAGCGCAGAACTTTAAGCATCCGGTGCAACTAGATACTGCATTTTTGTTTTGGTCAGTGGGCTCAGATTAGTATGAAATTATAGTTTACAAAAAGATCATGACCACATCACAAACGAATAATACAGGGGGAATATATAGAAGAATGATCTAGAATGGCAGATACATAAATAAATAGAAACTCACTCATCCAAATGAAAATCTAATCATTATGTCTGGATTTTTTTTTTTTTTTTTTTGCACAAGCTTATTACAGTTACGACAGGATGAGATTCTGTTTTTCTCTTATCATCACTGGGGAATGATTTGCATTTCAAATAGAGATTAATATGCAGGAAAGATGTAAGGGTATAGCTGAGTTTTATTTTCACTGAATGACTTTGAGGAAATGAAAAAAAAAAAGAAAGAAAGACTGGGATGCAGTGACTAAAGACTATATCCGTTTGTTGCCTCCCTGCCACTGCTCTCAAGGTTAAATGTGTCTGAAGGGGAGAACTGTGGAAAATGCACTGCTAAAGAGATTAGGGTGCAAAATAAAAACATTAGAGCCAAACAGAATGCACACACAGAACCTCATATTGGAGCACCCAAACAAAAGCCAGTCATATACACACACACACACATGCACATACACACCCATACACACATACACACACACACACACACACACACACGCACATACACACCCATACAGACACACACGTGCACACACACACACACACACACACACGCACACACATGCACATACACACCCATACACACACACACATGCACACACACACACACGCACGCACACGCACATACACACCCATACACACACACGCGCACACACACACACACACACACACACACGCACACGCACACGCACACGCACACGCACACACATGCACATACACACCCATACACACACACACGCGCACACGCACACACACACACACACACACAGAGTCATAAACACTTCGGTAATGGTCTCAGAGATCTTAGTGTGGACGGGATTTATAGCGACGCCTCCAAATTAGGGCCACCGTGTTAGCCATTGATCAGTCAAGCAATTTCTTTAGCGGCCGAGGCTCCATTACACGTTAAATGGGGTAATTCATCAAGGGATACAATGGGCTGGAACTGTCACTCACTTTTCCTCACATTTCTTGATTAAAAAAAAAAAAAAAAAAAAAAGACAGAGAAGGTTGAGGGTTTGGCTGCCATGCTCAAAGTATGCCAACGTATGCCTCCACTACATGGCTGGCATGTTGAATCAGAACTGATGGAGGAGTGAAGCTGCTTTCTGCTTTGCTGGGGTGAGTATGCTTTGTCTGTTCATACATTCTCAGTCAGAGCGACCTTCGGCTCTCTCCCTTTAAAGATGCTTGTCAGAGCACTGGCAGATTTCGTTTATGCGACCTTGAGAAAGGGCTCACCATGAAAGCATTCTCATTGATCAGAGCCAAAGAGATTCTGACAGGACTTCTGACTAAACAAACATGTCTGCGCTAGGACGAAGCCCAGTGCAGGAAGTGTGGAGTAGTCTAGCAGTCCAGGCTGAATGTCTTTGATAACAATGGTAAAGGATTGCATTGTGTCCATAGCAAGGGTCAAAGGTTGAGCCAAACCTGAGTTTTGCAAAGAACTCTCACAAGCGCTGACAGAAATGAGTGCTGAATCCAACAAAATTCAGGTTTGTTTGAATCAGTCAGTCTACATGTGTGCAAGATATTGCACCTTTGGAAGTGCACTGTGGTGCACCTTTTAAGGGTTGTAGAATGGATAAGTGGTAGAACTGATGGGTGGTAGGGTGGATCAAATATCACACTCGGAGAGTGTGGTGTAAATTGCACATTCATTTTCATGAAAAGCAAATTGTTTTCATGCTTACAGATGTGTACGCTCACATTAAATGGCTAAAAACAACAAAAAAGACACCCCTAAACAAACAAACAAACAAACAAACAAACAAACAAACGCCATACCTTGGTGTACACTATTATCCCCATTCAAAATGATTCCGTGATCTAAAATTTTGGCTATGCCGCCCAGCCATAGCAAATTCCATCTTCAATTTCATCATACGGGACCGAGGAAAACGGAGAGGTAAACAGCCCTGCTCAGAGCGCTCCCCTGTTTATTCAGGCAGTAAATTGCCCGTTGTACAAATACATCTGCTTCTCCGTTTAAATGCAGCGTTCTCACTCTCACAAACACGGGGAAACTCGGAGCAATTTCGCCGAGGAAGGCAGATGGAGACGCGGGACAGACCGCCAGGTGGACAGACGGACGGATTTTGGGAGGGTATAAAGAAAGCGCTGTGTAGAAGTGTACAGTGAGAAGGGCAGAGAGGACTTCACGAGAGAGACGCTTCTCCGGTGAGTCTGCCAGCTCGCTTCACATAGGGGCTGTAATCTTTCTGTGGCCAGAAGCAAGAGGAGAATCCAACCATATGATGCATGCCACATCCTCTGTCCCCTTCCCATCTGTCTATGGGAGTCCGATCTCACCCCAAAGGCCACTGTGCCACATTCAAACATCTCTCTCAATATCTGACACGTGGCACTGTTTATGACGAGCTTCTATAATATTAATAAGGTCTTTTGAAAGTGAAACAGAGAGTGAAGTACTTTTATAGTTATTCCTCGCGGACAACTTTCGCCGTACGCAAATCAAAGGCGTGCGCCAAGATAAGACGCATTTTAATTTCATTTAAATATTATCTTGTTAACACACCAATATGATAAAGTCTCGGTCTTTCATTTCTCAAATTGGAAATGTTTATTCGGCTCTCACAAAGGTGACACCACGAATACATTCTATAGAGTAATTCTATTTAACAAAATAAACACACACGCAACTGACACATGTTCATGTTTTATTTATGAAAATCCTGCGGTGTGTCAGGTGGACAGTCTTTGACCTTCAAGAAAGCCATCGTTGTGGGTTCTGTGTTTTTGTGTGTGTGTGTGTGTGTGTGTGTGTGTGTATGCATGACCTCTGACCTCAGATTATACATGCCTGAGGGAAGACGAGCACACTGAGAACTCAGTGACACTCGACAGGGTTTTCTCTTTATCGCCACGGTAGCCAGCATTCCTGAGGGAGCTCCTGTGAGACCACGTGTCTCTTTGCGATCTCATTATAAAAACGCTCATTAAAGCAATAATGTTAATCTTATTGCTAGTGAGCACCAAACTCCTCCACCCCCGCGCTCCACCTCCCCTTCCCAAACAACAAAAAACAGCAACAGGCTCACATTAAATCATTAATCTCTTTAATTCTTCCTCTAGGGGTTCATTTCTGTTTTTTTGTTTTTTAATATTCTATTCCTGCAGTAACATGACATCATGTGGAAACGTATGAGTCAGATATGCACAGATGCTGTCAGAACAAAGGGGAGGGGATAATTACAAAGTTCAATTCAGTCATGAATGTTGAGGCTCCTTTCTGACATGGCATTGTCTCTTTTCTTGTTTACCTCTGGTAGAGACCTGATGTGATGAAAGCTGAAACACCCTGTACCTGCTCCACATTTCCTTAGCTGAATCCTAAAATATTGTTGGTTATCTGTTCTCTCAAAGGATTTGTTTTACAAGTCACTTAACTCAAATAATGTGTCTTAAAGGGTGGTAAACTTCATTGCTTGATACTCAGAAGTCAGTTGAATATCAAATATCAAAAAAAACTATCCATTCAAAAGCCACAAAAGAAGTACAACAAAAACATCTCATGTGCATATAAAAAAAGGTTAATCTGTGTTAATCTGTGAGACTTTTTCAAAAATCGTTAAAAAAAAAACCCCGTGCCCACAGGTCCCACATGGTGTAATGGAACGAAAGGTCACCCCTAGAAAGAGAATGGCTTCAAAACCCCTCAGCGTCACCTGCTGGGTGTACTTCCTTTTACGCTAACTGCTGGCTAATCGATAGCCTTCAGCTGTCTGCTGTGCTTGTCTAAGTGGCACTAATGGTTTGTCATGGTATCTCTAAGGTCGCCTGGTGACTCAGGGCCAATCACGTGACCCCGAGGCTTGGGGCTCGCTGTGGAAGGGGCGCAGCCCTCGTCGGCTGCGTTTCCGGCTGCCAGCAGAAAACAGATTACCTCTAACAACTCACGCGCAAAAATACTCGAGTCTTGATTTTGATGGATTACGTGTTGGTACTTGCCCTACATTTGTTTTCTGTCAAAGCGCAACGAGACTGAGTGTCGGCACAATGGAATCGCTCTGACCGGCACCTTGAACCGTTACATTCAGTGCTATTCCCAACAATAGAAAAGATGAAAGAGCCTCTTTAAGGTACTTTTTAGTCACTCAATGTCATCTGCAATTACTGAATGGACCTCTGAAAGTATGTAGGCCTTGGGTGATAGGCATTTGATATTTCGGACACATTGAAATTGTGATAAAAGCTTCTTCAGATATCTGGCTGTATCTTGACCCGCGGGATTCTGAGAGAGATGATAAACTCTTGTTAAATAAGGATGTCCTGAGCCGGGCACAGGAAAGGAGGGGGGGGGGGCACAGGGGAGATGGAGAGGGGGGAGGGTTTGGGGCAGGGGTAGGGGGTGGGGTAGCAGTTAAAGCTTATCGACGCTGCTCTGCCAGCTTTTAGGCGGCTCGAGCTGGTCGGCAGAGATAAGGCACGATGCAGCTCTGAGAGCTAATAGCCACATGTTGGGACTCACTCAGTGACAGGGTTTCAGAGTTGCAATCCCTGTCTGCCTCCCACACTTCCAAAGCAGAGCCCTTCATGGCTTTTGCTGGCTTACGAGCTGAAATCTCATCGCAGGACGAGAGGGTCCAATCTGCACTCTAGCATAGTCGAGCGGACACGCTATAGTTCCGAAAGCGTTTTACAAGATGGCTAATGATGTACAAACGGTTGCTAATTGCATTATGTAGTGCTGTAAACAATTTTGTGGTACCGATATTATGTTGGTAATTTTTTTTTTTAGCAAACATTGTTTCATGTTTGAGTGGTTACAGATTTAGTGCTTACAGCCCTACTGGCAGTTCAAACTTGTTTTATTTACATCTCTGAGTACCTCAACCATAACTATCTATTATGTTCACAAATCATCCAGATCTTGGTTAGAAGAGTCAATAGTGCTTCTTTTGGGTGAAAAGTAATCTGTGTAACCTATATACTATAGAACAGGTTGGACCATTCATCATGGCTGTAGTGATCTCAAAGCATATAATATCATTGATTTCAAAGCCACACAAACAAATACACACACACACACGCACACACACACACACACACGTCATGATAAGGCCAGCATCAATGACAATGGGAGCAGTGCTCAAACGTAATCTGCTAAATCATTCATCAAACTTTTGGGGGATTTTAATCAGAGCTCTATAGATTAGCAGTTGCTCCATCTTCACATTGTAATCTGTCTCCTACTGTGCCAGAAATCGAGTGGAGCCGTATCAAAGCTCACAAGTAGAAAAGATGACTGATACCATGAAAGGTGCTCCGGACGCCCTGCGATTTGATGCGTGGTTATGCTCAGGGGTTGGAGGATTGCGAAGAGAAGCAGGGATTTGATTAAATTCTTTTGTGAAACATGAATAAAAGATCCCATTTTTTTCCACTCCCAGCGTTTTCCGCACGACTCCGCATTCGTAATGTGTGTTTACAAAAGCGCCAAACGCTGAAGAAAAGGCGTTGTTTGTTAGAGGCTTTTCTGTGGCCTTTCACCAGACTACCATCTCACGAGTCGAACGCATAGATGTCATATTTCGCAATAAGCTGCGGAGATAAGCGCGTACAAATGCAAGTCATGAATTTTTGTGTGTGTGTGTGTGTGTGTGTGTGTGAATGACAGGGCTTCACTTGGATAAGTCAGAATTCTCCCTCTGTGCCCACAGAGTGCGTGACAGACGCGTCTTAGATGAGTCAGCTTTCTCCCCGCGGTGAGGAAATCTTTGTAACAAACAAACAAATAAACAAGTTGACCTCTGTATGCCATTCTCCACAAGATAGCGTTGAACACACTCTGAGGAAACTTCATTATTAAAATGAACATTTTACAAGTGTGCATTCATTTAGGAAAAATGGCATAATTCCAGAAATAGTTTTATAATGAGAATGTGTTGCTCCGTAGATCGATGTGTTTTTATGAAAAGTAGTTGTGAATTTTTCATATTCTAAGAGACATATTTCTTAAGCGGTTGAGTGTTTGCATGCAGACACTTTACAAAAGCACCCTTAAAATAATAGTGAACTGAATAATTCATTTTAGTCAGACATTTAAATATTAACCTGATTTTGCATGTCATATTTTCTTCTCCCGAGCAGACCACGAGGTAAAAATATGAGAACTTTCCAAACAGACTGAGGCTGAAATGACATTAACCAGTGGTTTTTATTTTTATTTAGTTCAGTGCAGCTGTGAGTGGGCACGTATGCTGATGATTTGGTTATCCATTCAGAATCACTCCACAGAACATCCCAAATATTCACTCCATTCATCACAGTAGAACAGAAAAAGTCCACAGAGATGGTGGGGGATGGGGAACGGGGGGGGGGGGGGGGGGGTGAAGCCATTCACAGTGGTTATGGTTTAGAGTTTCGGGAATCAATCACCTGTAGTGTTTACAATCATCTCAAACTAAAAAAACAAATCTGCTGATTTTTCTCTGGCTAACTCGGACACAATGGCCCATCCATTTCTCATACATATTTGATTACACAGAACACCTAACAGGCTTGTCTATCTTAGTCAATCGCTCTTTCATTTGAATAAAAACAAAGGTGTCAGTGACTAGTGCATATCAGTGTTAAACACAGTCATTGATAAAACACCATAATCTCGGTCCTAATCAGAGAGATACAGAGAGCCCATATTAAACGTTTCTTCTCATGTAACGGTTGATATATGGTATTGTATATTACAATAATCTGGGCTCATGTTGAGGTTTAATCAAAGTGCATGATCATTTACATTGGACATGAACACATACATACATACATACATACGGAACACACCAGCATTAGACATCAATACCTTTATAACTGACATATGGACAGATTAAAATAGCACTTAACAGAAGAACAAAAAAAAAAACACTGTTCATCCATTTATCATGGCAAGGAAAAAAGTGGCAAGAATTTCATATAGGCTATCATCAGTCACGCTATAATAGCGTATTACTGTTTACTTCCTCTGTTAAAAAACTAGAAATCTCTCATCCTCTTAAATGTCTTTCTTGTTTTTGTTTTTTTTTTTTTCAGGATTCAAGCCTCATTTGCGCACGATGTCATCAATCAACGATGTCTGTTTCACAAACAGTCAAAATGAGTGTAGGTATGAAGTGCTGGAACTCTGATTGACAACGTGTTGTCAATATATATTTGACAGGCATTGCGTTTCAAAACCTCATACATCACTTGACATATCATTTGCAAACAAACGGTCCTTCAGAAAGTTTAATGTCACAGACAGGCCTGTTCATAAAGAAGAGAAAGAGAGAGAGGAAGAAAAAAAAGAAGAACACAGGAGTTGGGTTGTTACGACGCACTAGAACATCAGACAGATTTCTCAGTCACCAGGGACGGATGAAATAAAACATTCCCTTGGGGTGAAGGAGGGCAAAACAAGATGAGACGCCTCAAAAAGAGGGAAGCGTCTTTTTTTTCCCGGAAGATTCTACAGGTAAGATTTGAAATGTACCGTGAATAAATGGAGGGAAAAAAAAATTGGGCTTGGCCAAACAGACGTTTTTTTTTTTTCTTTTTTAGCCCTTCGCCAGTGACTCTCTGATGTGTCGGATGGCACAGATGATGTCTTAGTGTCTTTCTTCGAGTCCGCCGACTACTCAGGGAACGAAGGAGACACCAGTCAGTTCAACTGACAGAGATAAAATATGTGGAACAAAGAAAAGACAAAGACTGTGCAGAATGAGAGCCAAATCAAAAAAAAAAAAAAAAGAGACAGAGAGAGAGAGGGGGGGAGAGAGAGAGAGAGAGAGAGAGAGATGCTGAACTTTACTAGCTCCTGGGTGATTTGAGGCTTTTGATTGTCTTTTTTTTTTTTTTTTAAGACTGTGTGGACGGACTTTAGAAGACGAACTTCCAAAGCTTTTGGCTTTTTTGACAGAACTTGTATTGCAGTCTTTCAGGATTTGTCCATTCTAAATATGTTTAATAAAGCAAAAAAAAAAAAAAGTTCTCAAGGAGATTATTGTTCATGATCACAGCAAAGTTGACTGTTCCAGTTTTTAGGGAGGGGGGGGAGAGGAGGTGCTCCTCACAGTGAATGGAGGGAATATTATAATGGGACCAAATACATGGCTACAGTTAATATGTGAGATGAACAGGAAGATGCCTCAAAGAAGCCGCTTGTTGCCATGGTGCATTCTAATAGCCGTCCACTCACAGGAAGAGCAGTAGATATCATCTCCTCCTGTCTTTAAACCATAAGCGAGACCTGTAGATAAAGTTTGATAAGGGCCTTAATCTTGGTTCCAGCTGATGAGCTGAAGTTCTGGTTCTTTGGGGCTTTGTTGGACTCAGGCCTGTGGTAAACCAACTAGCTTGCAGCTCTCTTTCCACAGCTTGGCCTGCAGATTTTCATCATAAGAGATCCCTGAGGACTCGACTATTCGCCCGTTGTACAGGTAACAACCCCCGACGCCCTCAAGATCTGAGGAGGCAGCGGCGTAGATGGCAGTGGATGCTCCCTCTGCAGGAGTCTGAGGAGGTTACAGAACAAAGAAAGAAAGAAAAAATAGATCAGTCAGAGTGGAATCCAGAATAATCCCATTAAGACAGCTGGAAAGAGCACTAATTAAAGGCAAGAATAATGAATAGGAGACGTTTGTCTTCATGTGGGAACAGAGTTGGAGAGTGAATAGACTTTATTTCACCCAAAGGTTGATGCATTGAGCGCTGTCAAAGTGCTTTTATGGTGGAAATGAATCATTAATCAATCAGTTATTGGAGACATACACTCATTACAGACGTTAAAGACCATGAAAATGATTTAATAGAATGAGAGCTAAAAAGACTCTGGTTTAATCTCTTAAAAGCTCTGTTTGAATCCTGTTATTCTATTCTTCTGTTTGACTGAAATGACAAATGAAAACTTCAGAGCAAATTTTCCTAAAACACTGACACAATCTCAAGAAGATAAGGACCATTGTCTAAACATCATCCAATAGGTTCGTTTTAAATGGAATTTAAAAGGGCATGAAAACCCATTCAAAAGAAAAAAAAAATCTCATAATAAACTTTTGGGAGATTAAGCAAGAAAGTGTCTCTCTGTTAATCTCTATGAAAAAAAAAAAAGAGAACACGTGAGCCTGAGATGAGTGAGAGGACCTCGTAGGGCTTCGTGATTGATATGCAGACGGTCAGTACCGCACAGCATTTCTGAGGAGAGCCTGACCCAGATGGATCAATTACGGAGGATGCCCACTCTAGTGGAACGACCGTGCCAAGGTCTGTTCTTCAAAGCAAACTCTCTTTCAGGAAAAGAAATTGGGCCTGAACTCATCTCTCTAACCTTTTCCCTGTCAGTGGAAACCGAGATTAAAATCCGCGAAGCTACACAAGCACACCGTTCCTTTGACTGAGTAAATCAATATCGCATAGTGTAGAAGGGATAAAAAAAAAAAAAAAAAAAGGAACACTTTTGAGGAAATGTTAACCTCATACAACACAAGTGATTTCCAAATGCTATAGTTTGTAATGAACTATTAATGTTAAAGATGGTAAGCTAGACGCCAGATACATTTTCATCAGGTATACAGCAATGGTGAGTAGACACATCTTTATATGTTTGCCAGAGGAAACATATAATTGGACGTATTTTTCATATATAATTAGGTTAAATGCTGGAATAAGTCCCTTTTTTCATTCTTGACTTAAATGTCTCTCATAAATTTGGGTATGCTGATTGTCTCAGTAGCTTATCATTGGCAAGCGAGAAACCAAGTATAGATATTTTAAAATCTGAGTGAGTGCACTTCATCTCAAAGGAGGTACTTGAAATGGATGTGGAAAACATCATTACTTCAGCCTATTTGATTTTCAGAGGGGACGTTCCCTCCTCTCATCTTCTGTTGGAAGAAAAAAGAAGCAAGCGTTCCACCAAACGTAGACAGTGCCTAAAATAACACCCCTAGCAGTCATGTTTACGACTGATGCTAAGACCCCTGACGGTATTGTGATTCCAGGAAAGATAAACTTTTTACAACATTGAGAGATGATTAATGTAAATGACTAGACTTCTCCTGGCGTCCCTTTCATAAAATTTCGTTGCTGATAAGATTCCCTGTTACAAAGTCCTCGCACCCTTTTGTCGTTGACAAACTGTCGTCAGAGATTTCCGTTAGCGCGTTGCTAACGTCTTTTATTTCATCATGCTAATTGTGACTCTGAGCAAAATAAGTTTGTCATCGTCTGTGGCGTATAAAAAAATATTCAGACGCGTCAAGTCTGGGCGGATCTCTTCCAGGAGAAATAAGAGCTTTGACGTTGCCATTCTTTTAGTGTTTGGACACGACTCTGCTCTAAAAGTCGAAAAAAGGAAATTACTATGGTGATAAATATCGAAATAAATCGATATCAGTGTTGCTCTTCTCAATGGAGCATGAGTTTCAAGGAAATTAAATTCTGATAAAACAGATTCTCGCAGTCCAAAAAAAAAAAAAAAAAAGCACACATACACACACACTCTCTCTCTCTCTCTCAAACACACACACACACACACACACACAAAAAAGATCCCTGATAAGTTTCCGGGTTACTAACCATACTAGAGGGATTTTTTTTCTTCAGTATACTGCTGTTTTATTTTGTAGTGCTATATGAAGAATCAAGAAATATTTAATGTATGTGGTCACGAACAGAAAGAAAACAACACCTTTTTACATGGTATGCTGGAAAACAAATCCAATTGTACCATTTGGTTGTACAGATTAAATTTAGACCTTAGTCGTGAGTTGGGCACACAGAAGAATAAAATTAGACAGGACTGCGAAAGAAACTAGGCTTCTTTAGCATACAAATAAACTCCATGCATAATTAAGTGGAACTGCATCTGAACACTCTTTGATGAATTATGTCTTATTCATACTACACTTTAAAACACTATTTAAATAATCCACGCATCTAGGGCTGGGAGGTGATCTCAGTTTTGGCTTGTTCTTTGTACTTATTTATATATTTACTCTCCTCTCGCTCTTGGATCTGAGCTCCAGGAGGAGTCAGGCTACCCAGTCTTGAGGAGGTTGTATGAGTCACTTATGATTAGAACAGACCCTACCACCGTAGGCACAGGAGAATCTCCCTCATCACAAACTCTCTCTCTCTCGCTCTCTCTCTTACAGACACACACACTCACATACACAAAACGAAAAAAGGCACAGACACACACACAGACACACACAAAATGAAAAAAAGGCACAGACACACACAAAATGAAAAAAAGACACAGACACACACACACAGACACACACAGACATACACACACACACACACACACACATGCAAAAAAACGAAAAAACCCAATTATATTTCCACCTCAGAATGCTTATTCCAACCCTGGAGGTTCCGTGACCAGATCCCAGAGAATCTGCCTCAGTCATGTCAGAGAAGACATATGAAGACAATAAGGGAGATTTCAGACCGAAGTCAGTGAGAGATAAATGTTTCGTGGTGACATTTTCTCGGGCAGTCTCAATCATTCACCGGAGCTTTTAGAGATAAGAGTCGTTTGGACAAGTGTTCCTGGTCACACTGTCTTGTCAAACCTGCCACGGGATCATTAATCAGAGCAGACAGTTAAATCTGTTTTCTTTCTTTCTTTCCTTCTTTTTTTTTGTCAGAAACCAGATGCACAAATGTTGAAACTGAATTAATGAACTGTCAAGTTTTTGGAGACACATGAGAACACATTTCATAATCACTAACTCTAACACTGGTGTTTTAACACCTAACACACACACACACAAATATTGCCGTGCTAGTAACTGTATAAACTGAAGAGTCAGGAAAAAAACCTTGCACAGTTTTTTGTTTGTGTGTGTGGGTGTGTGTGTGGGTGTGTGCGTTTGCGTTTGCGTGCGACTGTACCCTGAAAAGCATTTTGGCCACAGGTTTCTTGGCCAACTGGGCTGGACTGCACAGGTTCTCATACAGGGCTGTGTCCACCATACCGGGGTCCACGGCGTTGACCGTCACCGGGTGGCCTCCGGCCACTAACATGTCCTGGAGCTGGTAGGTGAACATGACCAGAGCCAGTTTACTCTGGGAGTATGCACCGTGGGCACAGTAACAGGACCTGGGGAGGGGAGGGGGGGGAGGGAGGTCAGACAGATAGCGCGTGGGTAAAATGTCTTGAGGAGAAGTGAATAAACTTTATCTGTAGAGCCTCTGAGAGAAGCAGTTGAGTAAACCACTGTCTCTCATGCATCACCCTCAGAATCCTACAGCTGTCATTTTAGTGAGGAAAACCTAAATATTCGGAGACATCTTATGATTGTGTATTTATGCTGTTATTATGGTGGTACCACACAACAACAGTATAAGCTCCATTACTTGGTTTTATTTCATTCTTTATGACGACAAAACAATAGCTGATACGTAACATTAAGTAAAGCTGTATTTTTCATAATTCAGCAATAGCACAAAATTTACATGCAAATGACTGAGAAAATCAAGCCATAGCAATTCCAGAGCGACACAATCAAGAGGAAATAAAAACAAAGAAAGAAAGAAAGAAAAACACTCAGTCAGCCTAATGGTGCAAAATGTGCTCTCACGTACTGGCCAGAGAATGAGGTGTCGAAGTCGTTCTTACAGAGAGTTCTTAGTGTGCTTGGATTAAATACAGTTCTGTAGAGGGCAGTTCGGGAGAAAAAGCGTGAAGAGTTTGAAGTGTCTCTTATCAACCTCTCTCATGCCCTCATATTCTCTCTCTCTCTTTCTCTCTCTCTTTCTCTCTCTCTCTTCTCTCTCTCTCTCTCACTCTTGAAGGACAGCACAGTCATTAAACTAAGATAGTCGTCCAGGCCGCGCCACAATGGCCGCCTCTCACATTCCATACACGGATAGCGTGAAAAACAATTTGATTCGCTTAGTTGCGGGAGCTGTCTCGATTGCCACATTTCATTTTCGGGGGGCTTGTCTATGTTTACTGTGACACTCATAGCCTGCACTTCTTGTTTCCACCCGAGAAGCAATGAAGCGTTCAGTCGATCAATAGATACATAACGCTGAAATCCCAGCCGAGAGCTATGGCCAATGTGTTTCGTCCTTGAATAGCGGGGAGTCTCATGCAATTCCTTGCTGTCTAAATGGTTGAGGCCTCTCTACACTGAAAAGCAATAAAAACCAAACTGAGAAAATGGATAAGGAGAACCTGTAGCATTTTGATGAGAACATTGCGGAGGTGGCTAGCTCCTCAATCTTTACTGAAGCTCTCTGTTAAATGTGTTGAGAAAAAAAAAAAAAGGACAAGAGTGTGTTCAGCCTTGAAATTGTAACTATGTCAGAGGCTATGTTTCATAGATACATCCCTTATAAATCCCCATGTCAGCTCATAATTTTTCCCCTCAGCTGTCCGTGCCAAAATGACGTAAAAAAAAACGCGATGATACTGCCAGGTGTTTTGGAGCGGAATCTCCTTGTCTCTTACCTTTTTGAAACCCCTTGGAGACTAAATTTTATAACGCTTCTGAAAACTTGAAGATGGAAAATCACTATGGCAACCACACAGAAATGCTGCATGAGCTAACAAGTATACACGGCTAATGGAAACCAATTTAAAACTAGCTGAATCTTAGGAAACCCAGTTTTAGTCGCTGGAAAAGGAAGTGTCAGTAGTACTTTTTGATTGGTGTCATCAAGGTGAACATTTTAGACTGAATGTGACTGAATCAAATGTGTATAATCATCTCACCTGCCTTGCAGGTCCTTCATATTAAGCTGACCCCCATAGTGAGTAGCGGAAGACATGACAACGACGCGGGAGCAGGCACCATGCCGGCCAGACTTTTTCAGCGGGTCCAGGAGCAGGTTGGTCAGTAAGAAGTGGCCCAGGTAATTCAAGCCAAAATGCAGCTCAAAGCCATCTTCTGTCTGTCTCTCGGGGACAAGCATAATGCCAGCTAACCACATAAAAGAGAGACACACATTCAATGAATCTCACCAACAAGTGTAGTCTGCCAGTAGACTCTGCCAAGGGTGGATTAACTTATAAACGTCCAGCAAAGGGTTTAGGATTCTCTCTATACGAGTTCAGCTGAATATGAGTGCGAATTCAGCTGAATATGGGTTTTGCCGAATGGAAAAAAGATTACTTCATACATGGACCTTTTTTTTTTAATTATTCAAATGATCGCTTCACAGTTGTCTAAAGTATAAACCTATTTAATGTAATTAGCGTGTATCAGAGAGCTGCGTGTCTTATGCAGAACGGACGCTGAAGATAAGATGAGAAGATGAGAAGAAACTAAAAAAAATCTAATTCACACTTAATCAAATATTTCTGTCCTGATAGAGAGAGCAGCGTAAGGTTAACTTTAGAAAAGCTATGAAAAGCTATGATTTGGGCCAGAGGATTTCAATATTGAATAGCTCTAATCCGCACAAAATCCCCGTCAGAGATGGAGCGGCGCTACTGTCTGTCTGCACAGTTTATTCCCACGCACACAAAAAAAAAATAGGCTCCCCATCATCAAAAAACATATAATTCATCATTACTCTGCTCTCAACAGAAATTACACGCCAGCTCACTGGAGCACACGGTGATCAGGATTACAACTGTGTGTCGCTCTACAGTGTAGGAAGGGGAAATTAAATGTGCTTGTCATTATGTTTGAGACTGGTTCAGGTGTATTCACACTGGTTTTTTCCTAAGACGAGGAAATCCAGAGCGACATGGCTAATCTATAGGTGGAGAACTCTTTTATGACTCTTTAGAGAGGTCCAGCATATTGGCTCAGCTCCTAACTTACCCAGAATGCAATATCCCAGCGTTCTGGGAACGCTCTGAGGTCAACCGCTGACCTTTCCACAACATTAGAGTCTCAATGAAGCAGTGCTAATGCGTTTGTCCTTTGGCGTCCGTCAGTTGGGGAGGAGGATATTTGTGGTTGCTCGTTGGGGGGGTAGGGGGGGCATGAATGATTAATTCTCCCCGTTTAGTGTGAGGAGCAGACAATGTGGCCACTCCTGTCGCATAGACAAAGTCCCCAGAGGGTATTCCTACACAAAAGCTATTCAGTCAGAACAAAATGACACTTCAGGTATCTGTTTAGAAGCAGGTGAAGGCTCTAGCTTCACCCATGCAGACTGGAAGGAGATGAGTGCTTGTATCTGGGGGGGGGGGGGGTTTGCATCTTGAATATGAATAACATTTAACAGGCATTTTCAAAACAGCAAGGAGCATATTTTCCATCATGAATTTAAAATCCAAATGGTATTTTGAAAGCAAACATTCTTGTCATGTTGTTTAATGTTGATAGGGAGACCAGTTAGGCCTACTGTTAGTGCAGAGAAGTGTCTTACCATTGTTGACAAGGACATGAAGAGGCAAACGTTTGTCTTTAAACCTCTGCACAAACTGCTGGATAGACTTTAAGGAGGCCAAGTCCAAGTACATGAATTCCACTGTGAACAAAACATGAGACAAAACATCTTTGGTATGGATGGCGACTCCATTTAACTCGGTGAACAAAAAACAAAAAAAAAATCAATAATTACGGCATGTAAGAAACACAGAAAGAAGAACATTATATAAAGCCATTCCACGAGGACAGCACATCATTTGCAATTTATACGGGAAGCCCTGACATCTAACATCAATCAGTTGAGTAGGCTGATATTTTCCATTTGTGGCCCTCCAACGACTGTGCCCCCATGCAATTTCATGGTCAAAATCAATACCGCCACATGTGACACACACATCTGTCAAATATTAGCCAGAAAGAAAGTCATTGCACATTGACTCTTTCATGTCATTTGCCACTGATAAAAGAACAACTTGGTCCTGTATCATCACTCAATTACACGCTGTTGTCTGATATGTAGTTTCGAAACTCGGATATCGGTGAAAAAAATTTCCGCATTAACATCAGAGGTTTTAGCTGAAACCACCTTAGTCGTAAAAGATAAACTGGCGAGTCAGTGCCGAGTCTGGTCTGAGTCATAACACTCTTCCAAGCTGTCTGTTTATTTATCTCCCAAGTTTTAGTAGAGACGGATAAGCCAGTCAGCTTCCAACACAGTGATCTTCAAAGCGCACGTCCAATTAATCTTATTTCAAGTCAGCTTGCACAAAAATTAATACAGCTGTCAAAGCTTAAGGAAGATCATAAGATTTTTTTTTCCATAACCATGATGGTCCATCATGTTTTTGGCAAAAAAGAGAGAATTTTTCAGGAGCTTGTCATTTTTGCTTTGGGTTATCTGTATATAGCTTTGAAAGCAGCGAATTTATTCCTATAAACTTTATGCTTAATATATTTATTAAGCTGTGAGTTATTGTATTGGATATAACATATTTTCAGTATGATCTAAAACTGTTCTAACAGAATAGATAAGAAACAATAGTTAACAACCTTTTCTTTAAAAAAAAAAAAATCCATCCTTATAATGAAACAGTGTGTAAAGATGCTCCTTCAAGCATCAAACAGGAACTAATCTATTTGATTTGATGGTTCCTGCCTGTTTCCGCCAAGAGGTCACAAACTCAATTGCAGAAGGAGAAAGGTGTGTTTACTCTGGTTGTTGGTGGTCTGCTGTCGCCCATCAATTACCGAGAGCTCCAATCGGTTACTCAGTTTGTCAGCTGTAACCTTTTAACTAATGATCACTTCCAAATGAGAAGATGTTGGCATCTACCGCTGCAGACGCAAAGTGGCGAAGGCTACTCAGGGGAATTGAGATCTCGCCTTTGGGGCGCTTTTGTTTATTGTTCCAATTCAAGACAGCGGGACTTCCAGCTATTTGGGATGTGCCGTTTCTACCGCATTTTGATTTTCTTTCAACGTGTGTTGTTTGACACGGAGGGGACCCATTAATTACACAGACAGCTCCTCCCCTACAGGAACGAAAACTACAAACCACGGTGGCTTTGAATGCTTGAACTCAACCGTAGGTTCATGACTGGGTGGATATTTCACCGTGTGCTTTCTTTAAACGATAAAACAAAAAGACGCTGTTTTCATACGAGTACAAATTGGAAAAAAATGGGCAAAAATGATGGAGACACACACAGAAGTGACACTTTTTGGACAAGTACATGGGTCTTTAACAAGAAACAGTGATTTAAAAAAAAAAAAAGGGGGTTAGGCAGCCTGTCAAAGTAAAAATACCCTCCCTGAGTTCCACTGAGCTGTCGGCTTCTCTAAAATGAGACGCTTCATTTAAACCATTCAGTCATGCGCTTATCGTTGCTTTACTCAGCTTAAGAACTCATGTTATGCAAATCTTGGTATTTTACTTTGCTTTCCCTGTAGAGGATAATAAGAGAGGTGAAACAAAGTCTTTTTTTTTTTTATTATTATTTCAAAGCTGGAGTCTTTCAACTCCTCAACAGGAAACGCATCAAAGTCGTGGAACGGAACATTACGGTTTGATTGCCTAATTATTACATAAATATCCTACAGATGCTTTAAATGAGAAATGTTACGACCTCACGCTAAGATTTCTTGTTTTACGCCAATATCGTTGTAGTATTTTGTATGAGTAAAGCTGTCCTCGAGTTTTCCCGCCCAGACTGACATGTATAAACAATGTCCTCGCATCTTCTCTGGCACTGGGAGAACCTTGCCAGTGCTGAGTGCTCAACCACATAATTAAACAAATTACACTTCCACAATTAGATTAATTACTTGCTAAATTACACCCATTATGAGATGCTATGGCAGTTTCAAGTGTGAACTGGGATTCGACCCACAAAACACTTAAAACCTATTTCATATCCAAAACACGCAACATCCAAACATAGCTGCCTCGTCGTGATGTTCCTATCTTGTACGTCAACTTGTGTGTAAACATCACTGTATTCATTTGCTTACCATTCTGAAACGACACGATACGATCAATATTAAAAGCTTTGTCAGGACCATAAGTTTGTGATTACATCAATACAGCATGGATGACATGTGAGCTAATCGTAAATAGCGAATACTTATAATAAAGTATCCATTTTAGAGTACAGACTGAAATAGGTTCTTCTGAGTATCTCAGATTGTACAGCTGAATGAATATGAGGCAAATCTAGGTTACGGCGACACTGGACGGTATGAGTCAGAGAATGCGGTGGTGAGTGGGGGAGTACAGTCCTTAAGGATAGGTGAGTGTTCAGAGGGATGTGACAGGACACGCTCTGGGCTACTGCATTAATGAAGCACTGACTGACCTCTCCGCTTTGCTCTGTGCTACACGCTCGCGTGTTTTAGGAGACGTTTAATTTCATCTGCGGACAGAGAAAGCTGAACGAGGTAAGGTTTCCAGGCGATGGCTGCAACCCTCTCTGATTCTCTTTCTTTCTTTCTTTCTTTCTTTCTTTCTTTCTTTCTTTCTTTCTTTCTTTCTGTCACTCTCAATCCACCAATCCCTAGACTAAATCGTTTTTTTTTTTAAACAGCTAGGCCCTCTTGAATAAATCTTTAAAAAAAAAACCCAAAAAAACCAACATTGAAACACATAATAACAAAATTACTGACATTGACCAAATATCAAATCAATACTTATTAACTTTCTGAGGAAATTTAATTGTACAAGCTTGGGGAAAAGACTTTCCATTAATCACAGACCCTTTATTTCCATACTTTTTCCTTTCTTTTTCACCCCTGCCCCTCCTCCCCTCTCTTTTCAACCCCCCCTCCCCCCCGCCAAAGCATATCCAAACTTCACTTCTTTGCTTCACTCTCGCTCAAACACTTTTGTGTAATCCTCTTAGAATTTGCCATGGAATTTATCTCAGACAAACTTTAAATGTGAACCCTTAAAACCCACTTACCATTCTAATGACTAATATCTTGTTCTTTCTGAACAGATAGCTAACCCGTACTGGCATTTGACATCTACAAAATTTCTTATCTCGGAGGAAGAGACGCATTTTGATGCGTCGCGAATTCATACTGAAGCGTCTGCAGGCGTTCTTATCCAAAATAGTGGAACAGAGGAAGCTAATATCACCCCTGGCTTTTACTCCGCCGATGGCTGTGGAATTTCAGAAGCCTGCAATGTTCTAGAACAATCATGAGGGTGGGGGAGAGAGGGGGGGGGGGTAAGTATGGCTTCCACTTCAGCATTTTTTGGGGGATTAAGAGACATACCATGAGGAAATGAACAAACGTACCGGTAAAAATTCACATTTGCCAGAATGGATATCAGAAATATCAGTATTTAATTCAAAAGTAACCACGCTAAACTAATCCAAGCGTTATCGCTCCTCCTTCTCCCTTTCAACCTCTTATGCACTGTTTGGTATGCCGCCGAAACCACGGGCTGGGGCTTGTCGAGAGGCAAATACATCAGTGAGATCAAATCAAACTCAATATATTCCCCATCCCTCTTGATAAAGTGTCAGAGCTCTCTGTATGGATGCCAGAGGGAACGGTAATGAGGGAGGGCTTGAAACGGGAGTCGTTTGGGCCAGCTGGAAGGCAGCTCCACGATGGCGTTCAGCCATTTGAGATGCCAACAAAGACATACACCCTCAAAACCCGTCAGCCCTCAATATGCCATCATTGGCCGAAATTCTCCCCCCCCCCCCCCAAAAAAAAAAAAAAATTCTGCCGAGATCTGATGGACGGTCCAAGAAGTCCATCTTGATCTCAAGACAGGGGCGGTGAAGATCTTTCCAGACATTGAGGGAGAGGAGCCAAATCTGACAGTAAATCTAAGACGGGGCAGTGGTGATAAGATTGATTTCTCTGTCTGGGGGCAGGAAAAAAAAAAAAAAAGGGTGTACAAATCAATAAAGAGGGAGGGAAGTAGAGGACAGAGTAGATTTTATTTATTTCCTCCTCCTTCGATAAATGCAGTGAACCTTTTATTCTGATCTCTCGTTCTCTCGCGATGACGTGAAGGAAAAAGAAGGTCGTACCAGTCAAGGTCATTTTAACGTAGATACATATACATATGTACGCACGCAAGACACACTGCTCCCTTCTACCAACTGTGCACAGACACAGACTCTCACACACACACACACACACGTATACACACATACATTTATTTGCCTAGGCGGTAGTTCAAATCCATCAGGAAACACTCACAACGCTTGACACATATAAATGGATATCGATATCTGTGTGCGTGTGAGGTATGGTGCATATGCTTGTGTGTCTCTATAATTACGCTGAATACCAGAGACACGGGCCGAGAGTAGACACGCCTGCGGCGTACATTTTCCACGCCACCAACTCCATACGTGAGAATCCAGAAGGTTCTTTATAGAACCTGACGGAGCTGCTTTTTATAGTGTATTCTGCTCTGTTGAGGCCAGCTGGTTATTAAAAATACACATACACCCACACGCACGCAACGCACGCGTACGGATGACACAGAGTAAACTCTTGTTTATGAAAACTTCAGTAGGGTGGGGACAAAAAACGAAACAAAACCAAACGAAACAACAAAACGAACAAACCTGTTTTGGGATGAAGGCTTTCTACGGTGTCAAAACAGGAAACAGTGATGGGGGTCTGCGAACACACTGACACACACCATGACGCATAGCCCATCGACAGGACACTTATTAGAGATATGGCGCGGTTGGCACAGATCAAGCCGACGGTCTCTGTGCTTTTCCATTCATCCGGCGACGCGGGGGAGGGCTAGAACTTTAATGCCGTTTGACAGCACTCATATAGTTGATCAAATTGATTAATGATCGATGAACGCTAACCAAGTCAAGACTGTCGCTGGGGATAAATGTGAGCGCAGATTTATTCAAAGCTCTAGAAAGTTCTAGCTCTAGCGAGTCTTTCGTCCCATGCCGAGTTTGTTTTTCACCACCCTACTGAGTGTGTGTGAACTAATATCTACTGCATGTTGTCAGTTTGTTTGTTTGTGTGTGTGTGTGTTTGCTTTAATAAGCAGGTGCCTTCAGTGGAAGACAGTAAAATAATTCAAACTTCCCTACAACAGCAAATTTATAACATAACGCCTTATCCATACATCTGTCTTATTTTCTGACCGGTCGTCTTGACTACTAAGGGACAAAGATGTAGAGTACAAAAGCCTAACAGTTCTATATAAGAACCAGAGTGAAAAGTTTCGGTCAGAACGTGTTTAGTTTCAGAAGCACAAGTTTCTGTATGCTTCTGAAAATAAAAATCTATCTGTCTTCGTCAACACCACAGGATGTCTGTCGGTGCCTAACTGCTTACTGACCTAACTGCTTCACTACCATGCATGCATACCAGCTTCACAGCCCTGAAGGAGCAGGATTCAGTGCCACATTCAGAACACAAAAGCACACAAGTCTAACATGCAGCATCAACGTGAATGCAAGTCAGCGTAAACACAGCGAGAAATCAAATAATGACGTTATAAGTATTTAAATACACACAATGTTTACGGTCATATGAACGGGTTTATGTTAATCAAAACTTCTGAATACAACCCCTCATCATTAAGAAGCGAGCAACGTTTACACAGTACCGTATTGAAAGAACAACACGACCTCGTTTCCTGTGCTTCAGGAAACGTGACACTAATCTTAAAGAAAACCCTCAGAGACCTACAAGACCTCAGAATGTTATGACCAGTGTTGAGGAGGAGGGGGGGGGGGGGTACTCAAAGAAAATAATCTATTACAGATTACTAATTACTTCTCTCCAACTGTAATGGGATTAATTCTCCCATTACCTCCTGTAAAAAGGAATCACACTACACAGTACTTCACTCTCTAAAACCCATAAAAGTGGAAAGTATAATGATGACAACCAGTATCCATCTCAGTGCTTTATTAATAGTTCAACAACACGCTCAGTAACTACACATATACTAACTACTCACCTACTTTCAGAACATATGAATTAGCAAGTAAAGCCCTTTAGATCAGCTAAAGAACTGCCTTAAAATATGTATTTTCACGAATACAAAAATAAAACAAAAGGGGATATACGGTGGTTAAGCAGCTCAACAACGTACGAGCCACGACCGGAAAAGCTTTTTAAAGGAAATCACAGGCACGTTTTAGGACACCTTTAGCCCATTACCAAAACCACAGCTAAGGCAGAACTCATTTTACATCCTCATTTCTGAAATAGTGGTTACATCTCATTAAAAAAAAAAAAGAAAAGAAAGAAAAGAAAAGAAAAAAAAAAGAAAAGAAAAGTCTCTCAAATCGTTTGCCGGAAAGCCTGTTCCTCTCTGGGGTCAGCACGAGACTACGTGGGCTGAAAAGTGAGCGTTGGGATTTAAGAGAGAAGCGAGATTCGTTTAACTCAGCTTTGACTCCTCTAACTTTACAGTAATTTGTTTCTAAAAATATTACGGCAAAAAAAAAAAAAAAAAAAAAAAGGCGCACGTAAACTCACGCTAGCAGCTGCAGTATCGATCTGCAGGGTATTGATTTGTTGCAGTCAGTGATGCAAAAAGGGCAGGCGACGGTATTATTGCGCGGACAAAATTTGAGTTTTTGAACGGATTCCACGTCATTGGTGTCATGCACTTGGAAACATCTGTGTAAAGCAGGTAACATAATTCTATCTAAGACCGTAACTGTAATGTGGTTACAAGAATTTAAACTGTGAGGCATTGCACCGCCTTGTTACAGAGAAAAGCGATGCGATTACATTAAGGGGTTACTCTGCGCTGCATTACCCTTAACCCAGGTTATGGCGCGTGCCTACAGGTGACTTAAGCTGAATACGATGACCAATCACGACCAGTCAACTACACTCAGCAGTTTAGGCATGATGACAGACTAGGACATGGCAGTTACCTCACTGCAACAGAGAAAGAGAGATGGGGAGAGGGAAAGGGAGAGAGAGAGGGAAACAGAGGGAGAGAGGGAAGAGAGGAAGAGAGAGAGATGGAAGAGTTTGGCAGAGAAAAGAGCCTGAGGATGATCTGTCGGGATAGCTCTGGTTCGGGTAGTACTGTGACGGGGTGTAATGCCATGCGTCACGCTGTCGGCCGACATGTCCCCTTAATTATGTCAGTGGGTCTGTGATGGAGAAGATCACCAGGCTCCCTGAGGGCACTGCCCTTATTCAGTCAGTCAGCCCCCTGTCCTTTCCTGCTCCCTCAGTCATAACTGAAACCAATCCACCCCAGTACACAGTCAGTTCACAATCTGGCCAGGCTCCATAAGTTTGTTACGAACAAACAAATATTGAGGAAGACTGGCCCTGCAGCCTCAGATAAAAGACCATGGATCAGCCATACACACTCATAAGTTTAGGATGTCGTGGGCTAACAGCGGATTAGAAATAAGCCTGGGTTAAATAAGCGCTTGAAGTTATTTGAACAGCAAGGTCTTGTCCTGATAGTCACATGTTGCTCCTTAAACTCTGTGTCCTTTCCTACTAAGGTTACTAAAATTCGAACTGCCTCTGTGTTGTGGAGTGTTAAATCGATACCCAACAAATATCTCATGAATGCCTTACAAAACCGACATTCATCCTGTTAATTAAGAAAACAAGGTCACAAGGATAGGGAACAGTCACTGAACTACCTCAAATGTTTATCTGACACAAGTCGGACCAGAAAACTATGAATGGTATTTGAATGTGGCCCACATCATTACGCACCTTATGAAGAGTGACGTACGGCCGACGCTAGAGTCATAGACTCTAGAACATTCTAAATCGGGGGGAAGAAACCCTGTTTCTGGAGGACCACGCATATGTAGACTTGTGGGCTTTCCTTCCATCTCTAACGGTCCTGAGAATGAGCCTCCGAAGTTCTTTAGGATTCTAGTTTACTAGATCACATAGGTTTGAACAGAATTGGAGCTAAAGTGAAGATATGATGCTAGCTCCAAGCGGAGAACTAGCCACCCCTATTTAAAGAGCTCATGAAGTACACGTTTCCTCCTTAATGACATGCCTCGTTTCCTTTCTGTTTAGCTGACCTGCCTGCCAATCATTACCCGTTTTATCTCTACACAGGCCTGTAAATGTAAACACCGAACTTCATTCAGATATCAGAGCCCCCTTACTCAACACACCACCCCCCCCCCTCCCCACCACCACCCCCACCACCTCCCCTTCCCTCGCTTTTCAGGAGGATCGGATATCCCCGGCCCTGTTCAAACTCAATTTCCTAAAACAGGTGGTTTTTGGCTTGGGCGGCGGCGGAGCGACTTATTAGGTTCTCGCGGAGCGGGAGTGTGACAGAGCGCGGGGAGCAAAAGGAGGTCGGAGCCACGGGAGACATCTGGTGAGGAGCACACGGTGTTAAACACAAACAGGCCCATCGCTCACCGACATGTCTGGTGTCATTACTCTGCATAAAGATTACACCGCCGTGGGTTTCTCCCACCCCCACCCCCACCCCCCCACCGGCTTGCACGGCCTCGCTAAGAAGCGCAAAGTGCGTTAGCGTCTGGATGCTGACAGTAACTGAGGGAAGAGGAGGGAGTAGGAGGTGAGGTGGGAGATAGAGCAAGAGGATCAGAGGACGTCTTCTTTCCAAACACCCTCTTCATATTGCATCTGCATGACAATGAGCCTCGCTGGCAGCTCCTTTTCCCTCCTGCACATTCATCACAAGCCTCTCTCTCTCTCTCTCTTTCTCTCACTCTCTGTGTCTCTCTCACTCTCTGTGTCTGTCTTTGGCGTTGACACAGCATCAGTGCGTTCCCTTCAAAAGTCAGGGAGAGAGAACTGGAGGAGAAAAGAGGGAGGGAAGCAAAGACAGAGGGAGAGAGAGAGAGAGAGAGAGAGGGAGAGGGAGAGAGAGAGAAGAAAAGAGAAGAGAGCTGACAGGATTAGCTGTAAAAAAAAAGGGTCTAAGAATGACTGTCTTAAATACATCCTGTATCTGGTGCAGCTCTGGCACGGTACCCGACCTCACTGAGAGAGTGACTACAGGCTCGCCTCGTCACGTGGCAGAATTACAGATGGTCTGGCGTGACGCAGAGCAGACAGAGCACCACGCAAAGACTGTCAAAAGGAGTGCGCTGCCGAGAAAAAGCCGCCGGTCTCGCTGGGCCTAATTGAACACGTTAAACCAGACCAAACGCGATTGTTTTTGACCAAAACAGCAGATGACATCATGCGTACGCATCATCGTTCAATGTTTCGATGTTGACAATTCACTAATGGAAAACACAATAAAAACAAATGATGGCTAAAGCTTGAGGCATAATAGTTCATACTCTGGATGTTTGGTTGGTTTTTTTTTTTTGCCCCCCCAAATCATCGTAAAGGTAACGTAACGTTACATTTAGACATATTCGCCCCGCTCAAACCCATTAGAGAGGATGGCTTTCGTGCAATTACCTCCTCCTACGCTGACCTCCTCTTGGATCTTCTTCACAGCGGTCATACCCTCCTCTTCACAATTTCCAGCTGAGAAAGAGTTGAATGAGAGAGGGGGAGGTTGGCACCCTAAGCCCATCAAACTGAATCATCATCACCAGAAACACCACCAAGCTCCCCTGGCACAGAAATTTCACTGCTTTGAAAGCACCAGCAGGGCAGACTAATTCCGAGGACACAGCCTCATCTATTAACGGGATGTAAGGAAATGGAAATATCATGGAATGACACAGGCATTGAAATACAATGGTTCAGGCTTTCAGTGACATATAAACAGTTGGAACCTCAAGTGGGAATTTATGGATATGTTTTAGATTTGTTTTCTAAAGAGGTTCTTATGGGTGAGTTAACTTCATTTATTGTTTGATGATTTAGTGTATGATTAGATTTAAAATGTTAGCACGGGATTTTTGTCTTAAAATTGAACTTAAGATCTTGACACTGAATCGTTAAAGGAAAAAAAAAAGAAAATGAAAAAAAAGCATGTGACCCTGCGGTGTCCCGCGCCTCTGCATTAAAATGAAAAGGCGAGAAAGAGGTCCTCCCGCACGAACTTCCCACATCGACCGCTCTCTCAAGTCAGAGAGAGACACACTACACCTCTCTGCGGAGGTCAGTCGATTCACCTTGTGAAATTGTTGTTTTTTTAACGGTGTAGAGTAAAATTACATACACGTGAAAGAACATCTTGACACATTTGAAGCTGTAACGTTAACTATTGAGACCCTTCAGAACGGTGTGTCCTCACAGCCTTTGAAGGTCACGCTGTGTAAGCACTTGGCACTCTAGCAATGCAAGTCTTATTTCCCCAAATTTGGCTGCTGTCAGCAACTAAATGTTCTTCTAATATGAAAGGGAAAAAAAATGAAACGTGCCTTATTAGCATGTGGTGTACTTTTTGATTTGGTAAACAAGAAAGACCCTATTCTTATTATTCCAGTTAAAAATTAATCACCCACAATTTAACAATTAATTTGTAAAGTGAACATTAGAGACGAAAAGGGGGGGAAATCAGTGTTGCTGAAAATATGAATTAGTCAAGAAGAGAGAATATGAAAACACTGATGGACGTCAAATGAATACTGCAGCCCAGCCGTAAATAAGCGCATGGGCGTTGAAGACGGCATCATAAGAGGTGAGTGTCATACTGTACCGATTACCACATGCATGCCAAGACTTGCCAGGTGTCTGGAAGTCTCATATCCCATTCCTCTGGCACCCCCTGTCACTATGGCAACCCTTCCATTTTGTTTGGGTAAAACTGTGCAAGGCAAAAAAAAAAAAAAAAAAAAGAGAGAGAGAGAGAGAGAAAAATATTGAGTCTAAACTCTGAGGTTTACCATTTACCAGGAGACATATCTTAGCAGTTTTCCACTGAGAGATTTGATTTCTAAACCCGAAGCAGCTACGCAGTTTAAAGATGGAAAGATTCAAAAGGTGTCCTGTCAGAAGGTGTGCCTGAAAAAAAAAAAAATCAGTATTACACACGTCTGGGTTCCAAATACGGTCTCAAGTGATGTGACGTGAATGCCTCGATTCCATCCGACTTTGAGCAGAATAAAGAGCGTTTAATCTGTGCTGCTGGAAGTGACTCACAGGTCGTGGGTCGTCTCATATTCGGTTGTTTATGTTTCGAACACTTTCAAAAAAAAAAAAGGGGAGATCTCATTAACTACACCAGCTGCATCAGTTTAACTAATGACAATGCGCACGCCATCACAGATCACGTGAACGACCCGAGATAAAAATAAATAAATGATTAATTAAAAAAAAGGGCCTTTTGCTGTTTTATTCAACTATACATGCAGTTTACAATCAGTTTTCAATATTCCTGACGGCTAAGATTTAGCAAAGTCTGAGTCGCAACCCCGCACGACTGAGACCTTCAAAGTTTGTCGAGTTAATCGCCATAATCACCAATTTTATAAACGCGCGTTGACCGTGGTGCTTATATCTTGATTGTATTGATTCGCTTGCTTTTTCCCCAGGACAGCTTGACCGGTGTGACAGGATGAGGGAGAGAAGCATTTCTTTTCTTTTTTTTTTATGTCTTTTTAATTCTCTTGATAACGAGCTTTTAATAGGTTTATTGACGAAAACGTGTGAGAAATCGGGCGCGTGGAAGATTGGCCTCTGCGTCGTCCTTGCCTTCCCTCTGCATTGTAGACCTGTTCTTCATAGTGACACATCTGAAAACACTCATGTCACACGATGGTCCTCCAAGCTAGTCTTTAAGTACCTCAGCTAATGACTTATTCTTCCCCCACCATTACCACTAAAGTAGATGATGCTTCAGAGCCAGAGAAAAACGATGGTTGAGGGAACATGTCCCAAATTATATTCAATGATGACATTAGACACACAGGTCAATGACAACATTCAATTGGAAGACTTTTTATAATGGATTCCATTCCAAAAAAACAAAATTAAAAAACACTTAAAGCATCCATGTTGACAGAAAAGTAAAGAATATGAAATAGTAACAAACTGCTTAAAATATGCACCATTAAGAAATTCGTGACATGTCAATTCAGCATTTGCAGTGATGAGTAGCTATGGAACTGACCAATTGTCAAAACAGTGCTGAAGCTTCAGTGATGTCAATCAAACCAAATTAAAACAAATCTATTGGTTGCACATGACAGTGCAGGAGCCAATGACAGCACAGTCATTTGTAACACTGACACCACTGTAGAACTTAGAATTAAAAAAAAACTAAACTAACTAACTAAATAAATAAATATAAAAAGGGAAATAAATAAATAAATAAATAAATAACACAAACTCTCACAATTTGCTACGCATTTCATTCAACTCAGCGGTGTTAGTAAGCTAAACACCCTATAATACGGAATCTTTTCAGCTTAATCCATTCAGCAGTGATTCAGTCACTACTGTCTGTGATTTATCTATCCTTTACTCTTGTCTCTGTTCCATGAAGTACTCTTCCTCATTCCCTTCCACACCTTCCACTCTACCTAGGTCTTCTTCATCATAACATGGTAATAAACACGTGCTGGAGCCAGATAGCTTTTCCTAGTCCAGCAACCTTCACGGTGGACGTGAAGACTGTGTGTGGAACAGGGCGCTGCTGAAAGGAATAGGCCAGTACTTCAGCGAGCTCTTCGGTAAAACTTCAGGTTTGGAAATGAACACAAGTGATCAGCAGGTCAGCAGCGCTCTCCGCACTGTATCGCGCAACGTTCCCGGACCTCGAAGACGCTCGGCTCCTCTTGCCGTTCTCTGTCATCTGATTGGCAGAAGGCGCGTGTTGCACGGGTGTCAGTGACTGCTGGTGGAGTGGGATGGGATGAACAGCCTGTGGCTGTCAGTGGGTGGCTTGTCAAAGGAATTATCCAAACTGAGGCACTTGCTCATGCACTTCTCAAGAACAACTTTAGCTTCTTCCAAAAGCTCTTCCTCCGCTTGGGAAGACGTGACGCAGTACAGAAACTGAAGCTTCTTGGAACTGATATCAAAAATGCAGCAATGTCAAGAAACATGGTTTTCTGTGGAATCTGGTGTGAGGTGGATAACATCTTCTTTTCCCCATGCAGACCCTGGAGGTCTCCGTCATTGACCTTGAGGGTTGTGTTAAAAAGCTTGTGTAGGACAGTACCAATGACAACGGGCACAGACCTGAAAGGCTGAAGATCAACAGATCCTTGACCTTGACTGAAGCCTGTTCTTTATGGGCATTTCTGGTATTTGACCTTGCTGTTTCTGCTCCAGCCATACTGGAATGTACTGGGCAAAGAATCCTGTAAGTGGTTCACAAGTCATTAGTGATGATACTCAAGAGGTATCTGATACAAGGTATTTGTACTTAGAGATCAGACATACTGTACTCCACTGATTTGGGTAATTTAACACCTACTGAATGTTTTGGGGCATTGTGGCCGTCATATTTTTTTGCCATTTTGTGTTCTTATACCTCATATAAGAAGTAATAATGTGTGAGTATAATGTTTGAGCTACTTATCGGAACATGCTGAGTTTGATGTTCTTTGCAGGGGATGGCATTTGCTACTAGGTCCTTCTTGCTTGGATGCAATATTTTCAATTTGCAGTATTCAGGATTGTAATATACAGTGGTTTGTGTCCTACAGTGCAATATAGAGTGTTTTGTGCCCAGCTGAATCAAACAGCTGAAGAATTTTTTTTTAAAGCACGTTGGATAATGAAGCAACAGAGAGATCGCATTTCGTATTTAGTACCCACTGTGGTGTGTAATGAAACCAAGTCTGGATAATTTCCAAGACAAATGAATGACTAGTGAACCTCTTAAGTCAAACAGTTTGTAGCCGATGAATCACATGAACATCCAAAGTCATCACGTATAAAATGTTCCTGAAGCTGCAGGGAACTGGATGAAATGTAAAAGTCACTATCACGTTTGGGCAGAACAGCACAGAAAATGTGAAATAAATGCGTAGGCCTAAAATAAGATGAGGATGATGATGATGATGATGATGATGACACATTAAGTAAAAGCTGGAATTGATCTGAATTAAATTCTGTCTTTAGACTATACATTTTTTTTTAATTATATGGGGGAAAATCGCTTTATAGGTACCTAAAAACATATTCAATTGCAGTGTCAGAAATATCACTACAATATCAATCAACACATGGATAGAAAAAAAAACAAACTAAACCTGATTTACAATCTGATGTCAGGACAGGGAGACACCTGTGAGTTTCCGGGAGTAGGACTGTGTGAGAATTGGACAGTCCTACATGGTAATTCTTAGACTATTTTGAAAATGCAGCTTAATGCTTAAGGCTGTCAGATCACAAGGGTTGAAAACTTAACACAGATTATCTACTACTATGTTCAGAGTCGTGACTGAAAAGTTCTTTCTAAGGGCCCCGCAGAAAATGAATTTTGTTCTCTAGTTGGGCATGTCCCAATTAGCCACTGACTCACAAGAACAGATCTTTCTGAGGGACTTTCAGGGGTTTTGAACTTTCTATAGGATAAAAGCTAGTACACAATTGTAACTATTGTCCATTGTATTAGTGAAAGTAGATTATGATTTGAGGGCCTCTCAGCAGTAACAAGAGAGTTTTTGAGTAAGAGCGGGTAGATGGGTAAGACCTCTAAAGGAGAGAGAATGTAGGTCATAGGTTATGATCTGTAACACACATATCCATCCAAACACACACACACACACACACACACAATCTCTTTCTCTCTCTCTGTTTGACGATCAGTTCATAAACTTAATCTAAGTTAAACAGGCGTTGTCATTTTGAATGACATAATGTTTTGAACTCTGTTTAAGATAACGGCCTCGTTCAATTATTGGCACAGTAAGTCAGCCGAACTTTCACCCAGCTATCCCAGCTGTGATGTGTCAGACAGTTCCATCGACAAACACACGGACTAGCTATGAAGCTACAATCGTATGTATACATATGACTATTATGATATTTGAGAAGTACTGTTAGCGGGTACCCTGAAATAGTGAAGCGGTGATAAATTCTCCAATGGCAAAGAAGTCTGGCCACATGTACACTCGGAGTACAAATACTTGGAACAATATGCATCTACAAACAAAAAGTCCGCTAACACACAATTCAACACGAACAGACAGAAGACAGTGTCTAACCTGGTAGAGTGAAGGATTTGTTGAACAGCTGGTAGAGAAGAACCTTCACGCCGACCAAATACAGTCTTATGATGGGGAGGATATATGACAGCAGCCACATCTCTCAAGCTGTCTGGTTATCCAACGTGTGTGTCCCACTATTTACCCTCCGTCTCACCACTGGCTGTTCTGTTGCAATCAAGTACGGAAGCAAAGCTCGTGACAATAGTTCCGTTTTCGAAGGCTCTTGCTAGACCTTTGCGAAGCACACAGAGTCCCTCGGTGGAGGTTGAGACAGATTTTCACGACGAAAGAAAATGAATTAAACAATAAATGACACCTACAGATGTATAAGCAAAAGGGTTTGTGCTCGGTATCTAGGCAGTAAAATTGGATGGATCACTCAGAGGGAGGTAAGAGGAAAAGAGGAGTGTTCTCGAGTAAGTTCTCTTCAACCAATAGGAAAAAAGTTATCAATAATGAATCGTTCCTACGATGACCACTGGTTTAACGTTGTGTTCATTATACACACACACACACACACACACAAAGAGAGAGACACGCACGCACACACAAATTCACAGGACGTTCACTAAATAGAAATCAAGGGTTAACTGCTCCATATACTCAAACTAAATTAGTGTTTTATGAAGGTTTTTAATCTGTCGTAACACGTGACCTGTCTGTGAGATGATTTGAGATTTCAAAAAGCACTCCCTGTTCCTGAATACTGTTTATTTTATCTTTGCACCTGTTCGACATGTTTGTTGTTATCACTGTCTTGCCCACATGGGACCTGGGAAATCGAGACTTATCTGCAGAGCGGCTTGTTTCCTGTCACGTCCTTGTGTAATATATTTTTAATGGGCTGGGCTCGGACAAATCAGTTGTGTGCCAACTATTGTTCTGACACACCACAATTGCTGTCTAAATAAAATTATTGTTGTTATACTGCATAGAGGGTTCTTGCTTTAAAATGGTAAAAAAAAAAAAAAAAAAAACTCCATTTATCTTGATCATATCTATTGTGATTTATTTTTAGTGGATCTTCAGCACAACACAAAAGAGAAAACTGATTGGCTCTCATAAGCAACAAATTTTTCTTCTTCTTCTTTTTTTTTGAATTCATATCTACAACTTTATTACTTTATTGCTAGGGAATCTCAAAAAGAAAAGGGGGGGGGCGCTAAATTTAAAATAGACCCTGGAAGACTTATCAAATTCTGGTGCATTTTCTGCTGACACAGAGTCTTAAGATACAGTGCCCTATGAATATGAAATTTAATTCACCATCTCAGAGGCTCAAACTAATGTGTTAAAAAAAAAAGATCCTATCGGACCAATGGTACTAAAGAGTGGGAGTTCTCGAGCTTCTTCTGATAACTTAATTCCCCTCTTGTGGAATGAAAATGATGGTTGAAACTCATAGTTAAGTCATGATTTTGGGGCTTAGACGGGGTGAAACACAGAGCAGGTCTATGCTTGTGATGGTCAATCGCAATGAAGAGAGTGGGTGTGGAGGGAATCGTCACAAATTCCTTTCAAAAAGATAATTCGAAAATATCAGAGCGGTACGAAAAAGGACGCTGCAGATGGAAATGATAAAGTAAGGCATCCCTTGGTTTATACCCAAAGGCTTGAGATACTGTGAGAAGTTGTCAAATGATGCATATTTTACCCTTTGTAACCTTAAACCCTTATCTGCTGACGGTTGCTCCCTCTGGACATGATCCAAACCGACCTACAATCTAAAACAGATACAGCTGATTCATATTTTTCTTTGCGTGAGCTGACGTGAATCAAACGACTGATCCACGGGGATTAAATAGATGCACAATCACAATACTGCTTCGAGTGATATGAAATGAAGTTCATTGAAAATGACAGTGGAAAAAATATGAAGGTTTTGATAATGAAGTCTGGTGCATTGCTCCCATCTTAATCTAGCCTATGATTTGATGTCCCAGACCAGTTATATGAGCAAGCAACAAAGGAGGGTAACCATTAGACAATATCAACACAATATCAAGAAACATCAAGATCTCCTCGTTTCTTGATGTGAATTTATTTTTAGGATGGACATAAAGTAATCACTTGAAGGGGAAGTAGCCGATAAATCTCTAATGCTGGGAAATCTATATCAGAAGCTGTGATAAAATGGCATTCAAACTCTCTCTCTCTCTCTCTGGCATGCTTACAGTGCAGACCCACGCTGCTACTGCCAAACAACTGGGAGTTTACTCTGTGAGAGGAGCCCGGAGGGGGAAGGGAGACTCAGATCTTGGCCTGAGCTTTGGTGAAATTACCTTGCCTCACAGAACAAGAGAGCAGGTGTTTGAGATTCCCTTGTGTTTGACCAGCATAATATAAACAGACTTTTTTTTTTTTTCTTTTCTTTTTTTTCTTTCTTTCTTTCTTTCTTTCTTTCGTTTTTTTTTTGTTCAGAAGGTGCTTTTGGGGTGTACTCCGAGCTGATTTATTTGACAATGTGCCTGAGTTTACAACAGAGCTCCTGTTAAAAAAAAAATTCTGCAGTGGAAGAGGTCACCTTTTAAGATGAATTCTTTATGAGGTGTAATTGTAACAAAGGCTATTAGCACTATCTCAAACCTTTAGACATGAAAAGGTATCACAGCACGATTAAGTAAGATGTTTGTCTCGCTGTTTTGTTCTAGACGAGATTTGTCGTTTGCGTAATTGCTTTTTGACTTGTTTGTTTTCCATTTATGCCATAGATTTCCTTAGGTAAACGTACAAGTGTCTTTGTAATCAGATTCAACTCATTGCAGTGCCTAAACAGAATAATTTGTATATCAAAATCTTCAGTCATTGTGTATTTCCTCCTCAAAGGACAATAAACTGAAAAGTGTGTACTTGTTTAAAAGCCCTTGTGAAATGACATGAAACACTTTGCCTCAAACCACTGCTTAGCGCTGATGGGCTTCCAGGTTTCTCTCTCTCTCTCTCTCTCTCTCTCACACACACACACACACACGCAGGGAGAGAGAGAGAGAGAGAGAATACAAGCCTAAATTTGTGCTATGGTGTAACCCCTGATTTGTCACTGGAACAAATAGTGTGAATGGTGATTACTATTTGGAAGTGTAAATATCCTCTCTTTTTCACACCTGATGCACCAAGGTGGACTCATCCGGCTGGGTTATTTGTTTTGGGCTAAGATAGGTAAACATTCATAACTTAATAATGAGACCTCATCAGTTTGTAACACAGATGCACTGAATGATTTTAGCTGTACAATGTGGCTTGACGTGTTGACATAAGCATGTGAGCTATGTATGCTCCATTTGAACAACACATTTATTTCGTCCTTTATTTGTCCTTCAGCTCGCATTTTTTTTTTTCGTATTTTACAAATGTCTTCATTGAAAACGCGTTACTTTTAACTGTGAGCCGTAAAGGTTTCAAGCACAAGCAGCCGAATCTAGAGCCGTTTGCCAGTTCTGTCGGTTTGTCGGATGCGCTATGGTGAGTTAGGGGATGAAATACAAGTATTCAGGATTCGCCTCACGTTGCAACCGGAGTATTTAATCGGTGAGTCACAATGCTCCTGGCGTGAAATTTTCTCAAAATTTGCAAGAATTTCCAATCCATAGTCAAATGAAAACATTGCAGATTAAACATATCAACATGTTACAGATTATACAGAACATAATTTAGCGAACATAGAGCGATAATTCAGTATGTAGGGTAGCCTAATGTATAGATACACCATCGGTGAACACACAAAAAATATTTACCCGCAGTCTGTTTATTAAGGTACATTTGAAATGTATTTTGCCGAACACCGAAGCTGTAGGTTATTAACATTCCGTGTTTAGAATCATGTTCTACAGGTCATCCAAAACTTAAAATTCGGTCGCTTGATTGCAGTGGGGTCAATATATCTCACCAAGGATCATATGAAAAAAACTTGCCAACCAACACTGCGACCTTTTGACGCACAAGTAGTTTTCCTGCGCCAGGGTGCTTGCTGGTGCATTTATGTCAACTTTATATTGAGGTTACCGTTTTAGAACAAAAGATAACAGGATGTCTTTCTCATCTGAATGAGAACGTAAGAAACCTCAGCTGAAAGGGAAGAGATAACCCTCTTTCCAATGTATTGTCTGTGTTCTCTCTTTGTTTATCTTATTCTGTATTACACACACCTTTACTTTTCAGTTACGAAGAAGATGAAAGGGCTTCGCTGGTAACGTTCTAGGTGTAACACATATTGTGTTATCATTGCTTGATTTTGATCTGTTCAATCGAGTGAGGGCTGTCAATTTTATAAAAGAATGTTTGTTGAATCTCCGAACATTATCGCAAAGCGCAACACGTTGAAGGAATAGACCACAAATCAGAGACTACCATTATCTATCGCATTCTTTCCCAAACCTTCAGGATACTCACACGTTGCAACTAAATGAAATGTCTTAAGTTCAAAAGCGCTTGCTGTGTCACTGTACTGGTAGACTTACCAGGGGTCACCCTTGTCTTCTCGTATCAGACAGTGCCGGGTATCCGTTTCTATATCCTCAAGTACGCATCCAGTTATCAAATCAGATTCCATGATCGCAATCCACATCCCGACATATATACCATAATATCACGTAGAGAATGAGTAAAATTGCGAAAATAAATAAAGCTACCAAGATAGCTTTGGTTACTGGAGATATTAAAGACTGCATGTCACCAACGAGCAATGAAGAATGGGCACCGCTTAGAACTCTCGTGGATGTAATAATGGATACGTTTAGCTACCAACAGCCACCAACCGTAATCCTTGGTATCTGCATTGGCGCGTGCCAAGTTGAAGACCTACGGTTAGCCGCATGGGTTCTTCGAAAACATGATCCACAGATAAATTGACGGAACTCTCGCGCATCCATTGGTGAAGCCATCACACACCAATTGCGCAAAGGACACGTTGCACAGCGGCTTTAGTGCCCACTTGCTTAGTGTCCTCTCGTGCCAAAGAGCTTAGGAGTCAGGTAGATCAGATACTAACACGAATCAAAAGGTCAGCTGAAAAAAGGGAAGATATTCTCTTTTTGTCGTGTCACATTCAGTACGTTGAAATCTAAATTTACTCCTACATTCATAAAGTGTGATATGGGTAGTACCTATCCGAAGTGATTGGTTACCTGTGAATGACTTTGAAGTGATTAAAACTAACGAAGGTAAGTTATGTGTCTTGGGAAGTTCAATAAATTCAGATACCAAAGTATATCATGACAGACAGATAAGCACACCTTTCAATGTCTTCACTGAATAGATGATATCACAAGATGAACGACTGATACTATAAGGATTTCTTACTAAGCTCACGCTAGAAAACTGCAGCGCGTGCGTGCGTGCGTGTATTTCACGATTCTCTACATGGTCACTAGATGGTGCACACTACCACTGTTCTGCTGTTAAAGGTGGAGGATATTGGGCAGATGGTGTAAATATTTTCTGAAATGGCAGAGGACCGACCGTAACGTGTTATGTCACATTCTGTTTCTCGTTGACTATCTTGCATTTGGTGTGTTGATGGCTAAGTAGCTAAGTGATACTGTTAGACTGCCATCTTATACTGCTACACATATTATGTATCACCGAATTTACTCTCTTGAATGAAATCTTAACCATAATATATTACCAGAAAAAATGTTAGTGTCTTTAATCTAACACGACACGCCCATGGGCGCGGTCAGGGTATACCTGTCCAATATTTCCTACTCTGTGAAATATTCACTGCTGAGTTATAGGAAAGCAGAGTACAACCGACCTGCAATTGGATCATTTGTGAATCCGTCAGCGTGCAGTAGGAGGGGAACTAAATGTCGGCATACTACCGCAAGTTGCTGTAGAGAAGGCTTTACAAACCTCAAACGTCCGCTGTCCCGTCAGGCTCAACTGGAAAGAATCTTAAGTGGTCCAAAAAGTTAAACTGAAGTGTTTATAAACTTTTGCTGTGAATCTTTTGCCCAACAAATATGGCATCATGCTTGTGGATTTTCTTTTTGGCATGTCTTGTCACAACGAAGGCGCAGGGTAGGTTGTTTTATCTATTCAACGTTCTAACTTGAGTTTGTCAGCGTACTTGCAACTGTTAATCGTATCGTCGTTGAGTATATTTTGCATTGTTTGTAGGGCTGTTAATGTAAATGTGCACTCCCATTTGGAACTCATGAGTTCCAACTGTTGTTTTGTCTTTTCATACCATGTCTTCATGTGTGGGGTGGTTTTCGGGAACATGTTATTTTCTCCATTGTATCTCCAGCGAATACGTTACGTCCTGAAATTATTTACTGACTTTTTATAGCTCACTTCGATTTGGTCTCTTTACCATTGTGCATAGAGTAAAACTCAAAGAGAAGGGGATCGGACAAGGGACAAATCACCCAATCAAACTCATTATTGCCATGCAAACCTTTTTTTTTTAAGGTTTTCTACAGTCGTAGAGACTTTTAGGCTACTGCATTGTTGCTAATCTCTGCAGCGTCGAGTTTCAAAGTTATGTAACTGTGTTTATTTATCATAGTTACTCGGATACCGATCAAAGTTTTGTAAGTGATTCCTCATATTAAACTTTAATTCTGGTGGTGCTGCTATGACTCATCCAGTGATGCATGTCGAAGGAATTAATGACTCACGTGATGGGGTGTGTCGCACAACTTTGCTCAATAACAGAGACGCATGGCCCCTTTTGAAGACTTTACACTTTTTTTGTCTGACACAGAAATTGTAGAGTAAATCAACCCTTGGTCAAGCGCATTTGCAATCTAATCTCAGTAACCCGATTTCAAAATATGGGAGACATTGCATTTAACCTATTTTCCCAGATAAACACATTAAGGGACAGAACCATGTAACCGAACTTCTTTCCAGGACCTGTAACAAACAAGTAAAAGAAAGAATGAGTGCCTCACACTGTAGATAAAGACATATTTGAAATGGATCACATTTTAAGTTAGTTAGTTAGGTAGTTACTAAGATGTTTTTAACAGTATGAAATAAAAACAGCTAGAGGAGGAGTTAGGCCTGTGAGGTTATCAGTGGTATTCTGGCCTCATCTCCGGGAATACACCTCCAGAAAACTGTGTTATCTTTAGACAAAAAGCAAGTGATGAAACAACCCAGCCATCTTAAGTAAAAGAAGACGCACCTTTCCAAACTTGTACGTCCTCCTCTTCTGTCAGCCTTTTACGTCATTTTCTATCAAGTCAGCACAGGAGATGTAATTGTGCAATGACCAGAAATACACATACGTATTGTTACCCAGGTTACAATTCAAGTTAATAGAACTTCTGAGATGTGTGGGACATGACTATTGGATGATAACTCTAAACTAGGTGTTAAAAGACAGTGGAGAAAACTATAGGCCACATCGCTTCTCAGTGAGTTGTTATATTTGTGCTCGACCGTTTTGCAGTGACTCTCGATTCAGCATGAGCTGATCTCAGGAAAAAACAAAAAACATGTCAGCAGTTTTTACCGATTGATTCACTGCTTTTGTATTTCTGTCTTTGCACTGGCATGGATAACATCTAATTGGAATAGTCTTACTGGGCCTTACTGACACTCCCGCTGTACAACGCTGTGAAATCTATAGCTGCAAAAATTCACCAATCGCAAAAGAATCCTGCCCTTCCTCTGAGAGCTGCTTGTCTTCGCACACAGTGTACTAAAATGGCTTTGCGTGACTGGTACACTACACACTTCCTGTGCTTATGTTCCTGGCGGTAAGATACCAGCCACAGGCACGCCGTTTTTCCACCTCAGATGTGTGTGCAGACATTTTGGTGTCACTGTACACAACAATCGACAGCAATAGACAGGTTAAGTGGATAAAAGTAGTATGACAAATAGCGCTACTGCTCGATGGGTAGATTTAGTCTTTCCCAGTTGATGTGAGTTTGGAAAAAAAAGTGCTGAAACAGCAAGAAGTACAAATCTGCACAGGATTTAAAAAAAAGAGAAAGGTTTCAAGTTAAAAAGAGCTGTGGCCAGAAGACATCAGCACTCGTGAGTCAGAACGAACTTTATAATCAAATGAATGTAGTTTGTTCTCTTAAAGGGCTCTGGTGTTCTCAGCCATTACATTTCTTAATGGCACCTAAACAAGAAGTTTTATTTCAACCAAAAAGGAGAAAAAAAAAAAACTCAGTTAAAGTCAAATTACACTTGTTCAAATCCAGATGTTTTTGAACAACAATAGTTTTCTGTCTTGTCTTTGGCCAAAAGTTGGAGTTTGCAAGTAGCGCAGTCCAGCTTTTTAGAGAGTTCCCTCTGGTAACAGTTATGACTCAGCCACCAATCATAGCACGCACAGGCAGACTACAATAACAAAACATCGCCTAGCAACCACTTACACAGAATATACTCACTGTCTCATGGTCTCATACAGTCTCGCACACCCCCACACACACAGGCACAGTTTGACACACTTAGCAACATGCTGTTTTGGTGAAGTAGGTCTTAGTCTAGTATGGGAGGCATGTGTGTAGGAGTGCTATTATAGAGGCAAACAGTAAATCTGACATTATTCTGAGCTACGGCAAAATTGGATTGTTGCGTCTATCCTGTTTTTGTAAAGCTTTCGTCCACCTCTGGATGAAATTATAAGTTGTTTTTTCGTTTCTTTGCTGAAGATTTTAATTCAGCTACTTTGCGTTGTAAAGTCTTCATGAGTTCATGAATTATTGTAATTGGTACAGTGACTCAGAGGCAATTCTCAAAATTGTAATGTAATTTCATTCGTAGAAAATGTGTCATGTGTTAAGTATATTGTACATCATTAATAGATTTAGCCAACATTAAAAAACAGTCACATGGACTGAAGAAGGCCCAATAGTACACACCATTACACTGGTGTAATAGTGTGATAGATAGATTCATCTGATGAATCTGAATTTTTTCCAGTTATAATTAGTAGTATTATTTTTCAAATACCTTAAAATGTCTAGAATAGACTTTCCTCTAGTATGTGAGCAAGTAGAAGTCATATTGGGCACTAAAATAAAGGCAAGATATAAATATCCAAAGTATTTACTGCACCATGGAGAAAGGGACATGCCTGTCCTGTGTCAATATTGACGCGGAGACTTATTCTGCTGCAGACGTATGTCTGTGCAGAATTCATCTGCGTTTTAAGTCAAAGAGGTTTTTTTTGTTAACAGTCTTGAGGATTGGTGGTTCAGTTAGCTTCTCTTTTTCCTCTTTCAGACTTGGACCTTGGCGCTGCATTGGATGACATCGATTGTAAGTGAATCAACTTTTCTTTTTGTTTACGCTTATGTGGTGAGATGTTCTAGAAGTTTTTCATGCAGGCTGAAAAAAAAAACACGCTGGCTGAAATAAACTGCGATAAGGTATTTAGGACCCTTATGTGGTGCAGAATATTTATGTTGTGCCCTCTTCACTGGGGGACAATGCATGAAGACAAGATAAATCTCTGGTCTTTATACTAATGGTTCTCTGTGTTCTATTTAGCAACAACAACAGCACCTCCAAAAGCATCAGAGGATTCAGGTAAAAACACAACAGTTCTGTCCAAATAATGGTATTGTTTTATAGTTTATGAAATCTTTATGTCTCTTTTAGAGGTTAGGGTGATTTAAATTTGGCAAATCTTTTATTTTTAGATTGGAGATTGTGACTCTTGCTTTGATCTCCAAATTAGAGATGTATTTGTTCCAACAGATTGTTTGAGCCCCACATAACCACATAACATTACCTCTGAAATAATTTAAGTGTGACATTATATGCAGTCAAAAAAAAAAAATCTAATATGCAGCTTTTAGAAGTTACAGTTTTTGCCTGGAACCCATATCTACTTGATCTTTGTGTCTGATATATCTGTTTCGTGGAAATCTTTCAGGTTGAATTGCTTTAATGTGAAACCTGCACAAAGAGTTTGAATTCAGTGTTTGGTCATTTTTGCTGTTACCATGCAATCAGCACTCTGATAACAGCCTGTTGGATTTAAGCAGTATTCAGCCATGTACAGCTCAGATGTCTGACTTATTAAGGCCAAGACAGGTGGACAATGTCCCAGCCTCATGGTTTTGCAGAGACCAACAGTAGTACCTAAAAAAGAGGATTATGGACAAAAATTATTTGGACAATTCCAAGGACTGAAATGGTGTCTCATCTTGTTGCTTTTCCTGTCAATGCAGGAAAGGTAGTGCCAGCGCCACCCAAGAAGAGCGGAGACGGTGAGCTTCCACGCTAAAATGCTAACTGAATGGCAGTTGCTTGCGTTGTAGACGATCATTTTAGCAGTAGCACTTTGACTACATCCATACCCATGATGACTAATCTGGCAATGTACATCTGTACCTGTGTTTGATTTTCTCAGGTGGTCTGGATTTATTTGATGCTCTTGATGACACAGGTAAAACCTCAAACGGTTTGAACTGTCACTACAAGTTTTACTCACTTGAGCTGTCCAATGACCGTTAGCTGTTTCCTCCGTCAGCTTTCTGGATGTATTATTCTTTTGCCTCCTTGTTTTTTTTTTTTTTGTTGGTTTGTTTTTATTGTTATTAAAGCAGTTTACACTGCAATTCAGAAGTATCGACTGATAAATCCAACTTCGGCCTTGTTCCAATTGCTGGTAGTAAACTAAAAAATTAGCATGACAGATTGGCCATGGCTTCATCCAACCTCTCCAGTGTAAAGGGCAGAGAGGGTATACCGCAGGAAATAGCTCCTGAAGGCTGTGAATTTAATAGTATTGTGAAGTGTTCCACAGCACAGAGGATTTCAGTTTCAACCGTTTGTTTTCTTGCCTAGAAGGTGACCCAGAGCCTAAGAAACCGGTGGAGCCACCAAAGGAGGGGGGCACAGGTAAAGAATTTTAAGATGGTCTTGCCTTTTCATTTCTTGGTACGCTTGTTTTAATCATTGTGTACGACAAGACGTATGGCAACATTACGTTGTAAGTTATCGTTATATATATATATATATATATGTATATATTTTTTTTTATCATTCAAATCTGTTTGACAGGAGGTGATTTGAATATTCTGGATGCTTTGGACACAGGTATTAACGTGTTATTACTATATAATCTTCTTATAGTATAGTATTAATAAAGTCTATATATTCATGCATGTCGTCATTTTTATCTTACTGTGTGTTTGTATGTGTGTCTCCAGTGAATTTCTAACGTAGTACTTAATTTTTTGATCCTATAGACTCAAAGAAACCAGCTGGAGGTAAGCATACCCATAAAGAGTACAACAGTATCTATTCATTCTTCATTTACCTGGCACTTTTAGGAGCAAGTCTACATCCATTGGCCATCAGTAGCTGATATAGTCATTAATGCCCTTTTGTCAGAGTGGAAATAATCTCACTAGAATAAGATTAGATAAGATTACAAAATAAACTGTAATGCTGAAAAGTTAATCACACCTGTATTACTGTTGCTCAAAATGATCTATCAGAGACAGATAGGTTTTTGATTTAATAAAATGACACACTACGAAATAGGTCACAGTATGATCTGATACAGTTACCATACCAGTGACATAACCTTTTGATGTTTGCTCAGTTACTGTAATAGGACAGTGTTTTAGATGGCTTTAGGGCATTGGCGACCTGTGTGGCTATTCAAACATAGAAAACTAGTCAGCTAGTTTGGCAAACAAGCACTTAAATTGGATGTCATTACCCTCCAAAGATAACAATGTCTTGCATTCATTATTTTGTGTTCTCAGATGGCTTTGATCTTAGTGACGCTTTAGGTCCAGGTAAAGATATCTTACTGAATGAGATTCTGTCGGTGTAAGGGTTAACTAGGGAGTGGTTCTCTCTCTCTCCCTGTGGCCCTCTCTCTGTCCCTCTGTCTCTCTCTCTCTCTCTCTCTTCTGTTAACACTGCTTCTTTTTCTCTATGTTGGTACCAAAGCTCAAGAGAATCAGATTTCTGCTTACTCAACAACATTTACCCTTTCAACTGAGTTGCAGATCTTCAGCAATTACACAGAGCTCATGTAAATGTGTAATAGTTGCATACTGCCTATTGTTTTTTTTTTTTTTTTTTAAGTCTGTTTGGGAGTTCCTATTACAGCAGCGCCTCGTTCCATGAACTGAAAAAGAAAAAAAAAATCTATTTGAGCCAGTGACTGAGATTAAGGTCAAGGTAGCTCTAGAGTCCAGAACAGGACCCTGAGTCTTGTTTAGGTCTGCAGTTTTACTATTGTTGCTGTATAACTGTGAAAACTATAAATCACTATTACACATTTACATTTGCTGCTATTTGTCTGGCCCGTTGACCTGTGATTTGATTTGATTTGAGATATGTATAGTTTTATGTATCCACCTGATTCTTTAAATCTGGATCTTTCCTCGCTGTCAATAAGCTTTTATACTGTGTTTAAGACTTACGACGCTTTGCACATATAGATGTCTGCAAAGTGAAAAGCGTATTATCGTTGGAAAAAGACAACTGTGTCGTGTTTTTGTTTGTTTTTTCTTTTTGTTTTTTTGTTTTTTTTTCTAAAAAGTTGCCTTCACATACAAATTCACTCACTTTTTCTGTCCCTGCAGACCCAGAGCCTAAAAAACCAGCTGTGAACCCTCCTAAAGACGGTGGAACAGGTGAGCGTGTGTGTGTGTGTGTGTGTGTTAGGCTCATGAACGAATGGCACATGCCCAGTAGTTCCAGAATGTTCTCCCGCCCTGACACATTTGTTTTATCGTGGAGGTGGAGGTTCCTTCGGAGATGATGACCTGGCTGATGTTGGAAACGACAGCGGCTACAAACCCGACGGAGGGCGAGGTAGACAAATTCTGATTTCATTCTCTTCTTTCTGCTGCCGCTTCTTTTAACATCCATCTTTCTTTCTTACTTCTTCTTTACTTTGCTTGCTGTGTGCAGCGGACTCTGAATTCGAGAAAATGAGAGCAAAACAAAACTATAAATAATGCCTTCCTGTTTAATACAAAGAATGAATCACTGTCAATTGGAATGACACATTAGTAATATGGTAACATGGCATTGGAGATTCAATAGTATGCTTATGAGATTAAAAGAAAAAAACAGATTGAAGACAGATCTGTAACTTCACTGCTGGGACTTTGTAGAATCATTTTTGTCTGCCTGACTACTTAGTATGGTAGTAATTACTTGTTCTTTACAATAAAAAGGGGGGAAAAAAAGAAAGAAAATAAAATAGAAAGCAATGGTAACCAATGTAATTGGTGCCACATGCGAAGCAGTCAAATCAAATTCAGTATGATGTTGAGGGGGGATGGGGCTGAACTGTAGTAACCCCTCATTAAACCTGAGGGGGCGGAGCCCAGCTCAGCTTTCAGACCGAAACCCATCTCCCTCCTCCCTGATGCCCCCAAACAAAAAGGGCAACTTGAAAGAAAAAAAAAAAAAAGAAAGTTTTATTTACTCTCTTTAGATTTGCCTTTTGCTACCAGTGCTTTTTGTTATCTGTATGATTTATACAATGTGCTATATGTGCATTGTCAGTTCATTAAAACAACAAGAGAGCGAACAAACAAACAAACAAACAAACAAACAAACAAACACAAAAAAAAGGGAAAGAATCTAAATGGATAAGTGTAGTCTGATCATTTGAACTCATTTTATTACACTCATGTTCAAGAGAAGGTCTTCTGTGTCTCTGTGTTTTTTTGGACTCATAGTTACATAACTTCCGTGTACCTGACTAAAATACAGAGAGCGTTTTCTGAAACGTTTTCAGTGTGCTAGTGTTCTGGAACAAAAGCAGCTGCTTGTATATGGGGACTTGCTGTGGCTTATTTTCCCCTTTGGCTGTTTTTTTATGTTTCCTCAGCGCGTGCTGCTGATCCCGGCCCCAGTGATCCCAATGGTATTTATCCGACGTTTTTTCTCTGTGCTTTACATGACTTGTTGTGCTAAGATGATGTGTGAAAATGAATAAAGTTTTAAAAATAAGCCCTCAAGTTTTTTCATTAAATCCACGTTTTCGGTAACATTGCTTTTAACGCTTTTAATAGTACTGAAAACATTTCATACTTTGACACAATGTCTAACGTGATATTTTTTTTTTTTTTTTTTTTTAGCGGGTGCTGGTGACCAACCCCAAGGTAAATGTTTGTTTTGTCATTTTCACGTCTGCAGAGTTGATGTGCATTAATTGTTTTCACAGTTCTTCCTCCCAGAGCTCGCTATTGTAACACACTGTTCTGAGACTTAAGGACATTGTAGCATTTGCAGCATTTTTACAACCCATATCCTCCATGTATTCACTATTGTCCTCTGTTCTGATGCGTCCTTGGGAACTGAGTTTATAAGAGAAGGGAAGAAAACGCCTTTTGAAACAGGGTTGGCCTTTGCCACAAGCTATAATATCCGCAGGATGTACTGTTTCCATGGAAATATATGCTTTTATCAAAGAGTTTGAAGAAGGAAGTTTCCTTACGTAGTAATGCTCCATCGAGTGTTGCAGCTACAACAATGCCAACAGCTTAAGTTAAAAAAAGACCCCAGACAAACAAAACCCGACATATTACTTCCTGTCTTGGCAATGAACAGGCCAGTTCCTCACTGGGAGTATCTAAAGCAAGACACTCCTTGTGGCTGTGTTAAAGGTAGTTGTTTTTTGTAAATACTGTTCTGAGCAGCAATGTGGCTTTAAGAGGAATCTGGCTACAGTTGTGGAGTTAGTGGTGATCCGATGACTAATGTTGTCTCACAGTGCTTGCATAAGAGCAAAGCAGTCCAACAGACAAAAACAATTATGACTTTTTATGATTTTTTTTGGGGGGGGGGGCATTCAAGGTTTTCTAACCCCATTTTACATGCCTTTTTCAAACAGTTTCTGGAGGAACAAAATCTCTGATGCTTGATTTGTAGTCGTTGAGGGAAAAAATACACGTTAAAATACACTCCATTTTGGAAAAAAACAAAAACACAACAACACAACAACAACAACAGCAAAAAACCAAACCAAACAGACGTCATAAATTCAGCATGTCTGAACCATTACGTGAATTGGCTGTAGCAACATTAGCCGTGCCCTAAAACCCTGCTTCGGTTGCCTGTCGTTGCAGATCTAGAGCAACAGTGGCTCCAGCTCCTGAAGCTTCTAGGCGATAACATACCAGAGAGCTTCCATATTTGGATTACCAACTTTAAGCAAACGATGTTGCCTGTTCTAGAGAGAGTGCTGGAACTTCTGGATGTGTTCCAGGAAGAGAAACAGGCTTAAGTGACCTCACTGAGTTCTCTTTGTCTGTCTCTGTATGTCCGTTTGAAGCCATTTTTCGTATTTGTTTACAGGGATAAAATATAGTTCTGTGGGCCGGGCTATGTCAATTTACATGTGTCTTTGTCTTGCTTGTATCCTTTTTTTTAGAACTGATGTACCTTTTTGGTTTCGATTTTTGGTGAGATAACATTCAGTGGGATGGTGGTGAAAGTGGCCCTATTGCATTGTTACCTATAATGGATAAGATAAGCTTTTGGGATAGGGCTAACTGTTTCCATAACTGTATCATAGTTTTTATTCATGAGGTAATGAAGGTGTACCTGGCTTTCCTCTTGTTCTTCTCTAGTGTTTCCTGTTTCTGATTCTCAGTTTTAAACAGTGAAGTTATAGGCATTTTAAAAAGTGCCTTAAAAGTGACTCCAAGTCAAACTAAAACAGTAGTGCTAATGTGTCTCACTGGCTCTGCTAAGTACTGCTGCGAAGCCTGTTTCTCTCTCTCCCCCTCTCCCTCTCCCTCTCCCTTTATCTGTGTTTTGTTCAAGTTTTTGCCTTGAGGCTTGTGGAGACGTTCCGTTTCTACACATTTTGTGGCTTGTATTTTTTTTTGCTGCTAAGCGTGTCTGTTTTCTCATGGCAATGCAGAAAACTGTTTCTCGACATTTTCTCTCAGGTATGGCTATTTGTGGCTTTACCCTGTCCCCATTAGGATGGATTCTATTATGGTCAGTCACAAATCAAATTGTGCAGAGAGCCACAAAACTACCTCAAGAACATTACTGAGGATAAAATAGTTTGAATGAGTTTGAAATAAAATGATGCCTTGTCCATTACTGACTTTTTTTTTTTTCTTGCTTTCTTTTTTTTTTTTTTTGGTCAAAATATAAGCATGATGGTCTTTTCAGTCAGGATTGAAAATATGAAGTTCTCTCTGTAGTTTAAAAAGCCATTGGTCACCACAGATAAGCTGGCGCTGTTTTAGCCCATAACACATCTTACCACGACAAGCTAGCGTTGGACTGTTACTATAGTTCTGAGGCCTTGAGAGAGCCATAGTCAGCACACATTCCTCACATTTCAAACATTCAGTGCTGGGTAATGAGAGATCAAACATGTTTTCTCCTGAGAGAGGAGAAGAACTCTACCTAGCCTGTGCTTTTCTCTCCCTCTCTCTCTCTGTGTGATGGCCCTGCTGTTTCCTACACATTTTCAGCAGCTGGACTTTTGCCTTTTTTTTTTTGCCTTGAAATCTTTTGAGAGACCATTTTCTCCCTAAATGATTTCCCTGCTGGGTTTATTTTTCTCTCTTCTTTTTTTTTTTTTTTTTTTTTTTAATTCTATGGTATTACCAAGGTCTGCGCTTTTCAGCCTCATGTTTCCAACTGTTGAGTCTGTGCCAAGTCTTCTTTTTCTTTATTCTTTTACAAACCTTTTTTGTTAAATGTCTTCATCTGGTTGCGAAAGTAGATTGTGAAAGTATTAAGTACGGAGCTTTTGGGGGTTTTTTTTGTTTTGGCTACCTTATTGAGTGTTTTGTTCAGACTGGCAGGGTTCTCTTGAACATTAAAATGGCTGCCTGTTCTAGTTGTATGTGTGTGCCCTAAATAAATGCCCTTGTTGAAAGGCGAGATTCTGTTGTGTCTGATTTGTGCCCTCTTTGTCACACAAAACTGGCATAGCTGGTGCTATGTAACTGTTCTGTCTCACTTTTTTTGGGCACTCAGTATCCGGACTGGCAGTTTAAGAATGTGGTGGGTGCGTGCGAATGAAAGGTACTGGCTCTGTCTTCTGGATATTCCCTCCAGCGTTAACTCACTGGCGACCGTTCTAGTATCTTCTCACAACGCTTCCTTTTGTCCGCGCGACGCCGCGTCGCTTTTAACCGTAAAGCACATTTTACGCGCTTTTAACCGAACTTGGTAGTCGGTGTTGTAAATCCCGTTTATCCAGCTTCATACCCAGCGAAGCTTTCATAATATGCTTAATTCACATTAACGTCCCAGCTACATGCGCTCAGTGAGATCTGCTCTGAGGGATGTGGAATTATAGCATTTGTTAGGCTATTTTAGTCGTCCTTGTGACTGTACTCTTAAATATTTATTGTGCAAAGACTGTTTTTTTTGTTGTTGTTGTTTTGTTTAATGTAATTATCTTTCCACCAATATTATAGCGTGTTTTTTGCAAATGTTCCACTACATCAATGAAGTCTGTTTTTCATAAGGGGAACACGTGCTGTTTGGTAAAAATAGCAGGAGAAATAGCTCTTCACTGTCCCCTAGTGGCAGATACAAAAAAAACCCCCATCAAATGAAATCCTGTTTAAGAATTTCTTATTTTCAGAATTATATAGGAATGAAGATGTTGTGTTTTCATTCAGGATTCACAATTCTTGTCAACTCTTATCAACTGTTGTTTAATGATTGGTTTTCTTTGTTGAGTATGAAGTTAATGCTGCCAATAATCTCTTTGACAAAGCCAATAATTCTGACACTGAAATTATTCCAATGAGATGTAAATGTTTTAACCTCTCTGTCGTGTAGCGGCCGGATCAGGTCAGCTCGCCGGCATCGTGAGTGCAATCGGAGTGGCTCTTGTCGGCGCGGCATCCAGTTACTTCGCCTACCAGAAAAAGAAGTTATGCTTCAAGATTCAAGGGGGTGAGTTCTCTCTATTTTACCTCAGTTGAACCGCAGTTTAACAGCGTACACTGAATCTTCCTATCAGTATTTTGTTTATGGGCGGAGTGAAACACCAGTTTTGTGCCTGAAATGCTCACTGCTTAAAAGAGTGCAGCGTGCATGGACTGCATGCCGAGGGCTTTGCGTGTCACAGCTGTCGACAGCAGACTGACCTAAGCCGTAATACTATATCCCATATATCAGACGTCTGTTGCCATAATGGGTGAGATGCCAAAAAGGTAGTAGCACACCCTGATACGGAGGCCGATCTGATATTCTTTACTGTGTGAAAGTGAAGAAATTGTGTAGTTTACGTTAAGAGAAGAACTTAAGCTGTATCAGAACTGCCTGTTAAACTAATTCATGTAATTATTCTTGTTTCTGTCGTGCATTTGGAAACAGCCTGCTGGCACAATATGGGTAGTAAGTTGTAAAAGTCTACCGGCAGTTACTGGCAGGGTGCTGAGTGCTGACTAAGATGCCCGCGTAAGTGCCTACGTAACCTCATAAAGCAGAGTGAGAGACAGGTGGCTCTGTGGCGCAATGGATAGCGCATTGGACTTCTAAGGAATGCTTAGTGGAGTGATTCAAAGGTTGTGGGTTCGAGTCCCACCAGAGTCGAGGATTTTCTTTGAATGTAGCATATGAAAGGGGCTCTAAATGTTGGGATTTACATCGGTATTGGTGTTTACAAAATGAATTGTCACTGACAAACAGAGTAGTTCTATTTACTGTTCCGTGTAATAGTGCCCACTTGCAGTAATGGCTATGTATAGAGAAGCGTACTTCTGACATCAGTGAATGTCATGTAATAGTATCATAGCCTACAAACTGCATGACTCTGAGCCTCTGAGACATACTATTAAAGTAAGTGGTAGTTTAGTCACAAATAGTAGCTGTAAACTCTAGTGTTTGAAAATACACATTCACTATCCTGTCAAATTTGTTGTGCCATTACTATCCTGTCAAAATTGTTGTTTGTGCCATTACAGACTTTGGATCCCATCAAATTCACATGAAAAAGTACTGCTGGTAGTTTTGGAATTGTAGTTTTGAAATTGTTTCTTTTAGCAGAGTGGAATATTCGATAACCATATGTCTTGTTCTTACAGGAGCTGATCCAGAGAGTGGGAAAGATCAGCAAGGCACTCATTCTGAGCCTCAGGGTTAGTAGATTCTCATAGCCATCCACTGTGTTATATAGTAAACTCTCATAGCCATCCACTGTGTTATATAGTAAACTCCCATAGCCATCCACTGTGTTATATAGTAAACTCTCATAGCCATCCACTGTGTTATATAGTAAACTCTCATAGCCATCCACTGTGTTATTTAGTAAAGTCTCATAGCCATCCACTGTGTTATATAGTAAACTCCCATAGCCATCCCCTGTGTATTATAGTAAACTCTCATAGCCATCCACCGTGTGTTATAGTAAAGTCTCATAGCCATCCACTGTGTATTATAGTAAAGTCTCATGGCCATCCCCTGTGCATTATAGTAAACTCTCATATCCACCGTGTGTTATAGTAAAGTCTCATAGCCATCCACTGTGTGTTATAGTAATCTCTCATAGCCATCCACTGTGTTATATAGTAAAGTCTCATAGCCATCCACTGTGTATTATAGTAAACTCCCATAGCCATCCACTGTGTATTATAGTAATCTCTCATAGCCATCCACTGTGTATTATAGTAAAGTCTCATAGCCGTCCACTGTGTTATATAGTAAACTCCCATATCCATCCCCTGTGTATTATAGTAAACTCTCATAGCCATCCACCGTGTGTTATAGTAAAGTCTCATAGCCATCCACTGTGTATTATAGTAAAGTCTCATAGCCGTCCACTGTGTATTATAGTAAACCGTCATAGCCATCCACTGTGTATTATAGTAGCCTTGTTAGCACATTTTGAGAATGGAAGACAAATGTTATGTTTGGAGTTTAACACACACCTACATACATGCACATGCACATGCACACGCACACACACACACACTATACCTCTTTTTCACCCAGTTTCTGTCTATCTATCTATCTATCTATCTATCTATCTATCTATCTATCTATCTATCTATCTATCTATCTATCTATCTATCTATCTATCTATCTCACTGTCCCTGTTTACACCTTGCATTAAGATCCGATTTTGGTGATCCGATCACAAGTGGATAGTTCAAAGTACATCCGTTTACACCTGGCTTTAGAATCTGTGTCTCGAGTGAGCACTTAAGATCAGATCTCACTTCCCTGCTCTATAAGCACGTAAATCATTTCTAACAACACCTTACCCCTTTCATTGAATTTCAGTTTTGCTTTTTTGATTGTAGATAGTGCTTATGACATTTAAGATGTCGGACATATTTGGTGATCACTGATCGCTGTCTTGGGACATTAAGGAACCTTAAGCTGTTTTCTTATAATGGGCGTCAATGGAGATGAAAACGCTTAACGTGAGATAACGACCATACTCCTAGGATTTCGGTTTTGATTTTGACAGGAGGAGGCGTTTCTGACAAGAGATGTCGGGGAGAAATTTGGTGATCATTGATCGCAGTTTTGGAACATTAAACCAGGTTAAGCTTTTTCACGTTAAACGTTGTTGTTCTAAATCGGCAGGAGGCATCAGTGCACTTCCCGTGCCTGGTCTGTCGGGAATTAAAAGAAAAAGAAGAAGAAATCAAAACAAAATATCCATTTTGCCTGTTGTTGTTGTTTATGCCTGTTGTCGCAATTTAATATGACGCCATTGCCGAGTGAATGTGTACGTACGCGAATGAGTTTGTACTTCTGTGTAAGCAGAGGACGTCAGTTGAGTAGGCGGTCGATCAATGTGGTCGAGTTCGCATTCGTGTTTACACTGCTATAAGGATGTTGTCAGATGCGGTCCAGACCACCTCTGAATGTGGTCTGAGTGATCGGATCTCGATGCGACCTCAGTGCGCATTGGATGCGTTTACCCCTGTGCTTTTGAGCTGTCCACTTGTGATCGGATCGGCAAAATCGGATCTTAATGCAAGGTGTAAACAGGGCCACTCTCTCCAACTTACACAACACATGCACACGCAAACATATCCTGTAGATCTCGAGAGACTGATTTTTCCGTATCTCCCTGTTTTCACAGTTCTCAGCAATCTGCTCAAGTCATCCTAACTGACCTCAGACTCACCCAGAGAAGCTGCACCTTCGACACACGCAAGTATGGACAGCTGTAACCCTATGGGGACAGAACTGTTGGTGTCATCATCTAAGATATTTTTTCCCCCTTTGTGTTTCAAACGTATAGAGTCGATTCATTTTCATCTTAGTCATGTAAAATATTGTCTTTTCTTTGGTGTTTATGAACGTGTGAATCAGAAAGGTAGTTGTCTAGTGTGGTTGTGTGACATTTTATTTTTGATACTCTAACATACTTTTTTTTTTTTTCCGTTTAAATCAAAGCACAGTGCTTTCGTGTCTGCATCATCAGGTTATTGCCATTCATAATGTCCTGTTAGTATTGTAACTACATCATGCATACTTCTGATGAGGCCCTATAAGCAGATATAGGTTCAGTCTATGCAAGGGAATCAGCAGCGTGATATTGTACTTTATGTGAGTTGGACAAAGCCATTTGCCTTAAACGTTCTTTACCAATGCTTTTGCACATCAGTGCACATTTATCTGCACTTCTTGGATTTATCTCCCCCTTTTGTATTATTTTGTGTATCTATGGTCTAAAAACATGAACAATGAAAACCATTGAACAGACATTATTGTGCTCAACAGAACTCTTAAAAAAAATCAGTAGAAATACTCTGGTGTTCCTCCCCTGAACCAATGATTGTAGAGATCCATATTTTCACAAGTGATTATTTTAGATGTAAATATTCTAAATTTTTACATGCTGCATATGGTAAAGTAAACCTTTTTGTGCCTGGTTTGGTTGTTAGATGATAGTAAATATACAGTTCCTATGAATATTACATGCTTGTGTTCTACATTGTGATAGAAGAGTACAGTCATGTGCCGTGGGGTACACTGAAGGGATTCCTCACTGCCCTGTTCTGTACGAACTGATGAAGAATGTGTGTAACAGCTTCATTATCAATGCTGACCATGATTGGGAAATATTAATGCTGACTATGTTTGGGAAATATTAACACAGAGGTTTTTTTGTTTTTTGTTTTTTTTTTGAGACATGCAGCTTCCTCTGATGTGTATGCACTTGTTTGTGGTTTACATATAATGTAAATGATTTTCTGATGTCTAAACAGCAAGCCAGGATACTTGCACCCTTTTGTTCAGCCAAAAAAAAAAAAAAAAAAGTAACGATTGTCATCAAAATGCCTTATTACCATCTGAGTTCTGTGACTATAGAGCTCTGTTCACAAAATAAAGTCATAGAACATTATGGGTGCCTGAACCATAATGTTTTCAATAAAAGTCGGTATTTATTTGTGTTGTTTATTTAAATTAATCAGTTAATCAATTAAATCAAGTTGAATTTCCATGCAAGAGGTACCACGTATATATCATGCATAACGATACCAATCATGAGAACCAGGATCAAGTGATATTACTCGGTTGTTTGTGCAGAGTTGGTTTTACTGTGCGATCAGCCCGTGAGCTCTAGTAGTTCAATGACCAGTGACACATGACTGCAAATCAAACAGTTTTGTATTTTCCGTTCCAAGCGCGCGCAGTGCACTATCCTATCGAAAACTGAATGGACGTCATCCCCAGTTACAACTCAGGCACGTTCACTTTGACTGACAGCATATAGACCCTACTGCTACTCTGGCCGTGATTTGTTCGCTGCACCACGCTCGCACATTTCAAGAAGAAGCTGGCGGGCACGCGACCTGTTCCGGCGTCCGAACCGCGTGTGGTGACCTAATTTAGTTTTTTAGTATCGTTTGTCTTTGTAGCAGCTGCTTCTCTCTCCGTAATCCTGAACAGCGGTAGGAAAACAGGTTGAATAATGCCAGGTAAGAATATATTTCATTTTCCCTGACCTCCCACAATTTGTTAAACACTCACACATACAGTTTCAACTGTTCAACTGTACTTCAGTATGTGAAGGATTTCCCGCCGGTAAGTTTGGAAAGATAACGGATTTTCACGGTTCTGAGATTTTATTCGAGGGTTGTTTCCTCGAGGTCCTGTAATTACCCAGATAAATCAATAATAATAATAATTATAAAAAGACACCAATGAATAGTGTACTATATAGTATGATCAAATCTGGTACTGAGGCCTTTCAGTGAAGCCAGTTAATTATTATTGCCATCATTATTAGTATTAGTAGTGTTACGATTACCACATTATTTTCTTGGTCCAAGCATTGTGGGCTAGTAGTTTTACTAGACGGTTCGTCGCTTGAGCTGGTATTTGATCTTGGGTTTCTGAAGTGCATGATGCACCAGTGCTGCCAGCTATAGCGTCGGTGTTGGCAACCAAATAAAAGTATCATCTTACACATCTAATAACACTCTGCTTTTATGGGGTTTGGCATCGAGGAGAGATCAGTATGACAAATATATCATTAGCCAGCCAAGGGAGTAAAAATATCTGTGTGTTAGTATGTTAGAAAGCTTGGAGGATGGTATTGGTATATGATCTCTTAATGAATCTTTAGTCACAGGAAACCTTTCAGTCAGTTTTAGTGATGTTGAGACAGATGCATGTAATATATATATATATATACATACACACATATACATATATATACGTATAGGTATATGTACATATATTTACTGGTAATGATTTCTTTCTCTTTCTTACTGTTTTTGACAGAGGCAGATCAGGCCTTTGTTACTTTGGCCACTACCGATGCCTACTCTATGGGTGCTCTGGTGGTGGGGAAGAGTTTGCGTCGGCATGGAACACGTAAAAGACTGGTGGCGATGGTCTCTCCAAATGTGACCAGAGAGGCACGGTGAGACAGCTCTGTTTACACAGAGGGACAGGGCCAGAGGAACAGAGATACAGGCCCCTGTCGCCTGTTGAAATGATTGCTTACTTGTAATCCGAAAAAAAAAAAAAAAAATCAGGATAAGAAGGTGATAGTCTGTTTTGCTTCTTTATTTGTTCATTAATTGATTTGTTTTAACTGCGCTAGACTGATGTTTCATACCAGGTTCGTATAAATGACTTTGTGCCTCCAGATTGTTTCGGTACTGTGTTTTCTGTATTAATGTGCGAACTTGGTGCAAACGAACAGGATACTGATGCTCTAATTTGTACTGTTTGCATTTTCTAGACCTGTATGTTTGCATGCACATACTTTGGATACGCAAATATAGGCTTAGTAATGGTATTTGCATATGAAGTACTCCATGCATCTGTGCCACAACTAAAAGATGATGGAACAAAAGCAGTGCATTCCACACAATGATCATTTCTACAATTCATTATTTACGTCCAAAATGTCGTTCTCTCACATTTCGTAATACGCTATGGAAGAAATAACTGACAGTTCAGTATGCGTGTATGTGTTGTGTGTTGCTCTGACTCCCTGCCCATAGCCTGTCTCTGGAGGAGGTCTTTGATGAGGTGATTCTGGTCAACGTGCTGGACAGTCAGGATAGAGCCCACCTCTCCTATTTGGGTCGTCCTGAGCTGGGTGTGACGTTTACCAAGCTCCACTGCTGGACGCTCACTAAGTACAGCAAGTGTGTGTTTCTGGATGCAGACACGCTCGTGAGTGGATACACTGAATCACTGTCACACACAGTAAAGTTAATGATCGTTGAGTCACTCACACACATATTCAGACAGTGAAGGAAAATTTGATACAATGGGCTAAAAACATCCCGCTGAACTCGATGTTGGTTAGTGTATTGGTATTGACAGTGGTTTCGATGAGTTCTGAGCTGATACCAAAAGAGATAGGCATTGTACCATTTTGTTATCATCATGTGTGATGATTCATGCTGGGTGCCATCTTACAGATATGTTCTCACATGTTAAGCTCTTTTAACTTGTCTCTTTTGCAACCTTTCTCTCTCACAAAAAAAAAAAGATATGAGTTCACACACAGGTACAGGCATGAAAATCAATACACAAACCTGATATTCACAGGTCTTTGACAGGAAGAAACAACATCTCTTTACTCAGTCAAAACAAACAGGAAAAAAAATCTTTTCATTAGGGGGAGGACCGTGTGTGTTTGAGATGTGGGCCAACCAAATGAAGGCCATGCAGGAGGTCAGAGGGTCAAGGGGACCCTTCTATTGCACCCTCCCGTCTCATGGTGAACGTGGAGAGCGCCCCACCAAAGCAGAATCGCAGCAGTCAGCCCAGCCTGTCTCGACGTGTATTTAACGTTGTCTTGCAACTGACAAAACACATGAGATACAGTAGAAGATTTTAAGTACGGAAAGAGTTTGTCACAACATATCATGTTTTAGTATAGATGTTGCCATCTGAACCGACGGCATTTCTATCATTTCTGTAATTACTATCGTTGTACGGGTTGCTGCTTGAGTTTGTCTTATTGTGTCACACATCATAAATCATTAGCTTTCCTTCCGCGTGAGACCGTACACATCATGTCGAAGTGTCGATACTGTTTCCGCATGGTGACTCATTCCCGTGTGCGTTAGGTGCTGTGTAACGTGGATGAGCTGTTTGACAGAGAAGAGCTATCTGCTGCTCCAGACCAGGGCTGGCCTGACTGCTTCAACACTGGAGTGTTTGTGTTCATACCGTCTCTGGAGACTCACGGCCAACTGCTACAGCATGCAGCAAAGCATGGCAGCTTTGATGGTGAGTCTGTGTACCTCCGTCCTTGTTCTTTTCAGCAACCACCCCCCCCGTGATTCAGACACACCCAAATGCACCTGCTGCACTGGCCTGATCACAGTGTTTTTATATAAGTTTGGATTGTATAGTGTCGATTCAGAGCGTTAACATTAATTAAAAGGTAATGGCAATGAAGAAGACGCGGTTAAGATGTATTTTTTTGCATTATTCAGTTGTATTGCCGAATTGCAATTTTCAAATAAGCAGGTTTCTTGTTTCTCCGACTCGTCTTTGCGTCAGGTCAGTTTATACACTCCTGCTAAAGCATCCTGTTTCTTCAGTGTGTCCAGTTCTTACAGTGATCAGACTTTTAAATGACTGAAACAAGTCGTAACTTCTTGAATGACAGTTTGTAAATGGAATGTATTTTTCCTTTGCAGGGGGAGACCAGGGGCTTTTAAACTCCTTCTTTAGCGACTGGGCCTTAAAGGACATAAGCAAACACTTACCCTTTGTGTACAACCTCAGTGTTAGCGCCTTGTACACGTACCTACCGGCCTTCTATAAGTGAGGAATTCTCATTTACCCTTTTCACATCACTTCCTCTCTATGCTTTATTATAAAAAAATCATTTGATTATGAATTGTTAAAAAAAAAAGAGCTCATTGTAAAAGCTTAGGATTTAGCTCTTGTTGTGGGACAGAAGTTAAGGTTAAAATGTAAGAGTGAGATGTTTTTCTTTGACTCGGTCATTTTGAGTTGTAATCCTGGGTTCTACACAGGTTTGGCCATCAGGCCAAGATTGTGCACTTCCTGGGTGGAACCAAGCCGTGGCATTTTCGTTACAACCAACAGACCAATCAGATTTCTCCTGGGGATCTAGACAGAATTCTGGAACAATATGTGAACTTGTGGTGGAGGGAGTTTTACAGTCACACACAACAACAGGTTATAAAGGCGGACAGCCATCCAGACACTGGTCTCACACAACATGTGAGTTTTCCTGGCTAACTACACGGAAACTAAAGTGTAATGGACGTTTTGAAAGCTTACTTCGCTTACCTGAAGGAGCTTTCTGAAAGTCTCTCATTTTTCACTTCAAAAGTAAAATGTTAATTTTGCCACATGGAATGCTCCAGAAATTCTTCATTTCTTACATTCTACATACATGCATTTTGTGTATGTGCAAATAATGTTTGTGATTAAGCACAGCCACTAGAATAAAAAGCATACACAAAAGGCCAAATTAAATGGTGACCTTGCATGGGGTTTTATTATAACAGACGTAATTTTGTAAAATATGTAAATATAACACTATATATATTTACTGTAAATATATAATGTGCATATAGCTTTATAATAGTGTTAATTTTTTACCTTACTGCTGTATTATCTGATGATGCAATGAAAGCTTTATAATAGTGTTAATTTTTTACCTTACTGCTGTATTATCTGATGATGCAATGAAAGAGGCCACTATTATAACTTTAAAGTTGCTTTATTTTTTAGACATTTTTGTGGTTGCTGTAGCGACACTTATGCAATAAGCTATAGTAGTGTGGCATCCAACTTTGGAACAGTTGTGTAAATATTTGACCTGTATAGATAGTTTACTCTCTCCATATGTCACAAGTCCCCCAGGTTACGTGACAGTCCCATAGGACATGTGTGTGTATGTGTGTGTTCTGCTCTGTTTTTCAGTACATGTTTTCTCATGTATAAGAGACCAGACCAGAGTCCAGCGCCCCATAAACCCCTCACAGCGCATCTGTTTTTTTTTTTAGTCGTTCGTCTCTCGTCCCCGTCAGTCAGAGAAGAAGTCCGCACCAGCTCAGGCTGTCTCGACGCTACAGACCAGCTCGCCTCCATTAGACACACAGGGGACTGTTGCTGAGACCCAAACTAAAGAGGAGGAGAGGTCTCTGGAACTCAGGCTCCTGACTCTGGATGAAGTGAGTTCTGAGCAGCCCGATTCATCCGTGCAAACCAGTCCCTCTGAACAACCTGAAGAGATGGTAAGTCACTTGAGTTAAATGATAGATCCTGTTTCTCTCCCCCCTCTCTCCTCCTTCTCTCTCTCTCTCTCTCTCTCTCCCTCTTTCTCTCTCTCTTTCTTTCTCTCTCTCTCCCTGTCTTTCACTCTCACTTTCTCTCTCTCTCTCTCTTTGTCTTTCTCTCTCCCTGTCTCTCTCTCTCTCCCAGTCTTTCACTCTCCCTTTCTTGCTCTCTCTCTCACCCTCTCTCTCTCACTCTCTCTCAGTCTTTCACTCTCCCTTTCTCTCTCACTCTTCCTCTCAGTCTTTCACTCTCCCCCACACATACTCTCTGGTGCTAAAAGAGATTGAGACAATAGAGAAAATGCTGAGAAACATGAGTGTTTTTTTTTTTTACCTCCTCAGATCAAATACCATGAAATATTCGTATCATTGTGTGTTTGTATAGTTCTGCTTTGAATAGGATTCATGAACATTGACTCCACCTTTTCATCTGGAGGAAGGCTAGTCAGTCCCTCTAGCTTCAATATGCCTAAGTCATTGTGTAAGAATTCAGGGACACGCCTAAAAAACATGACACTCCTCAGTTCCTATTTTCAAAACCTCCTTTCATACAGAATGCCTGTTATGTATAGCAACTTTTCAAACAGAGCAGTCCGGTTTCTGAGGTTAACTCAAAAGAACCTAGGAGAAATAAAAGCAATTGAAAATATTCAAATTCAAAAACGTCGAACACATCACCTTATTATAATGCAGAACATGCATTTTTATTGAGTTCACAGTTGTCACAGGTCACAATATGGAGTTATAGTTCAAGTCAAATGAATTATGTATCGTTGACATTTCCCTGCATTGTTCAGTCATTTGTGAGAGGCTTCTTTTGTGTTCGTCGTGCCGTTTTTTTTATTGCTCGGGTCCTAGTTTTGTTTTGCTCTGTGTCTGCAGCATACACATCCTAAAGACGTGTCTGGACCTGAGGCTGAATACTCGGCATACGCAGACCTCCATAATCCAGCCCCGGGTCAGGGAGGCACCGGCAGAGAACCGGAGGCTGCTGGAGGATCACCAACCCCATCTGAAGAACCTGCCCCAGAGCCTGTATGTCTGCAAATCACACTCACCATACCTGCCTGTCTCTCTCTCTCTCTCTCTCTCTCTCTCTCTCTATCTATCTATTCATGTTCTCCTCTGTTACTTCATTAGCAATAACCTAGAAGAAGAATTAAGAAGAATTTGAGATGTCTTAACATTCAAGTTAGAGTAGCTTTTTTAGCATTTATATGAATTTTTTTTCCATTACTCATGTAAAACTAATGCGCTGGACGCAGAGGGGTGGAAATGACATGGTTTAGGGTGTCTAACCATTTGTTAACAATTTCAACAGACAGCCTGTTAATCTTCCTCAAAGTTCAAATTTTCAGCCAAATGTTTGCATTTACTGCCATCTGTTGGCAAATAATGAGAATGAGTGTTTGAATATGTAAAGTGAAAAAGCTCAAATTTAGCAGTGCTGTTTCACATTTTACTTATACATTCAACAGAATCGGGGGCGTTCTTTTAGCCCCTCCAAAAAAATTCCAAATAGTCTTTGAATGCTCAGTATATTGTGGGTGTTGGTTGTTTCCCGTAACGCAGACGCCAGTGGAGACAGAGGAGGAGAAACAGCAGCATCGCAGAATGTGGGAGGAAGGTCACGCTGACTACATGGGCAAAGACGCCTTTGACAACATCAAGAAAAAACTGGACCGATTCTTGGAGTAGCTGCCTTTCGTTTTCTACTTGTACTGTATAGTTGCAGTCATTGTTGACATTTTTACTACTCAAGTTTGAACCATAATTATATATATATATATATATATATATACACACACACACACACTCACACACACACACAAGCCTCACTGTACACTGTACACACCTCTGTAGTTGCATGATACTTATGTGACTAATTATGCCTCAGTGCTGCTACATTAAATATACAGACACTTTCAACTTCATTGTACGTATACAGAGACACATAATGTTCCCAGATTGAACTAACATACTGTGTGTCAATCACACTGAGAGACACCCACTGAGCATGCACTCTGTAACAGATTCTACATATGTGTGCCCATGTCAGCAGTAGGTGTGTATGGAATGATAAAAGTCTCCAAATGTAAAGAAGGAGTTATGCATTTTTACTACTTTTCTACATTCGCGACAATCTGTGATGAATTATAATACAAGGGCATCAACCTGGGGTGAATTACAATGCATGTGAATATCTAATCAATGACATGATACAAATGACATTTCCTTCCAATCAGTCCAATCTGTCCTGCAGTTTTGATTTAAATTAGATTAACAAAATGACTCTGAGATAATTTAGTTCCTTCTGATACAATTACCTCCTAAAATCATGTAATGATTGAGTCCCATTGAAAATGGATTAGTTATTACAATGCAAAACAACTGAGCGGTGAAGATCTCAGTTTCTGTCTTAGTACTTTCAGTCACTGTGCATCTGTTTTCTTCAGAGTTAGACATACATGTCGTAGCTGTATCGATAAAAAGAATACTTTGGCATTTTATCTCACACTCTCATTATCATTCACTTTTAGTGTTTTCAGTGATTTCAGAATTTTCTGGCACTGGCCAGAAGGTGGCGCACTATCTTCAAACTGAAACATTTCCTTGCCTCTGCTGCCCGCTGCATCTCTTCTCATTGCGATCCATGCAGATTCAAATGAGTCCAAACCGGAAAAAATGTGTAGACCATCGCAAAAAAAACCTCCAAAAAACGCACACGTGACAGGTTCCCGTCAGTTTGACATGCTGTGAAACAGAACCCCGTGTTGTGTTGGAGGTGATGCTGGTTAGGCCCGTGTTCTGTGGGGTGGGGGGCAACCGTTTTACCTCTCCACATGGAAGGGTTTGACCTCAGACAACCTATGAGGCATCACAAACTTTTATGATGGACATAAACCAAACATCCTGCTAACCCCCTACCCCTGCCCCCTCTCCGCCTCCCCATGTCTGGTGTATGGAGAACTCATATTTTATAGTATTCAAGCACCTTGCATTATGGATACAAGAGTTTGTTTGTTCCGTAATGCTTACCCCTGTCTGCATAGATGCTTTTAAAATCCTTTTCGAAACTACACACCTCCATAGATTTGGGAGCACAGTTGTCTCCAAATGAAATAACTGCTTCCATAAGTGTAGCATTGGCCCGTTGCCGGGATTAAGAGATGGGTACGGTTTTTTGGGGGTTGCATTCTGAGGTTATTTTTCCTCTCCAGTCTATCTGCAAGAAACCTCTTCAAAGGAAATTCTTTGACTCTGTGTGTAGAGTAATTACATATGAGAAAAGAAAGTGATTTTTATTTCTTCCACTGATGAGCCTTATCAATGTTTGCTCTTAAATGATTGAAAATAAAATGTGGTCTCGGTCTCGGTTGTGCCTTTTGCTGAATGTCTGTGGAATGAAGGAAAACCTTGGTGTTGGTGCAGTTGGTGTAAAAAAAACCCCAAAATAACCAAAGACAAACCAAACTAAAAAACGCTGAAATTGCACATGGTAACAATGGCTTCTGTGTTCTTTCATAAAAGACAAAGTGGCAGTTTGTGTTTGGATTATATGGATTATAATATTTATTTTCTTTTCAAAGGTGCTTATACACTCTCAGCTATGAAAACCCTCTTCCCTTTGTCTTACTCCCTCTATTGAAATAATGACTGAACAAATATGGTTAAGTAAATTTGATACACTGCCTTCAGGAGGCCAAAACGTTTTTCTAGTCTTTCACCTAAAGGTCCAACAGATGGTGCATTGTCCTTGCAGACTACTGTATTAAGCCATATGAAAACACTGCAGCAGGGGGTGACAGTTTAATTGGATTAATACAACTCATGGACTTTTCCGTTCGGCGGCCTCTGTCACTTAAAATAGCTGTTCCTCTGGTCCGGGCCCTGTCAGTCGTTTTGACACTTAGATAATTTACACAAGGCATCCCATTCCGAATGTTTTTACCTTTGTAATATCTGCTTGGCTCACAGATGTTTCCAGGCTACCGGGGGTTTGGTACATTAGCAGGTAGCCTCATGCCATGAAACAAAAGCAAACAGAGTGGGTTAAAATAACAGGGGCCTCAAGGAACTTTCCAGATGTGACAGTGAAGAAACAGGTAGGCCTTGAGACTGCTGATTCCATGACTCTTTTTTTTTTGTCCAAAATACTACAATTTGTAAATTCAACCAATGTGTTTAAAGCAAAGAGCTATCTTCCAAACCATTTTAAATGGTCAGTGTATGTACTTAGATATGGTTAAAAATGTCTCTTTGCTTGAGTAACAGAGCTTGGTTTAGTAGAGTGATTAGATTAATTAGACGCCTGTTTGTTGCATTTGTTGCACGGAAACAAGAATTTTCTTTTTTTTTTATTTTGTCTTGAAAGAGAAGAAATTTTAAATACATTTGTTTTTATTTCTGACCGCTGCTGGTGGGATGGATGACCATTCTAATTGAGAAACTGAAACACATTGATTAAGAAAATGAAAAGACAAGAAAAAAGAAAAAAAAAAAACAGACCACATTTTGAAGTGTTTCATATAAGTGCATGCATCCCTCTATGGTCACCAGCGGCTGCAGATCCTATTTCGCTTCTATTTTTTGCTAGCCATGATTGCATAGAAATGAAAGAATCACTACAGTACCCAAAACATCTCCATATGGTTGAGGTCAAGCCTACACTTTCCGCCTACTGGGAGTGTTAAACACATCTGCATTTTGATGAGACCCCAGCCTATCAGTTGTGGTTTCCCTCGGTTCCAGAATACGTTTCCAGACAAGTCGGTCACAAATTTGAATGAACTCCAACAACATCGGAGGCACACAGCAGACTCAAATTGAATTGCTATCAGACCGAATGCCAGTCTAGCCAAGAAATACAGAGAGGACAGCAGAGAGAGTGGAGGGCGATTGAATCAAATAAGAAAAGGTGCTGTAGCATTGTTGACGTCGGACCAATTCCCTGTTCATCTGAGAGAATGCGAACCTCAGTTTAAAGCCAAGAATAAGACAAAATCATCATCATAAAACTTTCAGATCAAAGGTGTAATATATTTTCTTTTCCCTCGGCTTTTGTGGAGGACTAAGCTCATTTTGAAGTTCTGCGCAAAAAACACGGGCGATGAAAAGGAGACGCATGAAAACACTCTTGAAATAGTTATATTGCAGTGTAAAAATGATAAGGTTTTTGCTGACGTAATCACATCCGGCCAAAACTCCGAAGGAGACGCAAGATATTGGAATACTGTGCTGCAGGAACCCCCATAAAAACAGTACAATTGGAGAGAGCAATCACACTTAAGTGGAAGAGGACGTGAATGTGGTTTAAATAAACGTGTGGAAGGATTTAACGTAACCTTCACAGATACTGCAAAGGAAAAAGGATGTAATTTACACATATGAATACTGGTACCTAACAGGCCTTAGGTCCCCACACTAATTAGCAACATCTAAAAAAAAAGCCACAGAAAGAATGGGGTTTTAGTTCGCTTAACTCTTTCATCATGGCAGAATGCATGCGGTACTTGCATTATAGATTCCACAGTGCCTTGTTTCCATGATCTGTGCACCATATTGGTACAGCATGTGGGCAGACAGACAACTTGCTACAACTTGGGAGGTGGAAGAACATATTTTTTTTCTCCCCATTGAAGTGTATCTGCAAGATAGGTTTGGATTCACTCTGTGATTAGGCACGCTGATCCATCTTGATTTAACACTGGACATATGCCCCAACTGTATAGCTCTTTGATTTAAATCAAAGATCATGTACTTCATTATAAAATGAACATCACTGTCCTGGTTTGCATGGATTCGTCACACTTGGCTTGTTCTTGGCTTTTCTAATCAGCATTTTTGACTTCAATTTTAGAAAACACAGAGAGAGAGAGAGAGAGAGGGAGAGAGAGAGAGAGAGAGAGAGAGAGAGAGAGAGAGAGATAGAGAGAGAGATGCACACATAGCTTTGGGACTTTGACATTCACAATATTCAGAATGCCTCATCCTCTGACCACATTGGATCTGTGGCACAACCACAGTGTCCTGGGGCATCCAACATATGGACAGCAGGTATTATCTGTTTTCCAGCTGACAGGGGTTCGGGTCATGAACAGACCACTCAGCAGCTAAAAGGACCACATAGTTTGGCCAAAAATCCTTACAGGCTCTTTTTGTTTTGGTCTTCTCTTCCCACCTGTTTCCATAGTATAATAGACACTCCGGTCAGTTGGGATGCTAATAAAATACTGATGTACACAATGCTGCCTGATTGGTGAGACATCATTTGTTAATCTTGGGTTAGAAATGGTAAGAAAACCTTTCAGCAGTTATTGTAGAGAACGTGAAAGTGGAGGTGAGCTGTAATTCTACTGATTGATTTTGGAGGAAAAATGCAAAAGTTTCACACAGGGAAGACAGGGTCTGTCTTGACTTAATTTTGTTAGACGCCTTGGGTCTCACAGACCATATTTTAAGAATAATTTCCATATTTATGAGTGTGTTCCATTTGTGTGTTTTGTTTTGTCACTCTGCTCTACAGTTGCCTAGCGATGAGGTATAATTTCTGCAGCTCCCAAAATCAGTAGAAAGGTGTTCCCTAATTGTTTTTATTGTCCAGATAAATGACAATATTCCATTGAGGCCTCGTCACCATCCGTCATCTTCTCTATAATTTATATTTGTTATGATTATAGAAAGTAATGGGGGATTTCCCTCTGAAATCCAGATGTTTTAATCCTCTAGAAAAGAGTCTCTTGACAGTCTAATTATTCCCACAAGATGCTCTCTTAACCCTCAAACTCCTGGCAGAACAATTTCCTTTCTTCATCTTGACCTATTTCTTATTCTTTCTGTGAATAATACTGTCTTCCTGTCACAATGAGATGTTTTATGATATTTAAATGATCGTCATGAGAGACATGGGTGGCGACACTACTGATTCATCAATGCTGGGCTGCATCACTGCTCTCCAAATAAAACTTGAATCACAAATTTGAAAAAAAAAAGAAGAAAAAAAAAAAAAAGAACCTCATTTAATTGTCATTTTGCATTTGGTGTTCTGTTTCTCGTCTCCAAAGATTTTGGACAGGGACGTACAGACAACCCACTCTCTTTCAAGAGAACTTCAAATAACTATGGGACTATGAAGATTTGTCATTCATGTCCCTGTACAGAGTGTTATACAAGCTTCTCTGGAAATGGTAAGATGTACTGTAACCCACAAACTGAAATTTTTAACAGGCACTTTCTCAGAAACAGTCATATATGTAAAATCAGCAGTGGAACAAGTAATATGTCCCACATAAGTTATTTTTAGAGTTAAAATCAAGTACAGCTGAGCTGATATATATTTGGTCATTCTCTTTATTAAAATATGAGAAGTACTGTAGCCAGACATCCGTCTTCAAAAGACAAATAATTTAAAAACAGTCAATGGATTACAAAACAGGCTTTTTAACTGCTAGTATTTTTTCTTTTAGCAAAAAAGCATCGAAACATTTTTAATGTTTATATCCCTGAAACAAAGACAACTGCCTATGTTAGCAAAATCTTATTTAGATTATTTTCCATAACTAAACACAAAAATATATATTTCTTCTCATCTATACAGTTTGACATAACTTGTCATTGTCTTGACAGTGAAAGTGAATGTACCAACAGGTTACTTATTTACACATACAACATATAAATGCAATAAAAAAAATGTATTAAAATACTGCTAGATTGTGTTTGAACTTCTTTGCCGTTTTCTGTTCTTGTCAAGTTTTTTTTTTTTTGGTGGTTTCAGTGGCTTTAGAATGTTCTAGACCTTAGTTAAATAACAGCCTAAATCGATTAGAAATGCAGTAAAAGATTTTATGTTTTACTGGTTATGCACTGGTTTTCAAAATGAAAAAGACATTTAAAGAGAAAGCTATGGCTTTGATTTGGCAGTTCTATGGGCATTTTATTTTTTACTTGGTCTCTTGCTTCTAAAAAACGTGAAGATATGTTGCTTTTGAATCCACTCCCATCACATTTCTCGCTGTGCATCTGTAAAGACCAGCATCTCTCAGTGTTGGATTCTGGATAATGAGTGAACCCTGAGGATGGATGTACTTGTTTCCGAACATCCGAGGCTGGGGGCTGACAACCAACCGGGTTCTATCTGGAGTTTCCCATGCCACCTCCGCCCTGGGAATAGCAATAGCTACACAGTTAAGCTGGACGGCAACTCCTCGTCTTGCATAGGTAGTAGCTGCTGGGCCATTCGTGATGCGCGGTGGGTATGCAATGATTATGACTGGGATTGTAAGGAGAGAACTTCCATACTCATTGGACGCTCTGCATGTATACGAGCCTCTATCATAGACAGAGGCCTGCTGGACGGCAAGGGTTCCGTTGGGGAGAACAGCATAGCGACCTGCCCTCTGTGGCCGATTTAACACAACCCCACTTGGCAGGGTCCAGGTTAGTCGGACAGGGTCCCCGTTGGACAAACAGTGAAGCTGAAGACTCTCCCCGTTAATGATGCTCACAGGTGAGTTGTATCTGTTGGTAATTTCAGGCTTCCTGCCTGGCATTAGCGTGACGGTTCTTTCGACCAGCCCGGCAGTGTTACGACCCAAACAGCGGTATGTCCCTGCTTCTGAGAGAGACGGGTTACTAATCACCAAGGTGCCATCTGGCTTGTGGAAGAACTTAGTGAACCGAGCACCGCTTGTCAAAGGGGAGCCGTTAGGGAGGATCCAGGTGACCTGTAGCAGTGAAGAGCCCTCAAAAGAACAATTGAGAGTCATTGCACTGCCCACAGTAAGGGAAACAGACTCCATTTTGGGGCTTCTGAGTCTTGGCTGTTCAACGACATCTACCACATTAAGGTGAACAATTAACCTTGCCTCTCCACCCTCGTTGCGAGCAATACAAGCCAGCTGAGCTGCATCCGTCATTCTTACCGTCCGGATATCCAGGGTCCCGTTCCGATGGACCGTCATCCTGCTGCCGTAGTATGGAGCGGGGAGGACCACGTTTTCAGGCAGAACCCACATAACACGTGGAAGCGGCGTGCCCATGGCTTCACAGTCAATCAACTTCCGCTGATCTTTCACTGCTGTCACCCTGGCTGTGTTGGTTGCACCTCTAAGTCCATTGATAGCAGGAGGAGAGACGAGGATCTCGACCCGGGTGACTTTGCGGTCCTGTCCAGCACTGTTCCGGGCAAGACAAGTGTAATTACCACCATCAAAGCGCTGGGCCTTCTGGATGACTAATGTGCCATCGTTATGGACTTGGTACTTGTCTGAAGCTCCTGGGGGGATGGCCCTGTTGGTGGGACTGAACCACATAATGACTGGTGTTGGTTCACCTTTCGCACTGCACCTTAGAGAGACAGAGTCCCCGTAGAGGACTCTGATGACTTGATGAGAATTGTTTTTGATCACGGGGACGTCCGCGACCACTTTGACGTGCACTTTCATTTCATCTTTGCCGATCTGGTTCTCAGCATAACAGGTGTAGTCACCTTCTTCACGCATCCCAACCTCATTGAAGTACAGAGTGCCATTGTCGAAGACCACATACCTGCGACTACGCCCACTACTGATGCTATCGTGCTTCATAACACTATTAATCATGGTGCCATCTGGTAAGGCCCACTGGATCTTTGGGTTAGGTAGCCCAGAGGCCACGCAGTCTACTTTCAGATCCCCTCCGTACATCACCTTCTGATCAGATGGCAGTTTCTGTTCTATTTTTGGAGGTTTTGTAAGGATGTTGACCTTGAGAGGCATGTAATCGTCTCCCATTTTGTTTCGAGCCATGCAAAGGTAGTGCCCTTCATCCTTTTCTGTGACTGAGTGGACAGACAGTGTTCCATTGGCAAACACCTTTATCCTGGGGTCAAAGCTGGAAATGTAACAAAATTAGATATGAAACTGAGAATTTATATTGGTTCTTGATAAAACAGCAAATTATATGCATATCAAATAAATATTTCATTAACTGCTATGATGGTAAAACATGAATGTGTGTGTATGTACGTGTGTGTGTGTGTGTGTGAGTGTGTGTGTGTCTTTTTATATGAGTTTGGGCGTGGGTATGGGTATGGGTATGGGTATGGGTGTGCATGTGTGTGAGTTTATGTGTGGGTGGTCACAGGAAGTATGTCAGCTTATACCTGTAATGGGCATCCACCAGCTTCTTGGATGGAATTCTCCAGATAATCCTGGGCACTGGATCTCCAGATGCCATACAGTCCAGGTGCAGCTGTCCCCCATAAATCACATCTGTTTTCTGAGGTGATGAGGAGGTAATCCTGGCTCTGGAGGAAGGAGTGACTTTTGGCACAGATAAGCTGATCGCTCTCCAAGACGTCCCAACTGCATTGCTGGCTGTACACTCGTAACGCCCTGCATCTGCTGGTCCCACACCACGCATATACAGGGTCCCGTTGGGGAAGACAAATAAGTTTCGACCATTCACAAATTGAGAGGGTCTCAGCTGCATGCTATCTGGGGTAGTCCAGTATACTGAAGGGGGAGGCGCACCACGGGCAGTGCAGTCTAGATAGGCTGTACTCCCATCAGTCAAGGACACATTCTCTCGCTGAGGCTGCTGTATCACTGGAGGCATAGAGGTGACATGCAGTCGCACAGTGATGGCGTCGGCACCTGCTGCATTGCTAGCAATACATTTGTATATTCCGCGGTCTGTGTTGATAACAGAGTTAATCTGAAGCGTCCCGTTAGCTGAGAGCACTATCCGCTGTTCAGTGGTAGTAGGTGGAAGAGCGCTGGTATGTACCATTGCTCGATCAGGGAGGACCCAGGTAACTCGGGGTAGTGGATACCCTTTAGACTGGCATTCAAGATCAATGGAATCTCCCAGGTAAACAGTGGCATCTCGGTAACGGGGCTGTAGCACTCTGGGGTGTTCAGACACCACAATCAGTGTGACTGCTGCTTTGTCCTCTCCATACTGGTTCTGGACACTACAAAGATATTGGCCACGGTCCACTGGCAGAACCTTTCGGATTATTAGTGTGCCATTGGGGTGGGCCTCAAACCTCTGAATTCTTGTGTTTTGTGCAACACTGGCTCCTGCAAAGAAAAGCAACAAAAAAAACCTATAACACCATTGTTAAACATATGATTAAAATGATTTGGGTCTGGAACAATTTACATAAACTAGGAAATGACAAAATTGTTTAACATAGCTCATGTGCTCATGATGCTACAAATATTTAGAATAAGTGAGCCTAAAATGTTTCTAAATCAATTTGTGTATTACACAATACACATACAAAACCCAATCTTTAAAAAAGAGCTTAACTATCAGAACTGACATAACATTACGATAAAATTATCATGGAGGTGTTTTTTCTTAATAATCTACTAAAATGCTTACATACCTGTTGAGACTTTTGTCCAAGACAGGAAAGGGCTTGGCTCTCCGACAGCCACGCAAGGCAGATGCGCATCAGACTCAGCTTGCACTGTTACAGTGCTGATGTTTGTACTAATGATCCTTGGTCTCCCTCTCAAACTGGGAACTGCCTGATTTTGTTGTGTTCCACCCGATCCATAATGAGGCACAAAAGAACCTCTGCCACCCTGTCCAACCCTCCCAGGAACATTTAGTTTGGGTGGAGATGCTGAAGGAGACTGGGGGGCAGTGGTGGATTGACTTATGGTTGTCTGTCTGACAGGTGAAGTCTTTTTCAATGTGCTTTGCAAATTAGGCTCTGGTGTTAATTTCACACCACTAACTGTATCAGTTTTAGCACCTATTGACTCATTTTTAGAAAGACTTTGAGTGACAGATGACCCGAGTCCATTAGACCCTCTACTGAGATCAACTTTGTCAAGTGAAAAGACATCCTTCATATTTGATGAATAAGACGTTCTGTGGTCTGATGCAATTACTCTTTCACTGTGTCTGTCAGGGATGTGATTTGTAGTGTCAGGGGAGAGAGTTCTATCACCTATTAAAGTGGTATTTGGGAGAGAGGCTGGAAGTTGTGTTTTGGGAGGTGTAATTGGTCTTGTTGTGATTGTCATCATGTTTACCGTTGATGGTAATGTTGTGGCTGTCACAGGTTTGATTGTAGCATGAGGATGAGCATCATCTCTACTTGAAGATGAGAGTTTCACGCTCTCTGACGTTAACCCGGGATTTCTGGGTGAGGCCACATTTCCTGTGAAATGATGGCTCCCAGCTGAGGCAGTGCTGGGCTTTGTTCTGGTAGTTAGGGTAGATCCTTGAGGGCTTTTGGAAGTTATTGCCCTCTCTGTTGTAACCCGAGTGTTCTCAGCTCCCTCATAAACGATTGCCTTCGTTGAACCACTTGGGAATTCTGAGTCATGGGTCTCGGTGATTTCATGCTGAGGGCTTGGAGACGGTGAGGCAGAGACTAATGGAAACTTCCTCACGGTATCTTTGGGCAGCATGCTTTCGGCTTCAGTGAATTTATACTGATTGTGTGCTTTGTCTGGTTCAGCACCTGGTATTGTTTCTGATTGTGTGTAAGAATCCTCTGTGGACTTGTCAGAGTTTTGTGTGGGGCTAAGGTCTCCTCTAGTACTTTCCTTCTGTGTCTCTTTGAAAGCTTTTACTGCAGGAGGACGGATGCTTGTAAACCTCTCCTGCTCCCTCACCTTGGACGGGTCGTTGTGATGAGGAATAAAAACTGAGAGTGTTTCGTTGTGATCTATTATGTCTTCATGTCTTTCAGCAGAACCTAAAAGTGTTCCTTGAGACGCTGGCATTGCTGTGGTGCTTTTGAACATGTTAGGTGGTTTGGCATTTTGCAAAAGGCTCTCTTTTGTTTCAGATACACTCTCTAGACTGAGAGAGGACTGAGGGACAGAGTTACTAGCACTGTCGTATAAAGAGTCTGTGTTCTTTTCATGAGTCATTCTGCCTGCTGACGTTGCTTGGCTGTCAGTTAATGGAACAGTGGCATCCACTCTGGCTCCAGTGTTTTTGGCCTCACTAGGTATTTCTATTCTGGGCTGAGAGGCAGCAGTCGTCTTGGTGACAGTTGAAAAGGTTACCTCAGCAGTTGAGGATGAAGTGGTCAGCGGACTGACACTTGTGGTCTGGGCGGACGGATTGAAGACTTGCGGCCTGGTTCTAATTCTATTAGGTCTTCTCCTTCGGCCGCCAACTCTCCTCTTTGGATTGGATTGGCTCCTAGCACGTGAACGCACAGAGTTAAGTGAGTTAGTATGCATTCCTTTATTTACTGCCACAGTGGGTTTGGTAGTTGGAGCAGCAGTAAGAAGCAGAGGAATAGGTGTTTCAGCATCATTCTCCTCTTGAACAGCGTGCGGATGCAAGTTTTGTGCTACTTGTTTAGTTGGTATGATTTCTGAGTGTGAACCAGTGTCAGTCTGTACTTCTGCGTTTGGATCAATATTAGAGTCAGCTGCGGTGGATACTGAACTGTGGTCAGTTCTTCCCTCATAGGCCTCTCCTTCCTGTTCCGAGTTTTCTGAAGTGCTGTGTTCACCAGTCTCATCATTTTTAGACCTCATTTCAGTTACTTCGCCACCATCAGTAGTGTGGCTTTGGTTTTCCTGCAAATTAATGCCATATGAAGTAGTTCTCCATGCTGTACTGATTTTCTCTTCTTCAGTCTCTGAGTTTGTGACAAAATAATTGGTCGTGTATGGATGAGTTGTAGGTCTTGTGATATGAGGGGTGGCTGTGAACAGGTTTGAGTCTGTGTCTGTTTCTGGAGCAGCAATCTGATATATAACATGTGTTTGGTACTTTGAATCTAAAGATTTTATATCTAGATTGATTTCAGAAGTCTGGACAGGTGTTTGTGACGAAGTGACTGTGTAAAACACTTCTCCCCTTGGTGGCTGTGTTGTAGCTTCATCTTCCGTTGATCCTTCTGTTTTGTCTGCATATCCTGATGGTTTTGTGCTGGCTGTCTCTGACACACCTAATCTGCTAGGACTGGACTGAACTGAGCTTGGTGTAGTAGTTTTTGGACCGGTTCCACCGCGTACTTTGGCCAAGATGTTAGCCCATCTCTCTGGATCAACCTGATTATTTGACATGTTAATCCTTCTCCTTGTCTCCACAGTGTTACCCCTGTCTGCACCAGAGGAACCTATTCTCCTTCTTGGCATAACTGGCCGTCTCCAAGAATTTCTGAAGGGATGTCCTCCTCGTACACCAACGTTAGGGATCCTTCTTCGAGTCGAGGGATCTACTTGCCTTGGTGAGACCTCCTCTCCAGTATCACTATCCCCTGATGACTCTTCATCATTCTCTGTCGATACTTTTATTTTGGTAGAAAACCCCTCAGCGGGCTGAGGACGGCTGGAATATTTCCTCATGGGTAGCCCTCCTGGGGGCCTTGTCAGAGTCACCTTTGTAGCCAGGGAGTCTGCACCATGCTGGTTTGTGGCCACACATTTGTAATATCCAATATCAGAGAGCTGACTCTGGGGAATGCTCAATGTTCCATTTGAGGTCACAAATGCCCTGGAGGAGTTTGACCTGAAGCTTAGAATGCTGTTATTGGGGAGAACCCAGTTCACCTCTGCATCAGGTGATCCAGAGGCCTCACAAGGGAGGGAAACGGGCGCGCCGGCGAATCCAGTCACGGGATCGGTAACTTTATCACTTTCAGGAGGAGGGCTTGAGGACTCCTCCACAGTAAGGCGAAAGGGGAGGACACTGAAATCATTTGTGACTGATGCAATACAGTAGTACACCCCTGAATCTGAGTGATCCACAGCTTTAATATCCAACATTCCTGAGCTGGACACAGACACTCTGTTGTCAGTGCTGCTGTAAGGTGCCGTCACTTTTGAACCACCTGGCAACATCCACTGAATGAAGGGGTCACCGGAGCTCATCACATTGCAGTACATCTGGACGGGGTTTCCCACTACAGCTGTCAGGGCAGTTCTGGTGTCATTTTTAGACTCAATCATAACCCAGTTCCTGATCTGCCCTCGCATAGGCTCGGTTTCCTCTCGTTGTGAGAGATGAATGCTAAGAATCAGCTTCACTCTCTTTCCAGTGGACTGTGGTCTGTTTAACTGCAGGTCCACTGACGACTGCATAATCCAAGCTGGCTGAGCTGCAATGTTGGCTCTTACCCCAGTGTAATACAACGCATCCCTCTCCACATCCTGTCGGTACCTGTAGCTTACGTACGGGTCTTTGCTAAGCATAATCTCCCTCTGCAGATGAGCAGGTACGTCACTGTAGTACGCAATGAGCCTCCACAATCTCTCATAATTGGACCTATCGATAGGACACTCCACATCCACCGACAGAGTGACGTTTGCTACAATCTGATAAGGGTTAACATGATCCCAGCTCATTCTGGCAGACTCCCTGGGTTCATGAAGGTCGCAGTCGAGGTCCACTTTATTTCCATGCTCATCTGTCAGGCCTACTGATATGTTTCCAAATGGCTGTCGGAACTCGTCCAGAGACATAAGCTCGCTCTCCGTGTCCTCTGGCAGTGTAGCCCTGTGAGAAGCACGGATAACGGGGCTCGTGCAGGAGAGGGTCTCAATTTCCAGGAGCTCTTTCTTTCTTAAGTTCTTTGGAGAGAAACATATGGGACACAGCTGGCCTCCAGCATAAGCCCTGTCTTTCTTGCATTTCAGTACACCTAAAGAAAAAGATAAATGGAAGTTGCAGTAAAAAAACACATACATTTTTCTTATCTTTATCTCCATAAAATGGTAGAATTACACCAATTACACAATGTTATATTCATAATGACAATGACAACAAAATGCTCTTATAAAACTTTCATCACTACTGCTACAGTTAACACAACAGTTCAAACGTTCCGCATGAAAAATGGAATAATTGCCTTTTTTTGGTGCATATGAATGTATGAAAGTTGCTAAAGCAATTACTATATATAATGTTTTGCTCCATATACTGCCAATCCATTTGAAGACATCTCAAGAGTTCAGTCTGAAACTGAACTATTACTTTCCACAAAGTAAAGTAATAGTAATGTATGGAGATTAATTTGAATTATACAGACCTGGCGAGTTTGTGTTCCATTCTCTGAACCATTTCATTCTGCAGTCACAAGTCCAAGGATTTCCATGCAGGAAAAGGTTCTCCAGATGAGGCATGCCTGCCAGCATCTTTTTGGGCAGCGTTGTCAGTCCATTCTCAGACAAATACAAGTGCTTTAAAGTGGACACAGGGAAGTAGCCAAACACAGAGAGGGTGGAAAAGGTGGAAGGATGGAGCTGCTGAAGGCGATTGCCCTCTAGTTGGACCAGACGCAGGGACGTCAGGCCTTGGAAAGCATCTGGGTGGATAAACTCAATCCTGTTGTGGTCCAGGTGCAGACGGGCCAGACTCCAAAGACCCTGAAGGGTGTGTCTGCTGATGACTTTCAGTTTATTGTAGCTCATTTTCAGCATCTAAGGAAAAAAGTGGGGAACATTGAGGAGCATAACAAATATCATGCATTTAGTGACTGTTCCATCATATGGGCAAGTTCAGTATATTAATTCAATACTGTGAGTGTCTAAAGACTGAAAATATAAGATGACAGAACCAAAACATTTATGTTAAAATCAAATCTAAGAACCAAAAACTAAAAGATACTTGTGTTACCTGAAGGGAGATAAGATCGCTGAACACCCCATTTGGAAGACTGTGGATATCATTCCCGTGCATCATAAGGAGCTCCAGTTTTTGTAAACCAGTCAGAGAAGTAACTGTTATCCTGTTTATAGTGTTAAATCTGAGGGAGAGAGAGAGGGAGAGAGAGAAAGAGAGAGAGATGCAATATTTTCAAAATAATTTTACCAAAATACCAGTCTTCACAGAAAATCTATCATTTTAAAAGGGGACATCTTGGACATGATTTGCAAACATCCTTAAGTGCAATGCTGTGGTGGAGGTTTGACAGTCATATTTAGTGGTTGATCAGACTCCAACATGTTTATGTATGCATGTTTATGTAAGTATGTATGTTTCTGTCTTAATTCAAAGAACGGCTATTCTTCACCTCGTGTGCGCTCTTGGCTGTCCCTCCCCATAATTACGTTGAGTATTAATTAAATGCATTCTTTCCATGTTAAGTAGATTCTCGTTGCCCATGGATCACAAACCACGTGCTTGTCAACTGCCTTAGAAATGAATTAAACTCACCCCAAGTTCATGCGCTCCACTTGTCGAGGTATACCAGGCGGTACGGTCAGTAACGAGCGGAAGGTGCAGTGCACTTCTGTGGGCTGATGGCAGGCGCATGGTCTCGGGCAGGACCTGCCGGCCTTCGGGAGCGTCACCAGCACAAACAAGAAAAAAATCCAAGCCGTGGGACAGCCCATCTTTCAGCAACGCAGCTGCTGCAGCCTCTCTCTGCCGCCAGACAAGGAGGTTATTCCGTGATATTGAACTTTAGAGTGGAACAAATCACATTTTTTAAAATCCTGGGTACCGTGGTAATCTCCAGGACAGAAATCGATAGCAACATCAGTTCTCCCAAATATTCAAACTTTTTTTCCAGCAGCGGTCAGAAATCAAATATGCTAGTTATAATTTACTTTGAGCTCGACAGACATCAAAATTATGCCGAAATCATTGAAAGGAAAATAGTTAATGTAGCGCAACTGCTTAGAATTAAGTTGCACACAGTTCATGATACACATATTATTCTCATCATCGCATTTATTTACACGTAAACTATTGTTGGTGCTGCTTCACTTTTGTTTTTATTTGCTAATTGTGCAGGATCATTTCGTAGTTAGACGACTTACCTTACAGTTTTTCCTCAGCGAGTCTTTGTACTATCACAGTGCAACATGTTTATTATTCGCACAACTCCTCATAAACGCATTGCAAAAGCATTTACACAAACATTCAAATATGCGATAATGTTTTACAACTGGTCCACGAAGTGACACAAAATAGCTGTCATTAAATATTTCCAGCAGTCAGGAAATCTTGTTATTCCGGCCTCAGTGAAAGACTGAATCCTGAGAAAAAAATGTTCAAATTGAGAGTAGCTGCAACCACGTTTAATAATTAGATTAAAAATAATAATAATAATAATAAGTTATGCATAAGAGTAAACGTCCTCAGGCAAGATAGTTGTGGTCTTCTTAGTCCCCAGACTAGTGCGCGGCACCGAGGTTTTCATCAGAAATTTGAGAGTGGAACTTTCTGCTGGCGACGCGTGTGGATACGTCCGCTTGGGGCTGGGGAGGAGTGACGGGCCATACGCTCCTGACACGCTTACTTCTGCAGTGCACGCACTCGAGGGGGAGTAGCATCCTTTCAACGCGCAGCCTTGAATAGAATAACAGAATCGCATGTACACACTTACTTAAAGATTGTGTTTGATGTAACTGATAAACTTAAGCCCTCTTGTGAGATATACTCTGTAAAACTGACAAAAAATATTAAGTAAGGGTGAACCTTGATGATCATCGAAGATAGAATTTATAACGTATATCGATAAGTAGGCTATACTTATGCTAATTTATTTTAAAAAATTCTCTTTTCACTACGCGAAAATATAAAATGAGGGAGAATAGCATTCATTTTCTGAAACGGTTCTTCCTGTTCACATGCAGTTTCAGCTATACTCCCTCTCTTATGGTAGTCTTCTATATTTGGCTGGCCCCATATTAAAAGGTGCAGTTTAAGTAAAGGTTGTACAGGGTTCAAAGCCTTGTCATTTACCTCCTGGTCTCCAGTCCCCCGAACCACTCAACAAATCTATCTACTCCCCTTTCTCTCTCTCTCTCTAACACACACACACACACACACACACACACACACACAAGTATGCAAAAACATACACATACAGGAACACCTTTTGGCACAGACGGCAACTTGAATGACATTTTAGCTGTTTGAACGAAATGATACCTTAGAATTCTCCTAGGTTACTGCAGGTACTTCTTAAAGGAGACGTCTGTTGCTTTCATGGAAATCGTGCCTGGCTTTAGGAAAAGAGGGGTTAAAGATCAAGCAAAGGCCAAAGGTCAGCACTAAGTTGCCCTTGTTTTTGACCACTTGGGAAATTCCATACATCATCATGTCACTTCAAGCGTATAACACACTTGCTTGAAAACAACATGTAAGTGTGGCCATTAGCCATGTCAGAAAAAATACAGTCTAAACACACACAGAGGAGATCTAAAGCACACAGCAACATCACTGCAAATGGAGCAAAATAACCTCCTCAAGAGAGATTTGCCTCGGTGATAAACAGGCCATAATTGTCTGATCAAACTGATCACATTCTGTGAACTTTTGCCTCCACCACCTTTGTGGTAGTTCACTTTATTAAACATTCTAGAATGACATGCTTTAGCCAAACATAGATAAGAATCACTATGAATCATTGCTGTTTATAGAGTATCAATGAAATATGAGTTGTAGATTACGGCCTTAAAATGTTGCTCAATAATCTTGTCTCTGTCTTCTATTATGTTGTTCTTGGCATAAATGCATAGTGATAAAAAATGTACTTGTAGGTGTATATAGTATTTTACTTTTGAAGGTAGTGTATACACTGTTTATTGAAGCTAAAGCGCATACTGTTTGCTTAATTGATTAAAATGATGTGAGAGAGTATGACTTGAATTTCCTTCACATTTGACAGTGTAATTATCTCTTAAAAGACTCCATCCATGACTGCTCTTAACAGCTTTTACCACAGGAAATCCTGTCAGCTAGGCAAAGAACTTAAAACCTTGAGACAAAAACTATAAAATACTTAACGAGGGACAGTATAAAGGAGAGACTTCTTGATAGACACCGTTTGGCTAGATAGAGAAGAGAGAAACTGAGAGAAGAGAGACAAAGAGAGGGAGAGAGAGAGATCACAAATCATTTCATCATATTCAAGATAAGATCATTAGATCCCTGTTCTCAGATACTGTCATAGGAATAGTTTTGGTTTTCTTTTTTTTCTTTCTTACACTGTACCTCTTGCACCTAATGCTACAACAGCACTTCAGTCTATAACATATCTCTTGTGTGTGGCCTTGAGTTTTACACACAGTGATCCCATTACAACCACAGTGTGGGGCTGATGTTCTTGTCTGTCAGCACATAATGCTGGAGGTGTTTGAAAAATTGCATTTTAATTAAAACAGAGGGCATGTATTTACTTCACATTGGTTCTTTGTGTGTGGAAATGTATCCCTGGAGGACAAGGGGTCAGTAAGGCTCTAAAGCTCAACCGCGCTAAATGTGTTTGGAATACAGTTCCTCCTCAGACCCAGGACACACTGCTTGTAAATGGAGCACAGGGAGACCACTCAGCAGATTCCTCTCTATCGCCGTGGCGACTTAGGCTCCTTGAGAAAATGCAGGTTCACTATGTCTGACCGAGCACCGTGACGTTCTCAAAAATAAACCTGAAGGGGAGAGAAAATGTCCCCGCAATTCATACATATGGCTGTCATATGTTTCTTACTTACCATTAACCAGGCCTGTCTTAGTCTGTCTCGGGCTTAAGAAATCTGTCTGGAGTTTTGCATGGGGACCGGTCACAGTTCGGAGGATACATAAACACTATGGGGAAGGTGAATGAGTAGACCATAAGGTGAAACGATGAACATCTGCAGATAGCTTAAATCCAGGACAAAGAGGTTAACAAGACGCCTTTATACATTCATGTCTCAAAGATTCCCAGGAATGTATCTTAAAACAACATCCTTTAAGCTCTAAATTAATAGGTGCCTCAAGTCTGAGAGGAGATTAAGGGAAATGCTAACAGGGCCTTCAGTAACATTTAGTATTTATGAATTGTTAGATTCTGACTATGCATGCTGTGAGGCCTTGTAAAGCTCTAAGTTATGGACGTATAACATCAGAGAGACAAAAAAGGCTTTAATAAAGTCTCCGTTCCTCTCTGTTTCTTGATTTAAACATTCAAGTTCAAAGCAGGGGTCTCAAAGACTGCACCTGTTGTTTGAGAAACTCTTGAATGGACCACATGCATCTTTCAAGGACATGTCATGATATAGTGTTAATTCCCACCTGGTTAGCATGTGTTATTGTGCCTATTTCCCATAACTGTTTTCACTGATCCTCAGTCCTTCTGTTTTCATGCTACTGGGCTGTGACCTAGTACAGATGTGACCCTTAGCAAACAACTCTCAGGAATGGAATTTTGGAGCTACAATGAAGATCTTTACGCATTTGCTTCTCAAACACAAGTGGAAAGAGTCCTCGTCGACACCTCTAGCGGTCTTTTCTCTAATTTTTGATTGTTAGGACACAGGGATAAGGTCCAGACATGAAACAGGGCATTTTTGTATGATACATTTGAACAGGATTTTTCAGCCTAGTCTTTGAATTTTATGCCTGTTTACCTGATATGAAGAACCTGCTCTCATTATATTTACAGATTCACTGCTCCTTTCATACTCTACTGATTTACCAAGTGAGTTTTTTCACTTGTTTTTTTTTCCCTCTCTCCAATGTGTTTCTAATATGTTTTCCCGTTAATCTGACAATAGCAAAATTTCCACTGAGTGTTGGCTCTGGTCAGCACAGACAAGACTCCTCTCCTACAAGCTAAGATTTTGCTGAAAAGGAACATCTGTAGTCAGAATCTGACCTACAGACCACAAAGAACAGCAATAATAAACATTATTTTCCAGTCCTGCACTGCCTAAAAAATTCTGGTCATTTATTCTAATAGCAGGCCTTGCTTTGAATAACAGATTAATGTGAAAGCCTAATAAGAAAAACTTGCCCACGAGTAGGTGAATTATCCTTAACATCCATTGTCAATTTTGGCTGAGCATAAAACAAACCTCAACCTACAACGTTCAAATGACATGATTCATACCATATTTAATATGATTGCAAACATATTAAAATAGTTAAAAACACAGCTGCTTCTGCTATAACCATATTAACTCTAATAGTCTTGAGATACTTCACTGCACTACGTACATTTGAAAGAGGGTCGTGTTTTTTCCTCAGAATATTCCGTTTGAGTATGCAGGTTTGTAGGTCAGTCCCACTGCTCTTACGTTGTCTTTGTCTTATCCTGTTGGCCCTCTGCCTTGTTTATTTCACATGGATACGGCCGTTTAATAAACAGCCTCCTTGCCTGCTGCGTAACAGCTGGGCCGGAAAACCACGGTCGCGTCGCCACACATAACTGTACCTGAAACCAGGAATCATGCGCTCAGCGCCAAGGTGTTAGTGTTAACTACATACACTGTAGCTATGTTCAAACTGTGGCTAATTTTAAACACGCAGGATGAAATATTCCCCTCTCCATCACCTTCATGAAAGCAGGCCAGACTGTTGCGTGTGGGAATGGATTCTGCCACTTCAGTTTGTTTAGTGTTTCTGTTGAATGGAGTCTGCCACTTCGGCGTGTTTAGTTCAAGAGCAATTGTGAGCCCAAAAGACTACGTATTCCAACTTGTGAGGCCTGTTAGACATTTCATATGATAAGTGTTTTGCTTCTCAGCGTTTTCCTTCGAATCCCTGTTTCTTTCATCGTTTTGTTTCACCGAAGAGCATCTGACAGAGACAGATCTCCTGTATGTAAAGCAGAATGCGATATTACGAGGTTTTGTTTTTGTAATATCTTGGACTGTACTGTTGCCCGAGCGAGTTGATGATTTCTGGTCAGAACGAAGCACCTCCAGTTTGCTGTCTAGCCAGAATGAAGACGTCTCAAAGGGCTCGTTTATCACCATCAGACGCGCGTCCTCCTCGAAAGCGAAAAAAAAGCGCAACGTGCCAACAACCTCCATCCACCGCTCGGTCGTCTTCTCTCTGCAGATTCTATCATCAGGAAGGTGTTGAGCAACGTGCTCACAGGCCCGCCGGTCCTTCTAAAAATAATAAAAAAAAAACAACAACTCATGGTTTAATTATGAGATTTCTGTTTCTGTGATGATTCGGTCTTATACCATAACATCAAATCCATTATAGTTTAATATGAGTTTAATATAAATCATATAAATGACTGTCATTACAATGTAAGACACAGGCAGTAAAGTGCAACAACAAGCATTCCGTTTTGTTTCCCAACAGAGAGGAATGCTATAATATAAAGGGCCTCCCAGAAGTCAGTGGAATAATTCATTTGTCCTGATTGTCCACTCAGACAGATCTACGTCACTGAATCTCGGAGGTCGTTTTTCATGCCTAGTGAAGCTACTGGGTTAGCAGCAGTGGGACACCAAACCTAGGAGAAGAGAATTGAGAAAGACAGAAAAAAAAACAACCCTTGATGAAGACCATCTGTAGAAACTGCATTTTAATGAATAGCTTTCATTCCAAGTTGTCGTTTTTAAGGTGGCTGTGAAACCTCATTAATAACATCTCTGTCATTAAAGAGAGAGAGAGAGAGAGAGAGAGAGAGAGAGAGAGAGAGAGAGAGAGTGAGTAAGAACAACAAAATGAAATATCATCTTTCTTGAGCAAACACAGGCCAGTTAGTGACCTTTCAAAAAGATTGTATCAAAAAGGTTTGGAAGAATGGAACCTTTTCAGAGGAGTTGCTGTGTAGGTAGCAAGGCAAAATTTAACACAAAAAGCAAAATGGAATAGTGCAGTACTGGACGAGAGGCGAAATCTTTGTTGAGACAATGTGGCTTTTGCTCCGAAAAGAATGCGCGTCCGCATTTGGACCTTGAGTAAGAACAACTGTGCACCTCATACACAGAATGATTTCAACTGTAAGCAGGGCATTATGTAATGAGTACCAGTAGTGTTTGTAATGACAAAAACACAACTGTGTGTTCATAATTAACACACCAGCTGTGTGCCACACTCAGAGAACGCCATTAAAAGACCAGGCTCAAAAGCAATAACTGCGGCTCTGGCTTACCTGTTTAGCATGGTCCAACAGAGGGCTGAGGTGCTGTTTCAAAGGCTGATTATCGAGAGTTTGTGCTGTGTTCACATACTGTGGGCTGTTGAACTGTAATCATACATTCTGCTGTTGTGTGATAATACTGTGGAACCTTTCCATTGTTAAGCGTGACAAGTTTTTTTGAATGATATGTCTTCACTACAGCAATCTGTTCTGTCTTTAGAGACAATAAGACGTAAATGTTAAGGCAGAAAAAGAAGGTCTAAATTCAACTCACTCGGATCCTGAGGCAAAACTGTAACCTAAATTGTGAACTAAAAAAAAAAAAAACCTTACATAACATGGTAAAGACTGATACTTATTCTCTGCAAAATATGTGGCTTTAAAACAAAACACACACAAAAAAAAAGTCCAAAGTCCAAAGACAGATGGAATAGTAGCTCTGTGGATTGGGACTTTTAACGGACGCATTTCTAAATGGATCCACATGGATACCTTTCGAGGGACAAACTGAGGGGGCCGCATATGGAAAGAAGATTGCAGGACCACCTCCAGAGGCGAAGTCCATGATCAGCAGCTTATATTCCACTGAGGGAGAATCTCTCTTGAGAAAAGGGAGGGAGAAAAAAAAAAAATCAATTCTTACATAATTGAACTATTGAGTACTTTATATCACACCATCTAATCTGAAACCAGAGAACGGGCGTTCTCTCTGTTCCTTTACTAACACACTACAGTAAGTCTTTATGAGACACTGATGTTAATAGGACGGTCATAACGCGTGATTAACAGTTAGTCTGACCCTTGAAAGTTGACATGTTATTATTATTCCAATACTAGCGCCACTCGACTGTGGTAAAAAAAAAAAAAACGTTTTTTTGTTGGAAAGTGGGTCAAGGCCAGTGTTCTTGGAGCGATTTACATTCTCTTTTCTCTTCAGTAATGAAAAGAGGAAAGAAAAATGGTAATATCCAAACGATCAGGGAGGAACACACTTTTTATTGGAGAGGGTTTATAGCATTTGAAAGAATTCCCTGATTTCTTTTTCAGACCTTCAAAAATCTACTGGATCAGCAGTGCATCTGGCCAGTCTTTGAAGGACCCGTGGCTGCAGGTGGAGATGCAGGGATTACTAGGTTGGGTGTAAGAGAGGCTCACTCAGAGAGGATGACAAACAAGAGTGGGAAAGAATTCATGACATGTCAACCTGCAATGAAGCAACGTCTACAGGGCTTAGTTGGGCTACTCTACCGAGACTTGCTGATTATTGACCTAAATCTGGAAGAAGCTTGGATGATTACGATCCAGAATGCACATCTCGGACGTTACCTAAACTTTACAGCTTCTCAAAAAAGCACTGGCATTGACCAACAGAAAAGAAATCCATGTGAAAAAGAGCTTAACACCGCACCACAAAACCAGTTGAGATGCCTCCTCGCTAAACTCCAAAATCTCCTCCCCCTGAACACGCAACATCAAAACAAATGAGGAGACATGACATGTACTGCAGAGGGGTTTGGCGTCGGGAGCAGCAACAAAGCTACGGTCTCATGGAAGATGACAGACAGTTAATCCATATGACAGTAATAACAGGGTGATGACATGGTGTACACGGCTAATGCAGCACATGTTAACATAATAACCTCAACTAATGTGTGTGGATACAAGACTGAATTCAAATGTCTTTGGCACAAGGGTTTTTAGCAAGCTCCACCATACTGGAATCCAGTCACTGATACAAATGTTAGGTTATGCGAAGATTGAGTAAAAAAAACAAACAAACAAACAAACAAACAAAAAAACTGCAAGTGTAAGCAATCTCTAAGTATCATTTATTATATTTATCAAAGGACAGTCTTGTGTAATGTAATCAGTTCTTATGCCAGTTATGTTGGACCCAAATAGCACATGCTACTGGTACATGAAATTGGCATAAAATTACTGTCAAGAAAACAACTTATTACTGTCAAGAAAACAACTTACCTGTCTACTTAAAATGAATATAAAATTGGTTAAACATATTTACGGGACAGAAAACTGAGAATTATCAACAAGTCATTTAGGAGAATGTGTTTAGTTTAGAGGAGAATGAGTTCAGCTGTAGAAATAGATTGGTAAGCAGAGGTCAGGCTGTGAATGGACTCGCTAGCTGCCAACAGCAGCAAAATGATGAATATCCTCTCCTGTCTCACAGCCATCAGCATGTGTTTTATGCTTCCTTGCCCAAAGCCAAGAGGACAGCTTCTGGAAACGATTCCACAGGGTTAGGCTAGTCTTCTCCCTGCGCTGTATGTCAGCGTGCGATTCACCAGATATGTTTTATTTAGACGCGCGAAAGAATTACGAAAACAACAAAACAGCTTTGCTCCCCTTGAGAGATCATCGTCTCATACAAGTCTGCGATACGCGGTGCAAGAAAAAAATTATTGTGCGGGTACATCACACCGAACATCCTAAAACTGTACGGTGTTCCAAGGTAGCTGTTAGCATCCCCTCGCTTGCAGATGTATTTTTTTGCAGTGGCAAGCACTTTCCAGACAACTTACACAGTCCCAGAGGGACAAATCAGCGCTACACAGAGACAGCGCTACAACGGAGACGAGTTAATAACCGCATATTTGCATCATATTCAGATGTGTTCCTTTATTTATTTATTTTCAAGCTTTCTGATTCATTGTGTGCCACGGCTGAACTGCGGCCTCCTCCCCTCCTCACTGGTCATTAAGCTTTTGGCCACTGGCCCAGTCCACAGAGACGATATTATCCCATTTGAAGTTGGACTCCGTGCAAACGCGACCCCCTCTAATTAAGCTTATTAGACCTCGGTCACAACAGCTCTGCTTCCCCCCTCGCTGTCTCAAATGACTCTTCAAAACTCTAGTTCGACTTGGCATCAACAAACTTGTGCCATTGTCTTTGCCAAAGGCATTCAGCAGCTGCTGTGACAGACAGGTGGTTAATCACCCAATACTCCAGGAAAAATAACTGTAAAAATACAGATTTGTGCTGACCTAGTTAGGTTTTTGTGTGTGTGAGTGTGTGTGTGTGTGTGTGTGTCCTTTTGCTTTACCTCAACAGAAACATGCATCGGCATTGAAATAACCGTTGGGAGGTTATAATCTGATAGATATGACATAATCGTGTTGTGATGTAGGATTCTACACACCTGAGTACTAAGACAGGGACGCTTTCATTGGCAAAGCCATACCATCAAAGGATGAGCAATTGCATTAAGCTAAGCATTTATCCCATTCAGCCAATCAGGTGGGATTTGATAAGCAGTGAACGAGAGCAGAATCATGAGAGTTCAGGAGGGCAAAAAAAAAAAAAAAAATATGAAGTCATTGCGTGTGTACGATAACAAACAGCTTTTTTTTTTTTTTGCCCTGAATAACTCCACCACGTAGGAATGTTTTCACGTCTGCCTTCCAAATTGATGTTCTGCTGAGATTAAGTAGATAAAACAGAAAAACACTAGCATGATTTATTCTAAATTACAGTTAAGAATGGCTGTCAAAAGCAAATCCAAATGATTGTAAATAATCACTACGTAATATTACACCGTCTATTTAGAAAGTCAGTCTCTCATAGCAAAATGCAATCCAAACCTTGTGAAAATGTAATTTAAAAAAAAAAAAAATACATTTAGTACTTTTTTGTGAAAAAGCAACAATTAACTTTTCAAAATGGTAGACATTAATGTCAGCCCTAATACTGACGAGACAAAGCACGCCAACCCGTAAGGCCTGCGAGATTGACAGGTTCTTTAAAACCAGCCTGTTTGTGTTTAAGGACATGAATCGTTACTAAGGGGGGAGCAAAAGGAACCACTGTGTCAGTGTTTCCAAGCTTGGGTGTGGTGCTTTTTAGTCCATGTTGGGAGATGACAGAATGCACTGGTATTGTGAGGGAGCAGCTTTTAAGTGCCCTAATAAAAGCTTCACCTTGTCATTAGAAAAAGGGTGTTCACAGCTTTTTTTTTTTTGTGAATGGAAACGCTTTGATAGAAGGGTCGGGAATCTCATTTCTTCATTAAAGGAGGTGTGGGGGTTAACCGGGGTGGCGCTACGTTTAATTGCAGGAGAGTAGACACAAGCGTCAATGACAGGGTGGACAGCCCACTACCAAAAACATCACCGCTAATGCATCCGTTTCAAGATCGCTTCAAGTTGGGTTATTAAATAATTCATTAAATTTTTTTTTATGTTCAGAAAGGACAAAAAAAAAGGATATTCTGCTCCAAACTGAACTACATTCTGTCGTCTGGAAATTCACTTTTTTTTTTTCTTTTTTTTCTTTCCCCTGAACGCTGCTGTAAACTAAAATGCAAAATAAAATGCATCAGCTCTCGTTATCCTTGCAACGCGGGCCAGAGGGAAGCCCGGCGTAACAGAAACGTCGTCAGCCTTCAATAAGGCCACGTCCAGCTATGAAAACACACTCTAGTCCTCATGTGTCTCACAGAGAGAGAGAGAGAGAGAGAGAAGTGTGACAGCCTTGTTCAGGAGCAGCCCTGTTTCTCACAGAGAGAGAGAGAGAGAGAGAGAAGTGTGACAGCCTTGTTCAGGAGCAGCCCTGTTTCTCACAGAGAGAGAGAGAGAGAGAGAGAGAGAGAGAGAGAAGTGTGACAGCCTTGTTCAGGAGCAGCCCTGTTTCTCACAGAGAGACAGAGAGAGAGAGAGAAGTGTGACAGCCTTGTTCAGGAGCAGCCCTGTTTCTCACAGAGAGAGAGAGAGAGAGAGAGAGAGAGAGAAGTGTGACAGCCTTGTTCAGGAGCAGCCCTGTTTCTCACAGAGAGAGAGAGAGAGAGAGAGAGAGAGAGAAGTGTGACAGCCTTGTTCAGGAGCAGCCCTGTTTCTCACAGAGAGAGAGAGAGACAGAAAGAGAGAGCAGTGTGACAGCCTTGTTCAGGGGCAGCCCTGTTTCTCACAGAGAGAGAGAGAGAAGTGTGACAGCCTTGTTCAGGAGCAGCCCTGTTTCTCACAGAGAGAGAGAGAGAGAGAGAAGTGTGACAGCCTTGTTCAGGAGCAGCCCTGTTTCTCACAGAGAGAGAGAGAGAGCAGTGTGACAGCCTTGTTCAGGAGCAGCCCTGTTTCTCACAGAGAGAGAGAGAGAGCAGTGTGACAGCCTTGTTCAGGAGCAGCCCTGTTTCTCAGAGAGAGAGAGAGAGAGAAGTGTGACAGCCTTTTTCAGGAGCAGCCCTGTTTCTCACAGAGAGAGAGAGAGAGAGAGAGAGAGAGAGAGAGAGAAGTGTGACAGCCTTGTTCAGGAGCAGCCCTGTTTCTCACAGAGAGAGAGAGAGAGAAGTGTGACAGCCTTGTTCAGGAGCAGCCCTGTTTCTCACAGAGAGAGAGAGAGAGAGAGAGAGAGAGAGAGAGAGAGAGAGAGAGAGAGAGAGAGAGAGCAGTGTGACAGCCTTGTTCAGGAGCAGCCCGAGCCAAACAGTGACGGTGGGACGGCCACGCTCCGTCATTCTGTGGGTTTCTAGAAACTCAGCTGTAGACGATAGACCCCCCCCCCCCCCACCACCCTCCACCACCCTAGCCCACCTCTGATTTATGGAAAACACGCAGGCCCCCCCACTGTTTGTTCCTATAAGTACATCTGCTTCACAGCAGGGCAGAAACACACACACACACAGCACTGTGTGCTTCGCTTATGTCATTGAATGGGAATGTCATTTTCACCTGCAAGGTTTTGCTGCCACAGTATATATATATATATACACACACACACACATATATGTGTGTGTGTATGTATGTATCTATATATATGTGTGTGTGTGTGTTAATATGCACACACTTTGTGCCTTCCTGTCAGGTGGAGTTGCAGAGCCATAGAAGAATTTAAGAGATCATTAGAAAAAAACCAAAAAGCTGATCACTCTGCTCTGTTCCTGTAACAGGCCCAAACGTCATTTCAATGTTTGCACACATGCAAGAAGTAAAATCCAATCCAAGAAGTCATTCCAAACGGGGGGAAGAAAAAAAAAAGTTTCCATTTCTAAAGTAGATGCAGTCATAGTGACATAGCAGATAGAGCCATTAATCAAAGTCTGAGAAACGAGGACAGATTTCAGGAGTTATTAATTTATCTCTGATTAAAGTATACAAAGACTGACAGAGCATGACAAACAAACAAAACGTACAGGAACACACACACACACACACACACACACACACACACACACAGACACACACAGACAAACACACACAAACTTGACCGTATCTAGGGTATATCCAGAGGGCAATGAGAACATTTGGACTGTAGTCTAGGGAGGTAACAAGCATGTTAATTTCCTCAAGAGCATGTAAACCACAGACAGAACCAAACCGCTCAGATATACTGGTACTCTACCGATAGCAAGAGTCCAAACAAACAACCTGATATATTTGAGTCTTAAATTCCTTTTTACAGCGGCCAAAAGGCTGATCTAATGATTGTGACAGTTCACAACATTTTAAGGTCTTGATGAGAAATACGTCACATCTAGGCCCTATTCCAACACAATACACAACCAAACATATATTTGACAAATTTGTTTAAAACTCGGGCAGGGACATCACAACAGCAGCCTAGAAATAAAAATAACAGCATGAAGTTGTTTTGGGAGTTATGCGATTTCTTTCCAAATCAAGCCTTACATAAATAAACGCTGTTCGTTATCTTTGGAAACTTCCAGAAATGAAAATGACAACTGTAACGCAATTCTCTGCAATTTTTTTCATGAAAAATAAATAAATAAATAAAATAAAAGTTATCGGGGGGGGGGGGGGGGGGGGGGGGGGGGGGGAATGACAGCGAGGCAATACTGACATGAAAAGAAGAGAGTTTAATTTTAAGGGTGCTGTGCATTTAACCCTTTACATGTCAATTCACTGTACAGCAAATACTGCACTTCTTGTCATTTAAAATACATTATCGGCTAAGAAGAAGGCAGACAAAATGAAATACAATTACTCACAGACACAAATAGAAGGCATTAGTGAAATGATCAAAAAAAAAAAAATCTCCTTTTGTGAATTTGAAGTTCATAGAGTTCTCTGTTGGAAATGAAATAAATAAAATACAATTTTTTTTTTTTTCAAAAAAAAAAAAAAGGCAGAAAATCCACAAACCCATTCATACTGAATAAAATAACAGCAAACCACAATGAAATATAAAATTCAAAAATAAAAAACAACAACAAATGTCTGGCGACAAACCGTTGACACGATGACAGGCGATCACTCCTTCAACCTCACTGGGCTACTGGATAAGGTAAAGGCTGATAATTCAACTAGCTCCCATTTCAACCAACTCCCAAAAACCCACTTTCCACTCAAGTAAAACAGTTCAGTTTGACGCATGCCTGATATGTCGTATTTTCATTGTTCATTGTAGTTAATCGTTTAATCATTTACTGATGCTGACCATAACCTTGTACCATTGAGAGATAGTGAATTGTGTCTTTGTACGTTTCCATGTATGTCGTGTACTTATGATTCATTTTAAAAGTTATGTAAGGTAAAAGAGGCATTAAGGGTGCTGTTTAGGGGTTTAGCAGAGCATTATGGGTATTAGAGCACTTTAAAGGAATAGTAAAGGCTACACTATTAGTAAAAGAAAGAGAGAGGAAGAATTTGACTGAACATACACGTGGCTACGATTCTTAAAACAGACCAAAAAATCTGATAGAAGAATCCTTGTTTCACTGTGAGAAAACAAGGCTTGAATGCACCAAATGCTTCATACACACAAAAAAAACAAACAGTATCTTTCATGACGAGGTGATAAAGCATGTTGAAATTCACACTCATCCTAATTTAAGGCCATCTTGGATGAGTGCTTCATGTCACCTCAAACACATGCACTTAGGACTGACTGATGACAACTCAGGGTATTATTAGAGCTTACAGTACAAGATGACAAAGCATCAAACAGCCAATGGCTGGTCAGTGATTACAAAGCAAAACAGCTTTGGAGAATGCCCTTAAGCCGTCGACAACAGTATGGTTTCATATTACCAGCAAGAATCCTATCTGGATCAAACATTACATTGATACAAAATGTTTTCACGCGTTCTTTGAAATTCTTCACGATACCACATTTTTTTTTTCTTTTTTGGAATCCAAGATTTAAAGCCAAGAACATTTTAATGATCAAGTTGTATGACAGCAGCCGTCTGACTTCACCGTTAGATGAATATTTGGGTTTTTGAGCACAGAATTATGGATAACATTAACATTTTATGATTGAGGTGTTCCACAAAACAACTAAACATCTACTGAATTATCAAAACATATTACAGCTTTGTTGGTACGTCAGATGATCCCTCAGATGTCGGAAAATGGAATTCTCTATGATCCGCAGCGTGGCAGAAAGACTGGCGTAGCACTCTCCATATTCCCAGAGAAGGAATTTCAAAGAACAATTTTCTGTTTTAAAGCAGTCAAAGCCATGACTCAAATGTGCACCATGTTTTAAGCTTCAGTAACCAGACCCCCCCCCCCCCCCCCCCCAAAAAAAACTTACGCAAATCAGTGCACCTACAACCAAACTGTCAGGCATACAAGATAGTTGTCTTGATCCAGCAAAATAACCACATTAAAAAAAAAAAAAGAAGAAGAACCTGATTATTGCGGATTGAAATACATTTTGTTTCTAGGAAAGAGTCCTTTGGTGTGAGGACTTTTTGTTTGTATTTGCATAATAAAAGTAGGCTCAGTAAACAAACAAACAAACAAACAAACAAAAGACGCTTACAGTGGGTTTCCTCTGTACGCTCATACTGAGGATTCCACCACTAAGATTCCAGCCCTCTCTCTGTCACAAATGGGTAAGACTAGCAGGGCTGGATGAGTCATAGCTCTTTGAAACTGATGTTCTGTCTTTGACCAGCCCTTCAATGTGTGGGGTTACCAAGAAAAAAAAAAAAGAAAAAAGAAAAAAAAAAAAGAACGTCACTCTAGAAGTTCTTGAACATTTCCAGATCTTTTGGAGGCACCGGCGCCTCTTTCTTCCACTCGTCCTCGGGGTAGATGTCGAAATTGGACGTGTCGCCTTCGTGAGACACCTTTGGAACTATGGGAGGCTGAAGGGGGGGGCGGCAAACAAACACAAAGACAACAAAGACAGATTTCATCATTTCACTGTGTTCTATATCACGCTGGCAAAAAAAAAAAAAAAAGCTGAGAACAGAAAATACAGATCAGGGGTCATGCTGACAACTGTCACAATCTAGGCAATAAATCTTATGGGGAAGAAACTTCTGCTACTAATCTTCACACCATGTATATCTATATGGCAGAGACCCCATTCAATAAAAGGAAAAAGAGAACATTACCGATTTGGCAAGTGTAAGCAAATTGTCCTGTGAAGGAAGGAAAAGACCAGTCCTCACCTTTAGTCTCCTGTTAGGCACTGCCTCCCAGTCTATGGGCTTAAACCATCGATGCTTCTTCACATCCTCGGCTCCATTCTGTAAGACAAGGCGTTGCAATGGGTTAGGAATGCTCTCAGGATCTGCTCGAGCCTTTGTGTCTTGAGCAATGTTGATGTTGTAAGACAAACTCACACGACGAACCTCGTTAATTTGAACTTGGAGGACCAACACAGACACACACGCGCACACACACGCACACACACAAAAACACTAGCATATTAAACCCATCGTTCTCTGGCACAAATCAGCAAGTGTCTTAATTAAATTCGTTCTTAAGCCTCTTCATCTGAAAGCAGCCACTCAAGACTACTGAAGGACTCTTTCACATATTGTTTGGATAAATGAGCAATGTGACTCTCAACGAGCTTCATCAGCCCTATTGGGTACGACAGACATCATCTCGGAGTCTACGTCAATTAAACAGTCACTGAGAAACAGATGAATCAAAAGTTCAAATCTGTAACAGACGGACATGAGGGACCTGGACGTCTATAAAAGATTTCTCAGGACCGGGTAAAGACGTGAAATTTCTCGCGGTGCGCGTCACCGAAGCCAAACGCGAAGAAGGCCCGAACGCCACCGCCGCACAAAAAGAAAGAAAAAAAAAAAAAAAAGAGCGAGGCGAGAGAAAAGAGATTACGCCCTTGGAATAAAATCGATTTGCCTTTGCAAAGGAGAGAGCGAACGCTTCCCCGTTGTTGGCAAAAAAAAAAAAAAAAAATCAAACTCAAAATCTGGGGCAGTTTGTGTTATTGCCTTGTTGCAGTCTGGGCCAAAATGCACCATGGGAAATGTAATACACATGCATGTACTCTGGTGGAACGATGGGACGACAGATGACCAAAGTGAACGAGTCCAGCCAACGACAGTGGAGACTGCACAAACACAGCTGTGACAGACTGCTTGGCTCCGCATTTGGAGGCAGAGGATCACAAATGCACACAGACAAAGAAAGAGAGAGAGAGAGAGACAGAACGAGAGAAGGAGATATCCAGGGCTATAAATTAATAACAGAGAAGGCCAAATGTCCGTGCCAAAAGTGACATCCTCTCAAATATCCCCTCAAAATTGCCATATTTGTTCATTTTGTTTCAAAATGTAAACCAAGAAGCCGATCCGGGTTCTGGCCCGAAAACGAAGCGGATCCCGTTTTTTTTATTCGTTTCGCGGGAATAAAGGAGGACACATAAAAGAACACACGTCTCCTCTGATCTCGTTCCTCCACTTTCCCGGCGAAGGATCATCACGGGGTGCGTTAAGCATCGCCGATGAGAAAATTGCTTCCCAGGAACAGGAAACTACAAACTCGGCGCAGCACGAATGACATCATTTAGGGCCGGTGTTAACAGGCAGTAAATGAAACGGTCCTGGCGTTCTCAAAACCTCCCGCCGTTACTCCGATCGACCTGCCAATGGATGAATTACGTGCTGGGGAGTGTCATTTGAAAATAACCGAAATAACTGCCAGTAGATGGTACATTTTTGTTCGGCAGGTTGTACGGGAGTGGAGGGGGTGGGAGTGGGGGTTGTTTTGTGGAGAAGCTCTGCAGAGAGTCAACGTTTTGGCTACCATTTTCCTTTCTCACCCCCGTGACCTCCTCTTGGGGAAAAGGGGGGGTGGGGGGGGGGAGGGGAGGGGCGTGGCGTTTGAGATGAGGGCTAAAGTGGGATAGATGCCTAGCTGCAATATCATCCTGAAGGTGCTCAGTGACTCGATCCAGATCCTCCAGATTTTCCGACCGCAGATACAATCTCCAGTCACTGAGGTAACTGGAAACAAATGCAACCATCTGCCGTCCCTCCAGACCCCGTTCAGTGGAGAACGGAGTTATTTGGATGGGGGAATACACACACACACACACATTCATTTCTGGATATCAGACCATATAAAGTGGAGAGAGACCAGTCCATCTACAGTGCAGACGGGTTAGGACACTCACTTTCATGTTTCCCAGTCTTCTCGCTCTGTCAATCACCAGAAACTTCTTGATGAGGTCCCTTTAAAAAACAAACAAAAAAAAGACAGAGAAAGTCTTCTTAAATTTGAATAAAAATAAGCTCTTAATATAAGACAGTGGCTGCAAATCCAAGAGAAGATATTAGCAAAAACACTTCTGAGTACCATTCTCTACTGTTTATGTAGTGCAATATCAGTAATGCAAAGTTAACTGTATGTAAAGAGTGAGTGTGTGTGTAAGTATGTAATGAAATGTAGTAAAATGTGTGATATAGGCATGTTAAAAAAAAAAATGCTTTGATAGCTTTTGCCCTCATAAACACTTTTAATATCACTGTCTTAGAGTGTATTTCATTGAGAAAACAAAACAAATCCACCCCTGGGAAGCCAGCACGTCTATTAGCTTGTGCTTGTGAGCAGGTTTTCTCCAGTCGTCACGGTATCGGGGTGAGAGGAGTGAACCGTGTCTTCGGGGCAGGAGCCTGTGCTGACCTCAGCGTGATCTCGGCGCTTGTCTCTATATACGGCAGCGGGTGGGGGGGGTGCCTCAGACATTAACCAGCACTTCTCTGTCTGACTCCTACATAACCTGTGTTACCCTCTGTCTGTGAGACACGAGCTGCCGAACGTTATCGGTTATCCCTGCCTCTCTGTTACAGATTCACTCCATATGCCAAGCTCCGCACGGTCCGTGTGTGTGTGTGCGTACGTGCGCGTGTGTTAAACGAGTTTCCGCAGGACCGGCCCTGTTTTTTTTTATACGTCTGCGTTGTTCCTTTTCCATGACGTCTTCTTTCGCCCGTTTTTTTTTTTTACATTTTCGTGCGGATCGAATGAGTCATAGCAACAGTAACTTCACGTGTATGATATACAGAGTTAATATCAAATGATTTACCGTGATCTCAGCACTGAGAACTGCGGTGAGGCCAGCAGGGCCACTGGAAAGAGACTGAATGTTAGCATGCATGGGCCCGAGACATCCTTCTGCCAGTCAGTCAATTCAGCGGGAGCTTGGGAGTCAGCTGTTCCTGTATTTCAGACACGCACTAGACTGAGGTTCGGCGAGGGGCAAGCAATTCATATTCTCTTAGCAGGAAAGGCCCCTGTCTGTTTCTGCTCCTCAGAATCCCTCAGATAGCTGTCATGTATCCCTAATACAATGCGCTTACATAAAGAAAGGAAAAAAAAAAAAAAAGCCCCCTAGTGTTCAAAGTAGAAATGACAGTACTGAACAGAAAAGAGGTTATTTTGGAAAACTCACTCAACTTGTTTTAATGCTTTGTCATACGCCACGCTACAATCATGGCAGGAAACCACATATTACATTGGGAACGCCAAAGTAAGGGGATGTGTGTCAGATCAGTGTTAAATCAAATCCAGAGCGTTCAGAGGATAAACCCTTCATCTCTATGGTGGGCCGCATCCACTCTCTCTGAGTGTTAATTAAACTTTCTCAAAGTTAATTAAACTCTCCCGAGTTCAAATTAAACTCTCAACGTTATCACTGGCCAATCTGCTGCACAGAAAAGGTTTCTTTTTTTGGTAATTGTTTTGCTGACGGTGATCTCAGTTCGACTGATGTCGCTGAAGACGTCCATGTTGAAGGTTTCTCTGAGAGGTGACAAAACCTTGATGATGATGCGAGTAGCTGTATAAAGCCCCCTGTGAGGGTAGCATCCCAGTGTTACATACATTTAGTACAGATGAAAACAGGCTGTCTGAGAGAGGGAACCACAGGCAGAACCCACTGGTCCGTAATCTCCTTACGCTGCTGTTCTGTGCGGATCAGGCCAAGGTTACTGTGGTGTGTTCACACGCACTGACCCAAGACAGGTCATTAAACTGTACTGTGTGGCCTCTCTCTCTGAATCCCCTCCATCTCGTGAGGAGTTGACAGACCGCCCCTGTCACACGCGACCGCGAGCTCAGGAAACCCGCGCGCACACACACACACACACACACGTTTGGTTTTATATCTTAGTGGGGGATGACCATTCACTTTCAGTTTACTGCCACTAAACAATAATCTAAGCCCATCCAGAGAAATATTTTGGCACTTTTTATTTGAACAATAACAATAAAAAAAAATGTCTTTAGGCAGGGAAAAATGAATTCATAAAGACAAATGTCCCCACAATCTCACCACTTGTGGTATTGGGTATGGTGGTATTTGGTCCACCCAACATCACAAACAGAAAAGCACACACACACAGTTACAGGCACATTACATTACACATACAACCAGTCCCAGGCATATTCAAACACATGCACACACACACACGCTCAGACGGGCACACACGCGCGCGCGCACACACACACACGGGAAAGGGTGAACAAAAAGAGTTTTGACAATGCTTTTGATCTACTAAAGGACCTGGCCTACATAGGTCAAGTGTCTCTCTGCATCATGGCATGTTCATTTTTAATTAGCCACTGTCTGCATTATAGCACATTTATTTTTAATGAGTCACTGTTGTGTTTGGCTTACTTCACATAGAAGTCCAGATGCCGTGGGAATTCCAGCTTTCCCGCCAGGATCTTCTGATAGATACCAAAGGGATTATCGTCGAAAAACGGAGGATACCTACAAAGTAAACACAGAAACCTTACAATATGGCCAACACTCTTTTACAGTGGGTTTTTTTTGGACAGAAAATATCTGATGGGGAAAAAGTATTCAACATGAAATCCCCTGAATTGCTGGCTGTTTTAGATGATACAATAAACAACATGATATTGAAGATATACTCTGTCTCCAACAGCCTTCAACTGCAGCAGAAAACTTGAATATTTCATTTTTTGCTGGAACCTAACAGACCTTCCACATTCTCTGAAAAATGTAAACAGATGTGGCAGTGCCACACTGATTAGGGAGGCACTCTAATCAGCACAGAACTGCTGGCTTTATGGCCAGTGTGTGTCTAAGTGCATAACGTAATATTGTCTCAGAGGTGTGTGTGTGTGTGTGTGTGTCTGTGTGTGTGAGAGAGACCTCTAACACAACAGCAATAATTATAAGTTGCTCTAGATATGAACGCCTGCTAAATGAGTAATGAGCATGTTTTAATGAGTGTTCAGATTCGTCAAGCACAGATAACAAACCTTGTCAGGAGTGAGGCTGTAATTGCTTTCGGGATCATAAAGTCAAGTTTGACTGCTAAACATCTAGGCCTACCTCACATGAAAACCCATCGACTTCATTTCAACGACCGGTTACGCAGTCAACAGACCTAAATGCTAAACCGGAATTTGTCGCCCGCCTAAACCGTGATTCAAACAGCGTTCGCTTGCTCCGGTGCCGTAGCAGGACCATAGACGAGAGGCCCGTTTTGTCTCTGAGGTACGGCAGACCTCCGCCGCGTCCCCTTTGTGTTCTTTGGGTTGGAGGTTTAGTGAATAACACAAAGCCTTTTCCGCCCGGTGTGTAGAAAATGACAGGAGAAGCTGGGGAAGGTCAAGCTTCACTCAAAAGCACTGCGTTGTCTGCTGTGCAAAACGGCTCTGTTGGAAATGTCAGCAGAACGTCTAATTCAAACCATGCCTCTGCCTCAGGTGTGTGCGTGAGTATGTGTGTGTGTGTGTGTGTATATGAGTGTGCGTATGTGTGTGTGTTTGTTTCCCCTGCAGTGCCAGACAGCTCTCTGTACACAAGCGACTGCAGGAGTTTGACTGAATGATTCTACAGCAGTGCCTGGTTGAGCCATTACACGGCACTTACATAATCAACAGTCGGCCCAGCGTACAGCAGGGCTTCAATCATATTAAACCTGGCGCCTGCTCAATGGCCAAGTCACAGAACATGGCCGCTTGTCCTCTGCTAATGCAGACCTGATAGATTACTGGCCATCTTCCTCCAGATCAAAGTCTGACCTAAGAGCTAGCAAGTGTTCGTCTATGCTGTCTCTTCAACTTACTAGGCCTTAGTTTTGAGGCACTGCTGAGGGAGGGGAGGGGGGGCAGAAAAAGAGAAAGAAAGAAGGAAAGAAAGAAAGAAAGAAAGAAAAAAAGACAGAAAGGAAACAATTCTGTAGCTATGATTTGGAGCAGAAAATAAAACATGAAGACAAGGTGTTTTAACCATCATGACAGACAAGGGAAAAAAAAAAAAAAGATAAACCCCCCCCAAAAAAACTGATCCAAGACCCGTACTGAAAGCCAACAGCATTTCGTATGACGTTAAATAAAGCTTGTCCTGTGTCAGGTAATGGATCTAACAGAGCTAGTGGGTGAATCTGGAGGAAATGTGAGAGGGGAGATGTAAGGATGGTCTAATAATGGCAAAGGCTGTTTGTACCTCTGACTGAATAAAGTTAGGCTACAAGGGGAACAGGACAATGGCTAGCTTCCTCTATTAACCTGCCTGAGGGTGTTACAAGCATCCAGCCGCACAGGAGGAAAAAACCCCCAAAACAAAACAAAACAAAAAAATCTGTAGTCTCCACGTTATGCAACCTTGTCCAGGAGTTTATGTAACACCTGCATGTCGCCAAGATTCCACAGAAAGACAGGAGAGAGAGGGGGGAAAAAAACGACAATATTGGATTTATGCACGATGGATGAAAACGGCAGTAACCGACACTTGGCTCAGGCTTAACGGTACGACCGTATTATAAGTCTGGCCTAACGCTAGTCGAGCAAGTCGTGACACCAGACGCAAACCCCTCTCAGACCCGGCATTTCGCATGTGATCCAAAGCAGCCGTGTATGTATCACTGAAGACACGAGACTCAGAACTAAGCCAGTTCCTTTGCGCAGCCATCTGAAGTCAGGTTCATTACAGCACTATTAATAAGAAAAAAAAAATCAAAACATAAAAAAAAAAAAAAAAAAAAAAAAAAGGGAGAAGTGATAAGAAAGAGACTCGCTAAAACTCATATGCAGTGTAAGTGTGCTGGGAATCAAGCGAAAGACCTTTTCGCCCTCCGCCTGTACGAGATTTCCATTTCTGAACGGCTTTAAAGGGGAAATGGTCCTCATTACATTTCGTGGTAGAGAATTACATTAGATACAGCAGTAGCTGTGGTCTGACTCTACCCTGAAGTCACATACACACACACACACACACACACACACACAAATATGATTCTATTAGAGAGGGAGGTAATCCCTTCCCAGTTTTAATCAGGCCCAGGACTCCTCAGCCTTACGAGTTCAGCTCGCTGGTGACCCCCGCCTGCTGCTCCCGAGGAGGGTCGCGACCCCGTATGGATGTTTGCATCCGGTAAGACTAAAGAGTGGGGGGGGGGGGGGGGGGACTTTTTACGAAGCTCTTGCTACATTTCTACAGGACTGTGGCTTGAGACCTTTGACTAAGCAGGCATGCGACAGTAAGGCTCAGCCGCTGGACCTGTGTGAAGGGAGCTTTTGTGTTCGCCTCTGAGGCCGCGTGAAACCTTCTCTTGCTCTCTCTCTCTCTCTCTCCCCCGGCAGGCTGGAAAACACAGGCAAGGTCCAAGCAGAGGCCAAACACTTCAAAGAGGACATAAATGAATAGCAGGGCGGCTCATATTTTCCACTACACGCGACAGGCCTGAGGAACTCCACTAGAGGAAGCAGGTGGGACGGTAGAAATGAAATATATTCGGTTCGGAGAGTGTACGCTGAAGGCTTCAGCCCTTGCTGCTGTTACCTGGTTACCCATGACAGTACACGAGCATTATCGTTTAATTACGCTGTATTCTTTACCTAGAACTCTCAAAAGGAACAAGGTGTTTTATACTGGTGCCTCTTTGACTATTACTGGCGAGAACCATCACGTGGACCTCCCTGAGTTTCTCTACATATTTTGGACAATGGCAGTCTAGGACACTAATGGAAGGGAAAATGAAAATCTGAAATAGAGACACGCATTATAAATGAAATACATTCCTGGAAGACAACATTTCTTGGGAAAAAGACTGAGTAAGTCATGGTTTTTGAGAGATTTCTTGGAAAGCCCCTTCAGTCAAGTATTTGGCAAAAGTAAAAGAGGAACGAATAGGTGGAGTAATAAGTGGAGACATCTCTGTGTTTACAAGACACGTAAACACAGTCAACAGAGGGAAACCTCTTAGTTCTCCTAGTTTAGTACTGCCACCTAGTGGTGCTTCCATGGTAATGTCCAAGCCAATGCTGTTGTTATGATCCCCTCCTTGCACTAGAGTCATTAGATACTGCTTAACATTATCTATATATCAAAGCCCTCAGACCTACTAATAAAACTAAACGTCCTTCCTAAAATGGCACCCACTTTTGCTCAGAGATAAAGATGTCAAAAAGAAGAAGTGGCAAAGACACAAACTCTTGCACAGAAGGCAAGGATGGGGCTGTTCATGGTCACCTCCCTACAGACTTTGTTTCAGGTGAGTGAAAAACAGATAAGTTATATAAGACATAAATGTACTGACAAATGTACTGATAAAATTTTAAAGTCCTTATAACATTCTGGCATTATGCTACCCTATAAAGACTATGTTATTAGAAAGGTGTTTCAGGTCTAATGTTTTCACTGCACATGTCATTAGATCAGAGGTTGTGGAGAGAATGTGCAGTAGAGCAGTGGAATGAATGTGAAGTAGAACAGTGGAGTGAATGTGCAGTAGAACAGTGGAGTGAAGTGGAGTGAATGTGCAGTAGAACAGTGGAACGAAGTGAAGTGAATGTGCAGTAGAACAGTGGAACGAAGTGGAGTGAATGTGCAGTAGAACAGTGGAACGAAGTGGGGTGAATGTGCAGTAGAACAGTGGAGTGAATGTGCAGTAGAACAGTGGAGTGAAGTGGAGTGAATGTGCAGTAGAACAGTGGAGTGAAGTGGAGTGAATGTGCAGTAGAACAGTGGAGTGAATGTGCAGTAGAACAGTGGAGTGAATGTGCAGTAGAACAGTGGAGTGAAGTGGAGTGAATGTGCAGTAGAACAGTGGAGTGAAGTGGAGTGAATGTGCAGTAGAACAGTGGAGTGAAGTGGAGTGAATGTGCAGTAGAACAGTGGAGTGAAGTGGAGTGAATGTGCAGTAGAACAGTGGAATGAAGTGGAGTGAATGTGCAGTAGAACAGTGGAGTGAAGTGGAGTGAATGTGCAGTAGAACAGTGGAGTGAAGTGGAGTGAATGTGCAGTAGAACAGTGGAGTGAAGTGGAGTGAATGTGCAGTAGAACAGTGGAGTGAAGTGGAGTGAATGTGCAGTAGAACAGTGGAGTGAAGTGGAGTGAATGTGCAGTAGAACAGTGGAGTGAAGTGGAGTGAATGTGCAGTAGAACAGTGGAGTGAAGTGGAGTTAATGTGCAGCAGAGCAGTGGTAGAAGAGAAGCTATGAATTGCTTTCCTTTTTAGATCAATGTTATTATCCCATAACAGTCAGATTACTTCATCTGATACGAACTGAGGAGATGAGGCCTAAAAACAAATTCATTCTGAACATGATTCCTGACTGTATTTTCTGCTCATGTCTCATCATGTTTTGCTCTTCATTTCATGAGCAACATGTCGACATGGTCCAAACCATACAGTTTTAATTAAGTTTATTGACCACTGCCAAAATGAGATGATAGAAAGCACGCAAAGTGCGTGAGTTCAGGCTGATCCCTCCTGCGGCTCATGTTTACCCAGACAGAGCATATGGAAAAGGGTGTCTTGCAGTATTCGGTGGAAGACGGCCTTTGACTAAAATGTCGTGCGTTAAGCCCTTCATTCATTTGCGTCATTTGATTTTTATTAGATGTGATGCTTGTCTTGCAGACATGGAGATCTATTCTTAAATACTTAGAGTAAAATGCTCAAACGTTGCTCAGTTATAAAATGAATTTAATTTATAGCTGTTTAACACCTATTATGGTCCCCTAGCCTTGCTCTTTATATATCTTGTTTATCTGTCGAGATGAAGTTAATTACGCCGCATTCCTGGCTCAGACTGCGTCTCTTGGCTTGGCGTGGCCAGTATACAAAGAGCTGTGAATGTATTTCGGTATTTCTGAACGCTGGAAAGCAGGCTCTTGGCCAAGACAGAGTGTGCTATGATTGTTACACCCCATGTTGGCCAAACACTCCAGCACATAACGCGGCGCATCCATGCCGCAAGTTTCACTCACTTACAGAGGCGAATGCAGTTCTGATATCTGAAGCCAGATAAGGTTAAATAAAATTTCAACAGGTCTGACTTAAATTGGTATGAGGGGGCAGACAGCAGGGACTTCACACTGACCCTGCAGTCAAGTCTCTGAACAGGTCATGTTACGCCGAGTCCTGCTGCACTGTCTTGTTGAGAATAAGACGAGAAAAGAGGGCTGTGTTTTTGTCGATATCATGTCACGACACACAGGTATCTGAGTCTGAAGGACTAACCCTGCTAGCATCTCGTAGATGAGTACTCCTAGCGCCCACCAGTCCACTGCCCGGCCGTGACCTTTACTCTGGATCACCTCTGGAGCCAGGTACTCCGGAGTGCCACACAGTGTCCACGTCCTACAGACAGAGAGAGAGAGACAGAGAGACAGAGACAGAGAGACAGAGAGAGAGAGAGAGAAAGAGAGAAACAGTCAAGAGCTGCAAAAAACAAAAATGTAATGCAACATTTTGAAGGCAAATAACTAATAATACTATATACTACAATTAAACACATCAACTGTTATGTTTCAAAAAAAAAAAAAAAAAAAAAAAAAAGGATTCTACATTTGTTAGCGGCAAAAAGACCTGAAATAAACCACACTTAAAAACGCTTTCTCCTGATACCGCCGTTCATCCGATGGATCGTATGACATCTACTAACCGAGACCTATGGTGGGCGGTCACAGCAGACAACAGACACAGTCACGACTAAGTTAACCACTATTTATATTCACGCTCTGCTGCAGTCTAATGAAACGACTGTCACAACACAGTGGGTGTGGGTGGCTGTGAGAAAGGAGAAGTAATTATGGTGAGAGGACTGCGTTGACACCCTTATGTAGCCAGTTTATCTGTGTGCGTTTACTCCTGGGCACGCCATTAGTGGTATACAGTGACGCCCCTTCCCTGCCAAGACTCCCACAGGTGTAACCTTGTATTAGCTATTCAATAGGTCTGGCTGAGTGCCTACTATGCGGTGTGTCCTCACAGAGTGAAGTCTCTGTTTACACACACACACACACACACACAAGGTGTAACGGTTCACCAAATGCACAGTTCAGTGTGTGCCTTTGTTTTTGGGTCACATTTTGTGGCGTGCTAGAGCGCTGCTTGTTTTGGTTAAGAGTTTGTGTTTTTTGAGGTTTTTATTGTGAAAACGACGGTGAATGGTCAATAAAGCCATAAGCCGAATGCTGACATCATCCCAAATGAGATCAGTTGACTTTTAGAAGACTGACAAGAAAACAGATGAGAATCATTTAAATTGGTGTGACTGATCTCACTTAAGTCATTTAAATCGTACATTTTAATTGCTGATGCTGCATTTTTTTTAACACTGTGCAGTGTGCATAGAATTTCAGCTGGAATAGCTGTCAAAATAACATGAACTGAGACTCACTACATGAGTATTGTCATGAAACAGTGAAAAGACAAAAGACAAGGAAATGTACTACAGGCCGACAGAGCACCGGGCAGTAAGGTGATCCTCTACTGCTTTGTCTGTGTGGTCAGTGCACGGATCGACCAGTGTGTACACTGATCTGTGTTTGGTTAAATGACCACAATTCTGCGTCTGTGCACAAAAGCTGCCTGTAAGAAACTTCGCTTATACAAATTACACAAGTAATGATAGAAACTGCTGAAACCTTTAGGTTGAAAGATCCCTTTAGAAACTAAAGATATGGTTCATAGAGACATGGAGCAACACACATGTAGAAAGACAGAAGATAGACAGATTGACAGACAGACAGAAGACAGATAAACAGATAGATAGATAGATAGATAGACAGACAGAAGACAGATAGACAGATAGACAGACAGACAAATAGACAGACAGATAGATAGACATATAGATAGATAGACAGACAGAAGACAGATAGACAGACAGATAGATAGATAGATAGACAGACAAGACAGATAGACAGATAGACAGACAGATAGATAGACAGACAGAAGACAGATAGACAGATGGATAGGCAGACAGACAGACGGATAGACAGACAGATAGATAGATAGATAGATAGATAGATAGAGCTTACACAATGCAGATTCATTTCAAGGCCTCCACTGTGAGTGCAGAGCTCCTGCCTTCCCACCGCACACTGATATTCACATGCCCCTGATAATCGGCCTGTGGTCTGGGCCCGTTGCCATGGTGACAGCGATTTTGTATGCGGGGGGGATGGTTGCTGTGTGAGGTTGACCCCCCCCCCAATCTGCCAAACCTGCTGCTTTTATTTTCACTTTCAGTAATTGGCAGGATTAGCAAACCCTGTTCAGAACACATTTACAGGGAAACTACCTGATGGTTTTGATGAAATTCCAAATTCCCCTTCATCCCCCCCACCCCCACCCCAGTGCCCAAAAATACAGTGCTTTTCAAATTAATGTAGCTTTAAAGGTTTTAGAATACAGGTTGTGAATTTATTATTGGCTGAAACAGGTTAGCACGTTTTTTTTTTTTTTTTTTTCTTTCCTCCACGGAGTTACACCGAAAAGAAATTCAGTTATGAGGTCTGACACCCTGTTTCATCTAGATTTCTCCTGCCATCTGGTGTGTGGGTGTGTGTGTGTGTGTGTGTGTGTGTGTGTGTGTGTGTGAATCTGTAAGTGTGTGTATCAGTGTGTCCTAAATGAGTCAGTACAATTTAATGGGGTTGTTCAAGCTCTCTTTCTACGATCAAACCTCAATCCAGCCACGCAAGACACTACAAGGGACATTCCAATGAGTAAAGACCACACAAATTCCATCAAAGAATAACTTCTTGCAGATGCTCTTGAGGATAAACGAAACATTTCCTTTTTTTTTAAAATAAGCAGTTCTGACCCGTCTTGCGCGGGAAGGTGACTTGTAATCCCCTCTACTTATTCATCACATCATCTACAGAACGTTCTGAATCAGAGCCCTTAAATGGCGAGCCATTGCCTTCTGACACTAACTCTGCTCCGCACAGATGGGAGAGACAATAATCGGCCGGCAATTCATCACAGACTGTGACAGAATAATGAGCACTCATCTTTACAAGACTCTCTGACAAAGGAAAAAAAAAAAAAGTAAACGACCACTTATGATGCAGCCCGAGGACACAACAACAACAACAACAACAAAACCAAAACTTTAAATAGAACCGATGTGACAGGGAAGATCCACAGGGTGGCACTGTGGCTGCGTGGTTAACCGTTCCCCCCTGTTTGACGCTCTCTGTCGAAAACTACAAATTAGAAGGGGTGCCACCGGGCCCGCTCGCAGGGGCTGTCGTCCTCCCGTAGCGTTGGAGCGTGATTTTCATTGCTTTCCATTTCTACAAGTGGGTCACTTGCGCATCAGAGAGATACCCACTCCAAAACTACTACACCCCCCCCCCCCGGACGTGTGGAGGAGAATGTAATCTTAGCCCATTATGTTTACATGTCAGAGAGGTCAGCTTGGGTTCTTTCTGCGAGTATTTCGCAAAAAAAAAACAAAAAAAAAAAAAAACACTGCAATGCACCGCACTGCAGAGAGCCACGCTACCTGTTTTTCCTTTTCTTTTCTTTTTTTTTTGTTCTTTCCTTCGCTTCACACTTGAGTGCTACTACCAAGGCTCTTGTGGCTTTTTCAATTTTACTGAGGTTACCACTAAATTGTTCTATGCCTTTCTCATTCACACTGAATAACTGCAGCCTTACTGATGTGTGCTGTGGCCAAAAGGAGTTGTTTGCTGTTGTCTGTTATCCTGATCTAGAATGGCTTCTCTTTTTTTTCCCCCCACGTGGAAGGAAATCAATCTTGTACATCTAAAAGTCTCCAAACTATTTCGCATTTCAAAAAGCCTATTGAGAACAACAAATACAATTATATGTCCTTTATAACGTGTAAACAAACAAACAAACAAACAAAAAAAGAAATCAAAATGAGACGTGCTGATTGTTTTCCAAAGACCGCCATCTCGGCCTCCCTACCGCCCGGGAGCGTGAGGGGTATTCTGGGATATTCCGCGCTACCTGTCGGACAGTTTCTTTGCGAAACCGAAGTCGGTGAGTCGGATGTGACCCTCCCTGTCCAGCAGGATGTTCTCTGGTTTCAGGTCACGGTAGACGATCTCTTTGGAGTGGAGGTATTCGATGGCACACACTATTTCGGCCGAGTAAAAGAGGCCCGTGTTGTTGCTGAAGCGCCCGCGGCTTCGCAGGTAACTGAAGAGTTCTCCGCCCGGCACGTAATCCATCAGCATGTAGAGGAACCGCTCGTCGTGGTGCGTCCAAAAACTGCGCGCGGAGGGAGACGGAGAGAGAAAAGACATGACGTGAGCGAAAACGTTCAAATACACCTTGAGAAAAAAAAAAAAAAAAGCTGTGACATGAGCAAAAAAAAAGAAAAATCCTTTGATGGATTATGTTTTAATGTTTTAAAGAACTGTTGGTGTTAGTTGGTACTTTGTTTTTGGCTACTCTTAGACTCGCGAGTGGGCAGAAAACACTGTTACAGCTCCCTGGCCTGACACACGCTTCATTAGTCTGGCATGAGCTATCGGCGCGATACAGAGCAAACAACTTCTTACGCTGCTAATGAGAACGAGTCGTTTACACACCATCAAAACAAACGGCAAAACCGCTTTACAATGTTAATCATCGATTTAAGGATCAATTTTAGGAGAGAGAGAAAAAAAAAGAGGCATGAACATGGGCGAGCGGAGGTTGCTAGATAAACTCGCGGAAATTCGTGACATTTCGTATAAATATAAAATCAAATTCCACGAATTGTCTTTCGACTTTGTTCTCTCATCCCAGCTTTCAGAATAATCTGATATAAAAGACAAATAGATTTGTCTGCGCACGCGACTGGCATTAGGCGAAAATCTGTCAGCCTAGTTTGACCTCTAATAAGCGGATTTTGGTAGAAAACACCAGCGCACTGACTCCCACAGTCAGCACAGAGACCCTGAGCCGCCGGCTGAAGCTCGAGTTTATCTTGGACTGGTCATGTAAATGGCCAGTGTAAATTCGTTACTGTACATGTTCCAGTTCCAGGGACACTTAACACCGTTATCTACAGCGTTCCTCCAGCCGCGCGAGACTGTTTTGCATGTGCAAGCTAGGCCAAAGCGACTCTGAGGGAATTAGCGGTCGAAATGTAAATATGTGATCCAAACTGTAAAAAGCTAAAGGTTTCTCTTAGGGAAAGAAGCTAACAGTCTAATATGGGCACCGTAACACAAAAAAAGATGATGCTAATCTAACTTACAGTCTTCTGAAGCCAAGAGTGGAGCTGAACATTAAAACTGAGTGAGGGTTTCAGTTAAGAAGGTCCTTTCCATATCACACACTAACTTTTTTGACATGTTATCTCACTTTGGGGAGGAAAATGACACAGTATGTAGTGATGATGAGGGTGTGAAGTGTTCTTGTGTAACAAGACTCCTAACAGAAGGGCTCTGGTTTGATTCTGGATAATTCATTAATGAACAAATGACAGCAGGAACAACAACAACAACAACAACAAAAATGACAAAAGGAAACAAAAGTGAAAAAAAAGAGAGGGGGGGGGGTTAAACCAGGACTGAAAGTCGAAGAGGAGTTTAAGGAGAAAAAAAAACAAAAACAAAAACAAAAGAAAAGAAAACAAAGGGACCACTCACAGTCGGATGAGGAAGGGGTGGTTGACCTCTGTGAGGACCTCTTTCTCATTGTGGACGTGCTGCTCCTGTTTAAGCCTGATGACGTCTGGGATCTTCATGGCCTTTAGGGCAAAGAAGTCCCTTGTCTTCTTGTCTCTCACCAGGAAAACCCTCCCAAAGGTCCCCGTGCCTGCGTCACACACACACACACACACACACACACACACACACACACACACACACACACACACACACACAGAGGAGGACACAGAAATGCTGGCCTTTAGAACTATGTCACATAAAAAAAAAGTTAAATAATAAATTATCACCCGGAGTTTTGTCAGTATTCCAGCGCAGGGTTAATTTGTATCACCTATTTAAAGAACATTTATAAACCAATGGCAAGGAATACTGACAAAACTCCGGATGATAAAAAAAAAAAAGTTAAATAATAAATTATGTGACCTCTGTTCAGAAGGTTATTTGTTGGTTGGCTGAGCTAATTTCTTCATGGAAGTTGGATGCATCCATCTGAGATTTGGACAGATGGATTCTAAACAGGCATTCCATGAGAGACCATCAACAGATTCTCTCGTAAACGCCGCTCAGTTCTCAGGACAATTACTCACACATTCATGTGTTCTGACGGGTTGCACTGAATCAGAGAATGGTTACGATGAGACATTGAGAAAGCATTAAAACAGAACGCCCAATTAGCACGCGAATTTTTGACACAAAGGCTGAGAAGCAGAAGCAATCAGAGGGATTGCAGGAGGTAAGTCATCTTTACGGCACCTGTGCCGCTCGACTACGGGCGGAAACGATGCTTTGACTGTGAGCCGTATTCCACACGATAATTTAAATTAGATGGAAATCGGATAAAAGATACAGTCACTGAAGTCAAATCCTCTCCCATCATTAGCTAAGGAGAGTTTATCCCCATCGGCCATAAATAAGCAGACATGAACCATTCACACTGTGTGTGTGTGTGTGTGTGTGTGTTCTCACCAAAGTATCCAATTAGTGTGTTACACTTTTCACCTTTCCTCTGACACACTGCCTTTCAGGCGCCTTCAGTGAATACACCAAGACTCCCCCTCTTTCTGATTTCAAACAGTGACATATCTGCAGCTCCAAAGACACTTCTCTGCTGTCACTACAATGCATCGGCTCAGAACAAAAATGCTGTTTGTACAGGCAAGGCCAGGTTTCAGTTTAGGGATGCACAGAGAGAGAGAATCTGAGAGTAAGAGAACTAACAGCCCCCCCCCCCCCCCCCCCCCCCCCCAATCAATGGACGCAGGGGAGCTCCCCCCCAGCTGAGAGAGCAGGGCACCTTGAGCCTGCCACCAAATTACAGGGTGAACGTAGGTTCTTCTGGCAGGAGTGTTTTGACTGTTCTGACAGGCCTTTGTCTCCCATTGTAGAACAGAACTACCACAGGGTATTATTACCTATCCACTGATGACGGGGAGGGGGGGGGGGCGGGGGGGACAGGTCATCACTGTTTAAGTCTGTGTGAGGTAGACCTGAGGCCAGTGGGGTACAACAGAGGAAACTACAGACAGGTTACAGTTCACTTTGTCTTTGCTTCATAAGTGACTTGAGAGTGAGAACCACTTTGATACCGACAATGGGTTGTCTGAACGTTTTTTTTTTTTTTTTCCCCCTTTCTTTTTTTTTTTTTTCCTTCTTTTTTTTAACATAAAAACTTCTTGGGATATCATTGATCTCTGGGGTTCTTTTCCTGGAAATGTCTGAGTTCACACAATGCACTGCAAATCCTGTTGGCTTGTACTAGCTTAAGTGCCCACCAAGGATCTGAGATTAAACTTTTGGTGAACTATTCAAAAAATGATCGCTAAACGAAAATGTTCCCACGTTTTACTCAACGTTTTTTTACCAGACAAATTTCACAATGTTCGTAACTGTCTGGGGAACCTGGGAGTTTTCGTCAACCGTTAGTCATGAGCCTGTTCTCTGGAATATACTAGGCATATTAACTCCACATCCAAAATATTCCATAGTTTCCCCAAATGTTCTATTGCGTTACTGCTCCTTTCAAGAGAGAGAGAGAGAAAAAAAAAAGAGATACACAGAGCATGGAGAGAGATGATTCACAATTCAGGGAAATAACTGAATCGGAATGTTGGCTTCACACAAGAGATCTTTGTCGAAACCCAAACGTGTCTCCACGGTTACCAAAACAAAGCTGTCAGCGGAGGTGTTGGCGATTAGACAAGACCATATGATGGGAGGAGTAGACCGCGGGTCAGGTATGAGCTAATTGCCACCCTCTGACAGTGAGGCCACTCACGTTTCCTGTTTAGGGAAGAGTTTGGTTTAAAAAAAAAAAAAAGGGTGTAACACTATTGAAGTCACAGTCAGAAACCAGTCTGGAGAGTGGCTGTGTTCATTTATGACAGGAAGTTAAAAAAGAAAAAAAATAAATAAAAAATAAAGAAGTACATAATAATGTGAGAAACAAACACTGCTATCAAATTGAAAATTGGAACCTTAGCTCCTGAAAAACTCCTGTAATGACTTTGCTGGACGGAGAAGAACTGAGGGTTAGGCAGGAGCGTGTTCTATTTGTCTAGTGTCACTTTAGGTACTCAGAAACAATGATTACTAAGCTTCTCTTCGCCGCTAAAAGTGATGACGCGGATTTAAAGTTTGGGAACCGAACTCTCTCCAGAGTTCTATTCTGTAGGTGCAAGCAAGCTTAACTTAAAGCTTTGGCAAAAGATCTGTCCACTCAGCTATGTTTCGCACTCACAGGAAAATTGCTGTGCGCTAAACTATAAACTTATCAAAGCCCACTCTACTCTTACGGCTTTGATGATGATACCACACGCGATAATGGAACAATATCAAGAATATGGAGCGTTTTATTTTCTTTGGGCGAGCCTTTTTCAATCAGAGTTAGTCTGACTAAATTGTCTGTTGTGTGCTTGTCATGTTATTGTTCCGTTTAGCATTGTACGAAGCAGTAATCAAAGAATTTTGTTGTGAAATCTGCACTAGTTGAAGGTTATCAAGAGATTATCCCTCTGTAATTCAAAAGCTAATCATCTTTGGGGAAGAACAAAGACACAAGTTCCATTCAGAGAATGATCACAATTCAGTAGCCATCATTCCAGAACATCTGACACCATGGAATTTAGAACATATGCACAGAATGTAGTGAACCTAATGTTGTTCAACCAATTCCTTTATGATCCAAACACGAACAGACTTTTGCTCTCCGGGCCAACATCCTAGCGGCAAATACATAAATAAAGGACATCAGGAGATTACCTTGGGGTATTGCCTGCATGCTGATTTTATTTGGATAAACCATGTGACACGGGTTTTCCCCCTACTAAGTGGGTCACTCTCTCCGAGTGTCTTTTGCCAGCTCACACTAGAGTGCTTACTCAAACACACACACACACACACACACACACACACACACACACACACACAGAGAAACGTGACTCAAAGCACTGCAACATTCAGTAGATTAGATTAAGCCGAATCACACACAAATGCATTTTCTCTATAATTACAAGGAAGCTTTTTTTTTTTTTACCCCATCATTTATTTGAGTGATATAATATTAAGCACGTCAAAGCCCTAGGGTATTAGTGTGCAAATTCTATAAATGACTGATTTACTTTGAGGCTTGCAGGCATAACATGTCTAAGTATTGCCTTTGGATGTGTTGAGCTGCTGACGACTTTCTTCCTCTCTGCGGTCAAACGAGGCTTCTGGAAACTGACACTATTCTCAAAACCTAACATGTCCTTTAGAATCAAGATGATCAGCCTCCTATTCTAAGACTCACTATTTTAAAACAATTTTTTTTTTTAATGCAAGTCCTTCCACAGAAGTCTCCTTTTTCAAATAAGCAAGAAGAGGGTTGGATAGTGTCCGCAATTCTGATTCTCCCGTAGTATTTAAAAAGAAAACATCGGTGCTTGATTTCACTTCAAAGTCTGAGGCACAATTAATACCACTGAACATTTTCGTAAAATTTTTTAAGATAACATCTAGATAACTCTGAGTAATGCTTTCAAAGAAAAACGTACATCATAGTATTACATCAATTTTCAAGGGACCATTAAGAACTCACACCACAGCACAATTAAAGTCGCGTTTCCACTGCATGGTACCGGCTCGACTCGACTCGACTCTACTCACTTTTTGGTTCCTGGTACCTCATTTGTTTTCCACATCAGATAGTACCCCCTCAATGAAGTCGGTGACACCGCAAGACACTCTTGTGACATCATCTTCAACGCGACAAACACAGCAGCGATGGAGAATACCGTACGGATGGTGTTCTTGACTCTCATTACGCCCGAACCTCTTCAGCCGACCACGGCACGGTTTTGCAGGCTGCCACTGTAATAGTCTAGCGAATCGAGAATCGATCAGTGGATAGGAAACTTGCAGTCACTATGGTAGCCTGGCGTTTTTAAAAACGGCGGGTTTGTGCAGGGTGTCCGAGGATATCCCGTGTCGCGGAATGATGATTATCTCTGTCCAATCAGTAGCCTGCAGTGTTTTCACATCACGTTTTGGCACCTTCTCTGCTCGCTTGAATCACGACGGAGCAGGCGCGGAAAATAGGAACGGGTACCAGGTACTAGATCTGCCTAACGGAAAACCGGAAAAAGGCGAGCAGATTCGAGGCGAGCGGAGTAGAGTGGAGCCGGTGCCATGCAGTGGAAAAGCGACATAAGTTTAAAGGCCATCTGAAGCATTTAACAGTATTCTGTGAATCAGTGAACTACATGAGCGTTAAACAATCCTCCCACTTCCAAAACAGACTTCTGATGATTCACTTACAAGGAATTTTTTGTGCTAACGGCAGAGTCCGGCATATGACAGAATTTTATTTAAAAAAAAAAAAAAAAAAAGAGTTTCAGGTGGTATTCAGCCCAAGCAAACTATCATATCAAACATCAGACATTTTTCAAACAAAGTCAGATTATTACGCATTCTGTTCAATACTGTGTACACCTAAAGGCGTTAGCTTTCTCTGTTCCTTTTTTCCCCCCCTGTGCCGGCCTACTCACTACTGTTGCTGTCTTGCTCATAGATGGTGGAGGTCTAATACACAAGGGAGGAGGAGGGGGGGGGGGGGGGTATTTGTGGCTTACGAGAATGAGTTACTTCCTTATCATTTTAATAGCAGTATAACGATAAATGCGTCCAGATAAGGGCTTAACTGATTCGTCATGGATTGTAAATCCTTCTCATCTGACAATAGATTCAGCAAATTGGATTTTTTATGCTGGGGTCTAATGCTGTATCCCTTTCCTCCATGTGTGAAGGTTTTAAAGCAGCATTCTCCACTGTCAATAAGCTATGCACTTCTGCACATTCTCAACAAAACCAGCAGACAGGCCCCTATCCGCATCCACGGCTCTTGAACCAGCTCAGCGGTTACATTCAGTATATGATCTTGTGTGATAGACTGTCCTGTGATTCGTGATGATACGTGGTTGTTTACACAGCGACTCTTGTTAGAAGTCCCATGCACTTCCCCTTTCACAATAAAAGGCATATGTAGAGTGGCTAACATTAGAAACATCTATTCAAAACTGCAGCCACCTGAAATTAGACAACGCCAACAGTACGGTTTTTTTCAAGGTCAGCTGGTACATGACCTTGACTGAGGCCATCTCGCTCCTCTGTAGAGACTGGTTTACTTCATAATTTAAGCAGAATGTCGCGCTTATCGTGACAATAAATTATATAACTGCTTGTGAGGACTTTAAATCGATCTTGTTAGTATCAGTACACACACAGAGCAAGCACATTTGCTAGCACAACTGTTGTTTAGATAGACAGATGGGTGGATAAATAGAAGGATGGCTGAGTCATTTAGAAAGACAAAAAGCAGAAGGAAAATGAAACTCTTAATTTGAACTGACAGAACTACATAAGCTGAGCCAAAACCCCAAAACTGAAAGTGAACATACAAGTCCAAGCACATTTTTTCGGGCACCACGACACGTCAAAGCACGATGTGGGTGTTTACAGGCCCCGATACTCAATCCTCCTCCTCCTCCTCACCCTGTGGGCAAAAGGCAACTGTCCTTCCAATTTCACACAACAACGGCCGGGAAAACACATAGCTGCACCCTCTCTAAGGCCAGACGGAGAGTGGTCCTGACGTGACCTCTGGATTTGCCCTCATGAGGAACAGTGTTGTTTCTGGCGATATTTCTTGACAAGATGTTGTTGGATGAGGAAGATCAAGGTATTAACCTGGCAACGCTGGGGCAAGTCCGAAACCATTGTCAACAAGGACCGTGATGTTTGGAAAACACCAAACATTCAGTTGCTATGTTCGGATGGTTCGTCTTACAGTGTCAACAGCCAATCAGGGCAATTTCCTACTCTGGATTTTCTTTCTCAGTTCACTCATTTGACACTGTTTTCTTCTGACAGATACATCCCAGAAATAATGCTCACTGACACATCTGAGAGCAAATGAAGAGGATGTATGGTAGTACTAATTAAAATGTGTGAAACAAAAGGAAAGGGCTTTCTTTCACTGCCTTGTGGGAGTCAGAGACAATCAAGTGTCAACTTTCACAAGACACTCTGTAAGTCATCAGGGAAAACTTTGCATTCATCTGTCTCACTGCACTCATCTGCTTTCTGAAATTAGACTAAAGAATAAATAGAAGCAAACTAAACCAGAATACTCAAACAAATAAAATGGATGAATACCAATGATGTACTCTTTGTGTGTGTGTGTGTGTGCGTGTGCGTATGTGTGTATGGGGGGGTACGTACAGGAACCATACAGGTAGTGGTTTGGGTTAATAAACGTGTTCTGAGCACCTGCAATGCTGTTTAAGGGCCTTGCTCTGTCACACAATAGCACAGGTGCACCTGACACTATTCCTCCACCCCCATAACATCCCACGGGATTTCGGTCACGTAACATGCAAACAGCATGGATCCTGTTCAAACTTTCACAGACGTTTGTTTGTTTATTTTCCTTGCTTTGTGGTTGTTTGTATGGAAGACAAAGAACTGTTGGGACAAATGATACGGGGCTACCATGTGTTGCAATGCCGAGGTTTGCACCGTTTAAAGTAACGTTAGCATGACACGCAACCGTTTCTAGCTGTCGTTTTCGGACTTCTATGGTTATGAATTCATTGAGAGCCAACTTACCGACAGTGGCAATTGTATCGAAGTCATCGAGAGAGTAAGTCCTACTGCTGGTTATTGAGAGAGCTGCTGCCCCTGCAGCTAACGTGGGACTGCTGGCGCCTGTCCTGCCACTCTCCCGATACGCACTGCTTTCATTGTTCATTCCACTCTTGGCTTTTGTTGATGCCATCTTCCGCCGGTGCAACAAGAAACTGGATTACAACTCAGACCTTACGACCACCCGCAATCCTCTCCACAATATATGAAGACCAGAATAATTATTTATGACAAAAACCGATATTGGTTTAACACGCATTGGTTTTTCCCAGTCAAGTTAACATCCCCTTTGTTCAGATAAACCCGACAATGACCCTCCCTGCGGTATAGCATGATAGCCAGAGGAGTTACTGGCAAGCTAACTGGTTAGCTACTGTACCGACCATCCCGCAGAGTCCATATCAATAGAAATACTCTTTGCTCGTTGGTAATCACAAAAAAATTTGCTAACCGACTGATATACATTAACAAAAGACAGAAGAGGAGAACGTCCAGACACTTCAACTGAAACTTCTTACTCTATCAATTCAGCCGACATTTTACAAGAAAAGCAACGGCACAGACTTGATTCTTGGTCCCTGTTTTAGTCTGTCGGGTATTTCAGAAATTTGAATTATTTACTTCCCTAGTCCGTCCCCAAAAACGAAACCCAAACCCACTCTCCTCGCCTCAGCTAGCTCAGCGGTAGGGAAAGGGGCAAACAGTTGAATTATGTGTGACAGTAATATCCACCTATCAGAGCTTGTGCGTGTGTTGAAAACCCAATCAGTCGAAAGCAGAGGGGGAACATAATTTGACGGACAGGCCGTACGACTTGTTTTTCCTGTTGTTACTTGCACATGCAGACTGAACGTACACATGACCACGCCTCAGGAACTGCTCTAAAATGAAGTTGTAGTACGTGGGTGGACGTTGCAAACTATTTCGTTCATTGTACCGTGAATGTGATCTTTAGACTCTTCAGCAATCATTTAAGCTGTATACTTAAGCTTGAAGACTGTCCCGCACAATTATTTTAACCTCATTTCGCCCCTGTCCTAACACTCATCACAGTTTTACTTAAATCATTCTTGAACCCGGTTAACCTTAAAGTGCCCCGAGTGGTCCCTGAAACTTTTTAAAATAAGGGCCCACTTATTACTTTTAATACTTTGTAATTATCCCTAAGTGTTAGAAAAGAAAGGATTAAGCTACAATGTAGCAGTTTAGTAAAGTATTGTAATTCAGTTTGGCTGACTTTCATCTGAAGGGTTTCTGAGAAATTTATAAATAGAAATGGAATGTCTGAGTCTGTCGTATTATTCACGAATATATTCATCCACAATGAAAGGACCACAGATATGTTTCACCATTAAAACTCCATTTAAGTCGATAGGGATAAAGAGCGAATGTATAAGTAGGAAGTGAAGGGGGTTAAGGGAAACCTTTCCCAAAGAGGAAGCAATTCAATATACATGCTGTCATGCTATCCTCTCTTAAAATACTGAATTAGAGCAGCTGCTTCACCCCCTAGATGATTCAACTCTGACATGAGCTGGAACACAGAGTCAATCTGGAGACCATTCTTACAGCCCCTGCATGGACAAGCCTCACAACTGACAGCTGTTTTAACTGCACAATCTTAGCAAGGGTACACACTTTCTCTCTCTCTCTCTCTCTCTCTCGCTCTCTCTCTCTCTCTCTCTCTCGCTCTCTCTCTCTCTGTTTGAGAAAATGCTAAGGCCAAGGGGTAATGACCTTTTCAGAACACTGACAACTCCTATCAAGTGTCTTACAACAACTTCTTTTTTTTTCCCCAAAGATAAACACTAAGAATAGATCCAGTGCTTATTTTTGGTATATTTAGAGGATGTCAAACACTGAGGCGGTACACTGGTAATTGCCAGTTCTGTTCCTGTAAAGATATGTTACATGAACATGAGGACATTTGTAGGGCCACTGCACACAATAAGGTAATGTAAGCTCACTGAGATGTATGGAAAAAGCTTGAGTTAGCCTGAGTGGTTCACTCACAGAACTCTATTACAGGAGCTGTCAGCCTGAAAGTGCATAGTATCCCGTGACAAGGGAGCACTAAGTGCTGGTGAAACATTGTTGAGCTGGTATTTAACGAGTACCAAAACAAAGGAACATTACTTACCTCAGCCATAGCCGGAAGAGGAGAAAACGATTTATGTTTTTTCTTAAAAAAAAGCATGAGGGGCTGACAAGTGATGAATTCATATAAATAGTTCTCACGCCTAAGATTTTCTAAACATTTTTTTTTAAATTTCACATTCAGAGTATGAGCACTGAAATGTAAACCCTCAGCTTAACGTTGACTCTGTGCTAATTTTCTCCTTACAATGAGTGCTATTCTCCTTTTTTTTTTTTTTACATTTTAACATTTGCAGAATCAAACATTTAATATTAACATTCGTCTGTGGTCGAAAATTCAAACGTAAAAATGCATTACAGGTGAAGTCGTCTTTGTTTTTTGTTTCTTGCGCTAGGAGAAAACAACCGCGCAGATCCGCCAAGGTCAACGCATCAAAGCACCTTAAATTTTAAATCCGCGCACTAAATGTTAGTGTTATAGATAAACCTTGTGAGATTTATTTGAATTTGCTTTGTGAGAATGTGAACGTTGTGCTGAGTTTTAATTAAATAATTAATGAATGAATTCGATTTATTTATTTATTCCCCCCCCCCCCTCCAACACCGTGGTGTACGATGTAAATGAAAAATAGCACTCAAGTGTTGCTGGAGCCATCTGTTCTAATGCAGGAGTTGTGGAGCAGAGTAAATGCTCATTTGCACAGCTAATTTATTTATGCTGACTGCAACACACATATGCACATTTACAGACTAATATTCAGTTTGTGAAGACCGAGTCTACGTTATCAGTCCAATTATTTGTTTGTAAAGGTGAAAAAATATTTGGAAATGTACAGATGGAAATATCATTCGATCTTTCACCGTCGGACGAGTATGAATGGATTAAACTGATGGGAGAAAATGAACGAAAGCAAAACCAGCTTCGTGTCCCTTCCTTTGTACACACACAGCACTCACAGAAACCAAAACGACACGCCGTGTTGTCTTGAATTACACATTCATGCCAGGTTCTAAAAGGATCCTGGGACAGCAGAGGAAATAGTCTCAGCCCATACCTCAGCTGTCTGGAGGTCCATTTTTAGCAGGGAACACTTGTTGTCAGTGCTCAGCTGCTCTACCATTCTGAGACAGCATCTGGGCGAGAGTCCCCTGTGGAGAGGAGGGGGGGGGGGCACCGTCCCCCGAGAGGTTTCTGTCCAGCTCTTGGTCTGCAGCTGGTTTACAGCTGGACAAGCAGGTGATTCCGGAAATACAAATATACATACCCAAGAAAAACGTTAATGAATGCAATGCTTCTACCTGTTTTTATTTATTTATGTATGTATGTATGTATGTATGTATGTATGTATGTATGTATTTACTGTTAAAGTGTTCACATTGTCTATACACATAGCAATTTGTGATTTCAAAAGCACTGCTCTATTCCGCAGTAAAACAAATCATTATAGCTGATTTCAGCAGCTACAGGAATAATGCGACGGTTTTACATAATGCAACCACTAGAAGAAAGAGAAGCGACACCATGGGTGTCCAGTCGCTGCCCTGTTTTCTTATTATAGAACGTATGTCCATGATCACATAATGCACCAGCAGTCTATGCAGTTATTTACATGATGATCTTATGGAAACATACGTGTAATGTGATGGTGATGTAATAATAATGCATGTTTTGTGACATGTAGTCTATGCCCTTGTTGTGACACATCATGTTATTGTGCAGTGTTCTCACAATGAAATTTAACAGGCAGTCAGCATGGCAGTCTGACAGGTTTTTTTTTTTTGTTGTTGTTGTTGTTGTTCAAAGCTCAGAAGAAACTCCTCCCCTCCTTTTTCAATCCCCTGCCCATCTGCACCCCAAGTTATTCATAATCTGGCTAACTGAGTGTGTAATCTGTCATTTTAAACTGGCTGTGATTCCAAAGTGTGCATAGGGATTCCAGATTTCCTGTCAGTTGCCACCACCCACCCCCCCCCACCCTTCTGTTACATGGCTACTGTTGCCCCCTAGCCAGCATTTCAGGTACTGCAGTGAAGCAATGCCTGCCTCAACTGCCCAGGGAAAAAAAAGGAAAAAAAAAAAGGAAAAAGAGAGAAAGAAAAAGAACAAAAAGGCTGTAAAAGTATATGTTACAAATAGACAAATGAGGAGGTCACAAATGTGAACAATGTCAAGTCAAATGTAGCACTGTGTATTCTACGTCTCTTTAGTCTACATCATAAATTAAAATACCGACTTATCATCGTTTGATGATAACTTGACAGCCCTGAACAGGCCCAAAAATAGAGAAAATAGCCCAAGGAGATGTTTTCAAGATTGCAACACCACGCTCTTTCACATCAAACCAACATTAACATTCTTCCTCCAAAACCGAGACGGCACGTAACAGCTTGAAAGAACGGCAGGAGGCAATCCAAATAAGATATTTATAAGCGCAAGTGCAGTGAAAAAAAAAAAAAAAAAAACCCCACAAAACTGTTGGCAAGATCCAATTATCAACAGAGAGGGTTGTGTTGATGTGTTTGGATGTTGTGGCTCTGTGAACGCTGATAGAACAAAAGGAATGTGCAAAGCGGCGATACTCATTATGAGTCTGTGCCTAAAGGGAAGAGCCACAGATGGCGTTCTGCGTGTTTTTAGAGAGAAATTTACCTCCACTGTTTGTGTGCCGTGAATCGCAAGAGACCGGCGGCGGTGCGCCACCTTGAGAAATATCTCCAGCCCCGCCTAATTGGACCTTGCTTATTTGTTTTGGGGTTTTTTTTTTTGTTGTTGTTGTTGTTGTTGTTGTTGATGTCGTCGTCGTTTTTTGTTGTTGTTGTTGTTGTTTTTTTTGTTTGTTTTCCTCAGAGAATATGAGAAGGAAGAGACATTGTGGATTTAGTGACTGTATTGAACATCTTTCCTTGCTGGGGACTATAAAAAATGTAAATATATAAAAAACTCAAGAGTGTCAAAATAAAATAAACATTAATAAATAATTAATAAATAATAATAAACACCAATAATAAATAAACACCCATATACACATATGTGTATATACATCTCTCTCTCTCTCTCTCTCTCTCTCTCTCTCTCTCTCACTCTCTCTCTCACTCTACACACACACACACACACACTATATATAAATATATATATAGAGACCATCACCTTGGCACATTCCACTACCCTTTCATGCTCTCAGTGCTAACAGATGAGGGAAATGCTTCATTAAATCCGGCAATAACAAAACAGGCAATCAATAGTTAAAAAGAAGACAAAATAAAAGAAAGAGAGAAAGAAAGAAAATTCAGGCTTTATTTGAAAATTATTTACTGAAGTAGTTATTTATGTTTTATTCCGTTATTTGTTTATTTTTTATGCGGAGATTCTGAGAGCTGATGAATATGAAAAACATTCTCATCTACGCACCATGGTCAAAGATTTCAATATACATGCCACTAACTTTTCATGGTCATATCATTTCATCGAAGAACATAAGAGAATCAGTTTAATTTTTCTCCTCCCTTAAATCAAGAACTTTGTTCAAACCTGTTCTTTATTCGGTTTCGGATTTCAATTTTGGAGTAGTCAAATGTTTATTCAGCATGGCTCTGTTTGCAGGACTGTTAAAAGCCTATTGTATTCTCATTCTCTCTTTATCTCTCTCTCTCTCCCTCCTCCTTTTCTCCCTCTTTTCATTACCCATGGTCTCTGCGTGGGAGGGACCTGAGTTTTCAGGTGCTGACAAACACACAGACAACAGGCCTCACTCCAGCTCTGACAGCCTTACCAACCCCGAGAAACTCAATTTACAGCTGGTTACACCACCGTGCCCCACGGGACCCGCCTCATGTGAGCATTTTCTCATCCACACAACAGTATGGGCATACGGATAAGCCTGTCGACTGGCAAGGACCGCAGTCTGAGGCATGATGGACACTAATGGGTAAACAGTACAAATGTAAAAAACCGTGACTGGATGCAGTTGCACTGGTACATAAAGTAACACACACACACACACACACGTAAACACACATGTACACACACGCACACACACACACACACACACACACGCACGCACACACACACACACACGCAACACACGCGCACACACACACACACACACACACATACACACACAGTGGTTGTTTTCAGCAATATATATGTGTGATATAAAATATCCACGGCTGGATTACTTTGATCGTTAAGTGTCTATTCTGGAAAATGCAACTAAAATGTCACCATGCTACAACGACGCTGCCTTTAAATCTAGACCATTATCAGATTACAGCACTTGATATGAAATGTCGTTAGTGTTGGAGATAGTATCTGTGATATTTTATCACTGGCTATGTTCTTAATGACAGGAGGCTTTATGACAGGAAATTGAAAGTGTTATCGCTGATGTAAATCCCATAATATTACTAGGATTAATAATAACATACATACTGAGGAAAATACTCAGTGACAGCACAAATCAGTCACAGCCAAACAGCAGCTAGCAGAGATACATTATAGAGCATGGTTTTTTTATTGTTATTTGCTCAACAGTAACACAGAGATGTTCAAACTCACTGAAAACCTTCAATGCCCCTCCACAATAAGCACACCAACTGTTGTAAGTGTGAAATAAAAGAAACTGAAACTCTTTCTTGTCAACACAATACGGCATTCTCACATAGGGGTCTTCTCCATGAGCATAAAGCAAGGATAACAAGAACAAGAGCAAGAGCAAGAACAAGAACAAGAACAAGAACAAGAACAAGAACAAGAACATGAACATGAACATGAACAAGAACAAGAACACGAACACGAACACGAACACGAAAAAGAACACCAAAAACAAGAACATGAACACGAACACAAACACAAACAAGAACAAGAACAAGAACACGAACACGAACACGAACACGAACACGAACAAGAACACGAACACGAACACGAACAAGAACAAGAACAAGAACAAGAGCAACAAGAACAAGAACAAGAGCAACAAGAACAACAAGAAGAACAAACTCCAGAGGAAGAGCGTGACTGAACAGTAGCTGTCTATCTGGCTCTGGGGAAGGCTCCTGCTCCACAGAGCATGGCAGCGTGCGTGAGCTCCCCCGGACTGCCCTGGCCGATAAGCCCCGGAGTCGGATGGGAAAATTTCGGTCCCTTCGGCTTTATCAATCTCAAACAGAGGGAGTTTCCGCACCATTATTTTTCCAGGGAGCGCCGATAAGGCGAGGTACCCGGGCTGGTGTGAAAGACGTAGACCGGAGCCAGAGTCCCTCGAAGATGGAATGTGAGCGAATGTTTGGTGACGTGGAAGACATATTTGTGTCTGTCTGGAGTATGCCCTGCTGGACACTAAAGATTGCGTCGAATGAAACTTGTGCTGGGAAGGTACTACAGACTCTACATTTTGAAATGTGTAAGCTGTGATATTTCTCTTCAGTTTATGTTAGTTTAGTGGTCCGAGGTTTCTAGTGGTCTTAGGTGTGATGATACAGACTTATCCAGAACTGAGTGCCTATAACCGACGCGATTAAAGCTGTCACAAAGAAGGCAGTCCTGCTTATTTTCAAACCCTTTTAACCGAAATAATTCCATTTTATTTTGCTGAGGTATTATAAATGGGAAATTAAAGGTGTTTCCCTTGATATAAACCCACTAACAAGCACAATGCAATTACTTTTAGATTTAAAGTTTTTTGTTTTGTTTTTTTTTAATTGAAAGTAGAATGCTACATTTTTGCAGATTCTAAAGAATTTGTTCCTCCCCGCAAAAGGCAGAAATTCTCTGTAGAACTGTCTTGAAGCTCCATGTATTAATATTTTTATTCTATGACTGTCATTAACCCATCTGACAGTTCATGTCTTCAAACCCTGGTATTACCACATCTTTAGTCAGCAGTGCTTGTGTTTTTTCTTGTATCAGAGATATTTTCCTGACACTGACTTGTTGGTAGTAAGAGAGACTTCAAGTGAGTTTCCAAATTGCGTGCTCTACTCTGAAGCAAAAAAAAAAAAAAATTAATTAATAAACATTCTCACCCCTCATTCGTTTTTTTGGTAATTACCCTAATTAGACAGTCACAATCAGAAGGCTCACACTGATGAACCTGACGTTCGTATCCTGCGGAACGAGAGATGAAGGAGGCCCTGGATGAATAAGAGAAAGTGTGTGTGTGTGTGGGGGGGCAGTCTCTTTGGCACTAAAGCTTACATCCATTAGTGTACTCCCAGGCTGTGAGAATACTCACAAAAGGTTACAATAAGGACATTGCTCTCCATGCTACAAATGAGCGCGTTCCGTCCTGTGTGACTGCATGTTTGTCAGAGAGTACACTCAGCCTTGGAAAAAAGGAAAATCTCTGTGTGTGCGTGTGTGTGTGTGTGTGTGTGTGTGTGCGTGTGTGTTTGTGTGAGAGTTTCAAGCATTTTCTTTTAAAACAGCACGTAAATGTAAGCAGGTGGAAAAGTCTTTGTGGGTTTTTTTTTTTTTCAGACACCACACAGAGAAGACAGCACTTCAAAATGATTCTTCTGCAGAATAGAAGGCCCTACAGACTGGTGATTAATCTGTGTCCAATCCAATGCCTCCCCCCCTTAAATCCCAGTGGACAACACCTCACCTCCTCCCCTCCCTCCCAATCTGACCACATCAGACAGGCAGAAGAAGTGGTTCACGCCATTACTGTGTTAGCCAATTAAAAGGCGTTCAGGTAGCTCTTGGGGGTGTAGCGACTGACGGGGAAAGTGCGGAGAAAATTAATCACATCCCATTCACACATCCTCTTCGTTTGACATTGTGCTAATGAGTTGATAGGCCTGTTCTATATAGAACGTTCCAGAGAAGACTCCCTTTTTGAGGCTGGCATCGGTTCTGACACAAGCTTACGTCATACACCTTGATTTAGGAATGGAAGGTGCGACACAAGGTTATAAAAACCGTCAAGGTTCAATTTAAGTGGGGTTTGTTGCCTCTGTTGAGTGTCTGTGGGGATAACTTGTACATAAGCACTGATCAGAAACAGCGTTTCCAAAGCTTGTCCTCGTGTAGTCGGAGCCATTTCACGTATTTGACCTTTAAAGGCCTTTGACTCTGTTAATCAAATGTTTAATTTATTGACAGCATGAATCAAATGTCCCAGAGCTTCGAGTACAGCGAGCATGTGAACTGTTGGGTTCACCCTAGGGAGAAGGCTTGGAAACACTGATCCAGGATCATTTTTCTTTCACGCCCACTCTCATTTCCACTGTTAAATGAGATGTACAAAATCTGACACCAGACCAGTACCATAAAACACTAAAAGGCAATAATGTGGTCGTTACCCTGGATTCAAACATAACTTATAACCAGATCACAGAGATCACAGACGTGTCATTAGTGGGGATTGGGGAATATTCATGGACTGAGACAATGTGTTGTGATGAATGGGATTGAGTAGGTGACAGCTTCTCTTCTCTAATACTTCTCCTGTGTTGGTCAAATGCGGTACTCCTATAAGATACTCATTTCATTGTAGTGCCTTGTCTGACCACTGCATTTCCAATGCATGTAACTGCTTAAGGGTTAAGGCTATCAGCCATTGACACGGCTCTTACATGCCGTATTATTACTTTAATGAGGGTGATAATTGACGGATGAACTGATGAAAGCTATATGCTCTCACATCTGGCAATGCATTGCTAAGTGCTGTAAATTCACGTATGAATCTGTGTTCGACAGGTTATGCGCGTGGTCGGTGATGAAATGATTAACTGCGTGAAGTTTTGTTGTGATAATTGAACAGCATGTTTACAAGGGAAGTGAGACAAGAGAGAACCGAGTCTCAGTGGCTGAATTGTGTTTGCCTAACAAACAACAGTCAGATAACATCCAGACGCAAGAGCCAAGATTGGTGAATTGATGTTTACCACTCCAGAGACAGGAAGAGAGAGAGAGAGAGAAGGAGAGAGGGAGAGAGAGAGAGAGAGAGAGAGAGAGAGAGAGAGAGAGAGAGAGCACAATAGGCTTCTAACAGTTTTGCAGATAGAGCCACGCTGAATAAACATTTGAGTACTCCAAACTGAAATAAACAACATGACTTGTTTTTATTTTTCCCTCTGCTTGCCGATCGATAAATATTAGAAAATCGAAACTGAGGAGAAGTGTTCATTTCCTCAACAATTCGCTTGGTAAACTGTAGTCTTTATTGAACACGGCTCTCTCTCTCTCTCTCTCTCTCTTTCTCTCTCTCTCTTTCTCCACAGTCCTGTCTGCACGTGAAAACATCCTTAGGTAGCCCCTCCATAATGAGGCATTGGGTGTAGCAGGGAGCTCCATCTCGGCTAAGATCTCTCGAACTAAAGTAGCCCGTATCTAACACATTGTGTTTTTAAAAGGCATAAAATGGTGCGATCGATTGGCCTCTAGAGGGCCCATTTTGGGGTAATGAGGTGATTATTTTGTTCACACTGTTCCCTCTCTATTGCTCGTTCATGTGAATCTGTTAGAAAGAGAGAGAGAAAGAGAGAGAGAGAGAGAGAGAGAGAGAGAGAGATAGAGAGGCCACGCTGACGAGACGAGAGAAAGGCGATAAAGATATCCGAGCGTTCGGAGAAAGAAAAAAAAACCCCCACCGTAATCTGACAGAATAGCGTCCAATACGGGAAGCTGTCATTCCGGTGTGGAGGAGGATGTGAGAGATATGAGCCTGTCGTTAGATATTGCACCCCTCCATTACCCTTCACCATCCTCAAAGCCTGTCACTATAAGACAATAACAACTTGATAAATCTCTCTCTCTGGACGGCCGAGAACCATCAATGGACGCAGTTGTGGAGAGTTAGGTTTCACACAGCTATTTATGATAGCAGGGTCTAGTGTTCGGAGAGGAGAAGAAAAGGAACACACGGCTATGCCATCTCAGATTTTACTTTTGAACTTTGCAGAGAAATGCACCTGGATTTTTTTAACTTGACCCCTTATTGAGAAGGGTAAAATGATGAGGTTGTCTCTCGAACGAATTCTAATGATGATTTGTTCAAGCCTGTACAAACTGCCATCCTCAACATCCTGTCTCTCTCTCTCTCTCTCTCTCTCTCTCTCTCTCTCTCTCTCTCTCTCTCTCAGCTGTTTCTGACAGCATATTTTCATGCTTCCAATCTGACAGGGGAAGAGGAGTGAGGAAGAAACTGTGCGTAATTAAGCCTTACATAATATCCACTGTATTCCATCTAAACATAGCAATCCCCTTCTGGTCATGACTAAACCAGAGATGCTGTGAATGCCATTTATGATTCCAGACAGACAGACAGTAACTCACATCACCAAAAGGGGGCGCTGTGGTTCTGTCGTGACCGAAAGAGAAGTCCCCTCTTGATTTCTTTTTCCTCTGCAGTCATCACTTCAATTAAACATGGAGGAGAGGGTGGGAGGGGGAGAGAGAGAGAGAGAGAGAGAGAGAGAGAGAGGAGAGAAGAGAGACTTGGAAAAGAAAGAGACATTTAATGAGAGAAGCAACTTGCCTTGGCAACCACACCAGTGTATGTGTAATAGTGTGAAGTCAGTTGAAATTGAATGGAGTAAATTTGATGTGATCTGGCATACGGAACACACTAAGCTTCGCTGTCTTGCAGATAGGTAGTGTGTGTTGAGTGTGTCTGACCTGAGGGGATTAAGGGCGGTGTAGCCTAAGTATTCGCTAAGCCTCAGCTCTTCTTGCAGTTTTTTGGATTGTTGAGAACGCGAGTCTGTTTTCCATATCCCGAAACCCTCATACTTCAACGCTGCATCTCTCAATGGAAGCTTCTGGTCATTCAGTTTGATAACACAGAAGTGAATTAAGGTGATGCCACTACCACCGCCACCACCAACAACAACAACAACAACACCAATAATGACAACAACAATGAAGACAAGAATCCTCAAACTGATGACCTTGATAACCTACATAAAGAAAAAAAAAATCGCAACAAGAATAATTGCTCCCGAGACGGGCAATGTAAGGGCAGTTGCGTTCAGTTGTTTCTAGAACCTGGGCGATTATACAATTCACAGAACTATTCTATTCACTATTCAAATAGCTGTAACTAAAATGAGTTTGACATTGAAATGAGCTGAAATAATTGCCTGTTAGAAAAAAAAAAAAGAAAAAAGCTTGAATGACGGATATGATTCGTTGGAGGTTTTTAGAGCGAAATGTCAGAGGTTGACACAGCAGAGTGGATTAATGTTACAGTTCAGTCACTTATTTATTTATTTATTTATTTATTTTTGCTATTGTGACCTTGTCAACGTACTGCCCCTCTGACAGGTTCTCTCAGGAGTTACAGTGCTTCAGGTAGGACCCCTGCCATGTCCGTCAGCGCTAAATTTTACTCAAACTCAAACTCTGGGCAGCAATATCGTTGCCAAATGCTGAGAGGACACTTTTGACTGCGACAGGGAGATAGAGAATGACAGTTAGACCTCTAAATCATTCAGTGGGAGAATATTCAATCGAGTGTTTCGTAATAGCATCAACCTCACAGTCCCCAAAGCTGTTTATCATCTTGTTTAACAATAAATGTTTTATTTAGACTTTGTGTACCTCTTGAGGTATAGCCCGTAACAAATGTATTGTTGTTATTTTCCAATCAATGTCAAAGCAAATTTTGACTGTGTTACACCTGGCTTTAAAAAAGCAAAGCAGCATTGATCTGGTAACAACGAACTTAATAGTAATTAACTCAGTAGCGGTAACAAGAAGCCCGCCATCCTTCAGTGAATTTCCTCTGGCCAGGACGTTCAAGGCGGTTTGTTAAGCATAATGATAGCTTTGAACTTGCAGGAAACATTGTGCATTAGTTTCCTCTTTGAAGTGACGCAAACTGAGATTAATTAAACAATTAGCATAGCGATTCTGGTTAGAATCATCGGGAGACTGTTATTTGTCCAAAAGGATTAAGAATAGTAGCCAAAAGTGAAATATCAGCACTGCTTCATGTACACTTTCTGTGTCCTACGGGAAGCTAATGAATAATTTGCTTAAAATAGTAAAAATAATAATAAAAAAAAAATCCTCTCTGAGGCGCAATGCAGAGAAATGTCTTATATCTTCTTTAAGACAAACAGAACTAGAGAAGACCTCAATGATAACGAGAGATACTTTGATGCTCCTAGATTTTTTTTTTTTGTGTGTGAATCTCCATATGTAAATTCTTCCTTTTTTTTTTCTTTATGATATCCTGCGAGTATGGTTAAATATGCAACTATACCTCCGGGTTATGTTTTTAGGGGCAACGTCTTCCATGGGAGAAAATGTGTAATCCCCCACTGTTTGGTTTCTCCATCCCTGAGTCGAAGCTTTTGATCTCCTGTGAAGTGGAAGGAGGTTTGGATTAATCATTTTCAGGTGAAATATTTTTGAGGACATTTATTTGAAGGAGTATGTAGCTGCTGATACCCTTACCTCAGACTTGGGCTTTGTCACAGTGTATTACAGTCACACACACACACACACACAGCTCCATTGTTATACACACAACATATACACAGTGTGTTGACAATTCTTAAAACTTCTGTGACAGGTTGTATAAGCCTGTATTGCAACAGGAAAACAAATCAGAGGGGGTGGGGGTGGGGTTAAATGTTGATGAGACAGACACTTCAAATATTTTTTTTTCTGTGAGTGACTCACCAAACTCAGAGATCATTTTTAGAAGATTACACAACCGATTAATGTCATAAAGTCTACGCCCACGTACTGCGGGCTTTTAAAAAATCACCCACTTTATAAAGTGTTTTTTTACAGTGACAGGGACTGTTAGAAATGCATTATGGAAAAAAAAAAACAAAAACAAATAAATGCACAGTCAAATGAATAAATAAATAAATAAAGAAAGAAAGAAAAAAAAGTCCGGTCGTTTATTACACATCCAAACACACGCTCTTGTTACGATTATTTACATTTCTAAAGAAAAAATTAAGCAAAGCACATCGTTTTGAATTGTCTATAAACATGTAGTGTTTTGATGGGCGCTTCACTTAGAAGACACATAGTTGATGCTTTTCGGTTTCTGCTTCTTTCCCTCTCTTTTCTAAGGCAGTGCAACGTGAAGACAGTGCATTCCAGTCGCGCTCGGCCTGAATGAAGGACAGCACATTTTTTAAAAGACCTTCGGGAAAAGAGTTTTGTGTTGGTTGGTGTGGAAGCATTGGAGACATCGAATTTTTCGTCGTTTGAGCGTTACCAGTATCGGCTTCGTGTCCTCAGAACAGCGTCGGTCTCATTACTTAGGCATTAGCCTTTCTCAAACTTTATCCCATTTCATTTCTCATAAAAATCACACTCAGTGTTCAGTCTGGTTTGGGTTCCCATTTCAGTCAGGTTTAAACGTGACCATAGGAACAAAAGGAAATGAATAGGTAACAAATGTTCTTAAATCTGTTGGTTCTTTGAATGACACAGACACAAACGCACAGACGCAATACAGACACAGACACAGACACACACACATACACACACACACACACACACATACACACACACACACATACACACACACACACACACACACACACACCCACACCCACACAATTGCACACTGTCCCGTACTATTGCTAAATTGCAGCTAATGTCTTTTTCTCTGCTCCAGTGACCTGTGATAGCTTCGTCTCATCTCTACTCCATAAAGTTTGATGTTCGTAAATGGTGAACCCATCGCTCCTTATCAGGGCGCGTCCTACGTAACTGAGATTAATTGCGAAAAGCTGCTCTCGTCAACCCTCCAGCTCGCTATTGCATTAGCCGTGCCAAATATGGCAGCGGTTGTGAGTGGGCATTAATCTAGTCCCAGCTCTCCCTTCTTCCTCCCCTGTGTTTTTTTTTTTTTTCCTTCCTTCTGCTCGGGAGAAAGAAATATCATGCAAGTGACGCTGTAATTATGTTGTGTGCTTGGGTGATATGACACACACACACACACACGCGCGCACGCAGAGAGAGCGAGAGAGAGACAGAGAGAGAGAGAGAGAGAGAGAGAAAAAGAGAGTTGCCTAAATAACTGCTATTAGCAGACCTCTTCCAGGTTTGTTCTGAATGAGCAGCTCTCGAAATGAACCGAACTCAGGGTGGGTGGACGGTCAGTACGGTAGTTTTCATTTTCATTTTTTTTTTTTTTTGCTCTGCTTGTTGTTTTGAAGACATTAGCAATCGTGGATATGACCCGTGAGGACAGCCCAACACCTGTCTAACACCGTATTAGCACCTTATAATGACGCCCTTCCCCTCTCCAGACAAGCTGATTAGACCGAACCGCGCTCAGCAGCTGGCTGCCGCATCGCCATCGCAGAGAATTACTGTTGTTGTTTATTTTTCATTTGTGTATAGCAATAACAATTATGGTCCACGTTTCAGCATTTTAAATGTGTCACGGTGACAAACCTGGCTCACGCCCTGCAATGGCCGCCGACGTTTGAAAAAAAGGTGTCTGTTTCTGCTCACCCTTTCCTCTTTTCTTCATTTTCCTTGTTTTTTGTTTTTGTTTGTTGTTTTGGTTTTTTTTTTTGTGGAAAGAGATAATCCTCTACTTCACTTCAGACCTCACGTTTCATAGTCTCTGGTTACTGCTCTGGACTGTTTTTTTTTTTGTAAGACTGTTTAAAAATCCTTGACTGACTCATTTTTTTTTTTTTTCCAGGCGCTGAAATACTTCTGGGCATTTTATAACGTTGGCCAGAAATGAGAACATAAACTCACATTTGGCTTTTATTTTCCATGAAGAATGATACAGGTGGGTTTATCTATGCTAATGCTTGGCTCTAAGGACAGCTCCTGTAGCTCACAGGACAGAGACAGATTGCGACATGACGCTGGTCAATTGGAGTTAAGTGTTTTAGTAAAAGGCAAAACTACACAGGCGACATAGCCTCCTTAGGTAGAGGGAAGACACACTGGGACAGAGCAAGACAAAAGAGAGAGAGAGAGAGAGAGAGAGCGAGAGAAAGAGAAAGAGAGAGAGAGGGGAAGAGAGAGAGAGAGAGAGACAGAAAGTCGTGTTATTATGGCAGCGTGATTCTGGCCAGACCTTTACAAAGCAGGTTAACAGCTTAAGGTTGAGAGCAGCCCTTGGATGTATGGGAGTTGACTGTACTGGTATGGAGTTAAAAGCTCCATGTCGGGGGGTCCGGTAATAAGCCCAGGGAATCTGAAAGCCCACTACATGGGTCACGGCATAGGTCAAACTACCCCCGCGCCCCCTCCCCAAACTGACTCTCACAGCGTGATTTGCTGAGCACTTACCTTTGTCCATCTGAGCCTGTCCAATCCATCCAGTAACGCACCGATCCTGTGCTATTACATGTTCATTACACCGTAAAATGTTGTAATTATTCAGGCACAAACACTGAGGTGAAATGGAAGATGCACCTGGTGTGTTAGTTTATTATTATTATTTTTTTTTTGATCATTTTTTGCTGATATTAAAAGCTATTGTCTGTTCATAGGCTTGACCATCCTCCGGTGAGAGAGTGAGTGCACGGTAGAAAGGGACTGGGTTCCTGCCGGTGTTGTGATACCAAACCCACATGCTGTTGGTGTGGGGTATGTTTATGTCTGATCTGAGACTGAGGGACCAGTAGCTCACCGGAGAAAAGGCAGGATGTGAAACGAAAACAAACAAAAAAAAAAACCTTTCTCAAGTGTAGGCACCAAATTTGGTCATAACCTGATTCTTTTCACGATCTTGCTTCCTGCCGGTGACTGTAACATCAAAATAAAGCTCCAATCTTGAGCCCGTGTGAAAAGGGACCCGACCCAGCGGATGTACAGGGAGTAATTATGGCGTTCCTGCACTTCACTCGGAGAAAGACAAGAAATATCGGATGTTTAGAGCTGGTCTTCCTTTCGGTTTCAATTCAAAAGGAAAAGGAGTTAAATTATCAAAACTTTGACAGACATTGCAAGGTGTAGCGGGTTGTAATAACAGTCCATGGACCTTCCCGGATCCAAACCACCTTATGTCTGAAAGGAGCAAGATGTGCTCCATGCTAACACTCAAGAGTACATGATAGAAATAAAAGTGTTTGTTCTCCTGTGCTGGGAGGGTATGGTCACATTCTTAGCAGGAGTGTCTGCAGGTTGTCTGCAGCATTAATGAAAAACAGTCCTGCGCACACATCAAGCGTGTGTGTGTGTGTGTGTGTGTGTGTGAGAGAGAGAGAGAGAGAGAGACAGACAGAGAGAGAGAGAATGAAAAGCTTTGTGAATTTTGGTTGGTAGACCTAGATATATCATTATTTATTGTGTTACTTTGTGTTTTATTTAACTTGCGCTCGGTAAAGAAGCCCCCTCTCCCCTGGGAGACAAACTGGGAAAGAATAGGAGACAAACTGGAAGGGAGTGGGAGATGTACTGGGAGATAGTAGGAGGTAGAGAAGCACTACCTTTCCTCTAGGTTCTGTTTTTCTGTGTTACGCCGTGTTGTTTGGAGTTCTCTTATCTTAATAGCCCGCCTCCGCTGCAGCGTGGGATTACATAAATACAACCCTCCATAAATATTCTACCCCCATCCCTCTGCAGTGTAGTCACCAGCACTACCTGCACAGTCACCACGAGGGAGTCCAAAAACACTTTCGAAAGACTATGACTCTGCATACAACCGGTTTCACGTACCATCTCTTCAGAGTAATACATCTGATACAAACTCACTGAGCGGGGGAAACGTCGGAACCGTATTGTGACATCACTGGTTAGAATGAGTGCCTGTGCACTTTATAGCAGTGAGTGCAGTTTTAGTTTCTAAACGAAACTTTGACTGCTTTTGCTCTTGCAAGATCAACTAAACGCTTTGTATACCATGTACAATTGTTATCAGGTCTCACAGCAGAGATGATTCATTTGACTCTGAGAGGTCAACCACACTTAATTACTCCTAATTAAGGAGCGTTTTGATTCCCTCTCATGCTGGGTTTGGATTTTAACCGTAAAGCAACTCAAGTCAAACACAGTGCATAGGCCAGTGTGTAGATGTTAAGTCTATATCAGATAAATCTCACATTTTAATACGAGTCTGTATTTGAAACACCACAGAATGACTTTCTACTTTCTATACTTTTACAGTATATAGACAGTTCTCAGAGACTGATTCAGTTTCACAAATACTTTATGATGCTGTTTTTATGGTAGCCTATAACAATTGGTTTTGCAGCGGGAATATGTTTTCTGTGCTGTGATTGCTTGTAGCATATAACATTAATGTGAGCTCAATATGTTTCACAGAGTCATTTGTGTTGCCAGTTCCATTTTAAAGTTTTTCATTCCACATCATTCTGTTCTACGTCATTAATATTGAATATGTTATGCATTTTTCTTCTCTACATTAAATATCTCTTTCTCTCTCTCTCTCTCTCTCTCTCTCTCTCACACACACACACACACACACACACACACAAAATTCATTGGTGCATTCATACAAAGAGGCCGTAGAAATCTACACTAAAACAAGCAATTTGATTTAAAATGACTTCTCTCAAAACCTGATCAAACAGAATAGAAAGTAAATTCTGATCCGACTCTTTAATATTCTTGTGGGGAAAGTCGGTGCAATTGCATTACATTAATATTTAATTAAGCTGAATGCTTTGAGCTTAATCTTAGCCTTTCTGTTTCTACCACCAGTGTTTGCCATTAGAACTGAATGTGAATGAACAAACCCTGACAGCCACCTGAGATGCAAGATAATGTGGTCAAACCAAATGATTTTCACCTTGTGTATATAGACACATACAGCAACATCATTGTCATTGCTGTCGTTGTGTACGTTTGTCACGACAACCGACACACGATTGTTCTGACATGATCGCATCACGATATACGTTTATGAAATCTGATCTTAAGTCAGCGAGCGTGTTAAAAAGAAGTGACGTGTATTTGACAGAATGAAATCTACCAGCGCGTGCTTCCTAAAGATCAACATCAAGAATGTGTACATTCTGCAGCTCAGATCCAAACCAAACTCAGCATGTTCCACAGTGGGAGAAAGCTCGTATGTGTTTTTAATGCAAACATGAGTGTAATCGATCACCCTGAATTTAGACTTAAACCTAACTTTTTTGGGTTTACACTGGTTTTGCTTGAGGTACCTCTTGACACTAACAGTTAAAACATTACTTATTTAAGTATTATTCATAAGAAAATAGCAATCGTAATAAGAAGCCTTCCTACAGGAATATATGATTCCTTTATATCGCTACACTAATGTCCCTCTGTGCCATTGTCAGAGCCTCCAGGGCTACTAACAAAGGCTAAAACAGTTTTATTATGTCACTCATGCTTATATGCACTGTTAACAAACAAATAACGTTAATAAAGAAAACATAATTACTTCACAGGATACTATAATAGTTAAATGCCAGATTTCGACTGTCGCGCAATGTTTGCCATTTGTTAAGACTGTGAAACACCGTTTCTAGCGAGCAACCTTTTTTTTTTTTTTTACCCATTTAGCGCTATTACTTTAGCTGTATTGTTAGTTCTCTCTCCCACTGGCCTTTCTAACCTCAACTCTGTCTGATTTCCTCTCCTCTGGCCCTCTGCTTGGCTCAGAGTGAACTGGGCCCCCGCTGACTGGGTGAAACTAGCCCCGCAGCAGCCTATTAAAACGCTGCGAAAAAAAAGCTAGAGTGTCCTGTTAAGGAAAAGGTCAAATCCTCGGAGTGTCTTTAGCCTGGGGCATCCCTCTTTTTGCCTCTCACATCTCTAAATGATTGATAACCTGTACAGTCTCTCCCCCCCCCCCCCCGGCCCCCTCAAAAAAGGGGGGTAGAAAAAAAAAAGATGATGGAGGGGTGTTACATGCTCCCACTTTGATGAATGGCACGTCAGTGGACTTGCAATGTGTTAGCCAACAATTAAAAACTTTCCCGAGTAGGTTTTAGATGTGTTAATAGAGCCAGAGTCGTGCTTTTTTTTTTTCCCTCTGTGATAGTTTATCAGTAACAGATGTCAGGAGGTGGCAAAAAGAGGACATCAGAAGAACTTGCCCTCTTTGATAACAGCATTATTTTTAGGAATTTTCTGTGGCGCTTTGATCCATCTGAGAGATACCAAACAGATCACAATGGGAACTTGAGAATGACAAAGGAGTGACCTTGCGGAACAAAATAACCGAGACAGACTGTCTGCGCTAGAGTTGCCGGGCAAAACTATCGACAAACGCCGTGGGCATGATACGAAACTTGGCCCTTGACGAATCGATATCTTCAAACAAAATTAGCAGAGGGTGTTTGGTTCCACAAACAGGGCTTGTGGCACAGTTATTGATAGGTAATGAAATTAGCACATGATCACTGTAACTTCTGGGTTAAGAAACAGTCTGTGTACGTTTTCTGCATGATGAACATCAGTTGTGTTGCGCGTCACGTATATGTAACGCTGTCATTTGTTGCCTGTTTTCCATGTAGCACATCTTTGGACTTCTATACACCAAGTTGGCCTATGCTGACACACTCAGATATGTAAACACTGCACACATAAACCAGGGTTACCAGAATGTTTATCTGCTTTTTACCATGTTTATCACTGGTAACACCTTATACGTAACATGTCTTGTCATAGTTGTTTACTGCTTACTGTCACGTATCCATCCAAATAAAGCAGAAACATGGCTGATTATTCCATAGTCCTCTTCTTTATTTGCTGTCGGAAGGAACATAACACAAATGAACGTTCAACTTTAACTAGGTTTAACGTCCAAGATGCTGCACGTTCGCTCTTAGTGGAATCAATGTTTCCCATACTTTCATGCACAAACTTGGCATCGCTTTTTAACCTCACACACACACAACCAGTGGGAAACCACTGAAACTTGTCGATCGATCACAACATGTATTCTTCAACAGAAATGGAAAATGCAACCAGTACATTAGATATTTGACATACGATAGTTGTACATGACACTTACTGTTTCGTGCTCAAAAAAGTTGATGTTGATGCTCAACACTCTTCTTCTGAGATCTCAAATCAAACACAAGAATTTACCTGCAGGGTGGTGTGTTTTATTGTCTGTTAATAATGCAAAGCCTCAGCCCCAAGATGATTCCAACAAGAAATCCTTTACAAGTGGCTAAACCGGATGCATTTCATATATTTCTGAGTCTGAATTTCTGCCTGAATTTCTGATCAATTACTCATTTTTTCACCGAGGTTAAATGTAGTTGTTTTTCATTAATAAAGGAAAGAGGTTTTTTTTTTCTTTCCCAGTTGATTTTGTCCCCTTCCTTCATAACCTGAAAATCATTTCTTGAAGCCATTAGCTGCCCGTCTCCTGTGTAAAACCCAGGCCTGTGTTTGACATTGAGAGTATAATCTGCTGGGCGAGAGGCATCAACTTGTCTGAGGTCCCTAAGGACTTTACTTCTCTTTAACCTCTACTCCCTTCTACTAAACACCACAGCTACCCCTGCAGGGCTGCCCACAAGCATTGTGTGTGTGTGCGTGCACACATGCGGAAAGACATCTGACTGCATGCTTATGCCTGTTCGAATGGATACTGGGATGATGAAGTTTGAAGACTGAATTCTACCCATAAGCCCACACCTCTCATCAGATAAGCAGATCTCAGTGGAGATTTCAGTGAGCATCCGGCTCCATGATTTCAAGAGTTCTGATAGATAGATAGATAGATAGATAGATGAGAGAGAGAGAGAGAGAGAGAGAGAGAGGGGAGAGAGAGAGAGAGAGAGAGAAAGCATTTTCTCCTCTTGCCCTTCAGCCTAGTGCACTACAATAGCCATGGTTTGAAAATTCAAACCCAGATTGGCATTGGGAGAGAAAAAAGAAAAAAACTGACGAGAGATAAACGTCTCCAGTCTCCTTCACACATCCCAGAATATTTACTGCCAATATTGGCACAGCGGCAACACGTCGCCACGGGGACCGTCTCTGAGGGACAAAGATGGTGGCTCTGATCATTTCCCGCTCGCAAAGAGTGCCTGTTTTTTTTTTTTGTTTTTTTTTTTTGATAGTCATCTCTATCAGTCTGTTAAATATTTGATTACTCATGCTCTGTTTTCCTTTTTTTTTTTTTTTTTTTCCCTCGCTGATGTTTGCAGTGCTTACAAGGCCATGCACAGCACAGCACCTACGCTCTCAGTCTGTCTCCTCATGCAAAAGTCTAAAGTCTCTGAGCTTCAAAGCCTCTGATTTTGACATTTCTGTTTCAGCGTCTCAAACTCTGACTGATTCAGATACGCTTTTACTTCGGTCAGAAACGACCTTTGGCTCTTTTTCTGTGTATAAAATTGTATAAAATGTTAGTTGCTTAATTGCTTAGATGGGAGCTGCCTGTGAAACCATTAAATGTCCATTTTATGCAACTGTATTCAACTTAATTTACCTGATTTTCCACATTACAGACAGTACTTTTTGAAACTTTTCTTTTACAGGCTCAGACTTTATAATATAGGTGCAATAACAGAACAAATTATATAAATCTTTGTGGATTTACCACACAGTAATTGCTTAAAGTTTAAAAGTGAATTACGCTCCTACACAAGCCTCTAAGGAATGGAAGTTTTGCAAACTGAATGGAACTAGGGATCACAAATAATTTCCTTCTATTTAACACATAACCCCCCCCCCCCCCCCCCACCCCCACACCCAAAAAAGAAAAAACTTAAATACAGCCGAACATTCTTTCAAAAACTGAAGTGACAGGTATTCCATCCTGCATAGGGCAAATTGCCTGGATTCCATAGACGTTTTGTTGTTTTTAGTGGATGCTCTCAGTCATTTCATACATAAGGCGTTCCTGAAGGTAAGAGAGTTGTGTAGTCAGAGGTAACTGGCAGTTAAAATGACACTGGCATAAATTTGATGTATTTTAATTCTTTAAAGTAAGCCTATGTTAACCATAGGAAAAGTATAGGTCTGAACATAGCGGGAGGGAATATATTCATTCTGGGAATTTCAAACATACACCACATGCTAAACATGATCTGGATTATGGTTCTGTATCTTCGTGACTGGTTTTATCTGGACTTGTATGGATAATACATTACAAAAGAGCATAATGTGTGTACTGTCATGCAATGCAATTACATATCAAAGGCGACGCTGTAAAAAAGGCATGGTGTGTGTTCTGAAAAGCTATCAGCATGTTAGCCGGCTCACCATGATTTCAATGAAAGGATATTACAGTCTATTGCAATCCTAAGTGAATTAACTTCTGTACTAGCCAACTGACAAATTAGAAAAGTAAAATACATTAGTAAATAATCTCTTAAGAGGAATTTTTAATCATTGTCAATAAAAGGCATGGTTGTAGTTTTAACTTTACTTAATCCGCCGAATAGCATTTTGTCCAAACAGTGGTAAAAATTCCAGTGTTTAGTTTTTACGAACCTGCTTTGGCCCCAGGCTAACCTGTAACGTCAGGAGTTGTTGCATCAGTTTCGGAGGAAGAACGTGGGGAAGGGATGGATGACTCAGAACAAATACATTGTTATGTGTTGTTATGTGAATACAACAAAATTCACAACAAAAGACTTTTCATTTAACACTCAACTTACATTTCTTTCTTTCTTTCTTTCTTTCTTTCTTTCTTTCTTTCTTTCTTTCTTTCTTAATGCTTGCTGTGGAAAACCTGGGTGGGGGTGGGGGTGGGGGGGTAGGGGCTCTAGATGTCATTTATTGCTGATCAGCCTCTTCCTTTGATTAAATGCTGTAAGATCCTCAGGTACTCTTGCACGTTAATCCACGCCTGGTCCAGTCACGCATTTGCCATCTGAAATTTACATCAAAGGAAGAAGCTCATTCCCGCGCTGAGCCGTCACCGCTATGAGAGAAGCTCACCTGCGGAGAGAGATCATCATCTTCAGCATTACCTGTCAGCAGGTAGATATGGCAGCTCTGCAGTACAGTCTACCAAATCCAGACATTACAATCACACGCCTCTGTTCAACAGTGTCTCAGATACAGGGTCATTTAAAATCCTCTCGACATTATCATTGGGTTTGCTAAGGAGAATGACTTTCATTTTTTGGATTGAAATAGCTTAAAAAAACCCCCCACAAAACTTATATTCAATATCTGTCATTTATTCTCAAAGGATAGTTGTCGGTATTTTACAGACAAACACCCGAGTAAATGAATAATCCCTCTCAGATTAGGTCAATTTAATTTCTACACCACATTTTTGTAATAGACATAACCACAGGCCAGCTTTACAGGATACAGGACTTGAAATCTCTGGTGATCAAGCCCCTGATGACAGTTGCTGGGAGAAAAAAAAGGTTTTTTGGCTATAATAGGAGGAACCATTGAATGGACCCTCTTCTCCTTCAGATGGCATGGGGTCATTGGGATTATAGGGTTAGAGGAGTTAATCTATTATATGGTTAAAGCAGACAGTAGAATCTAAGAGCAGCTTGATGCATCCTCTTTGTTGTGTAACTGCAGAAATGACAAGAGTTAGAGTTTAGGAAGCAGGGGGTAGACAGTCATGACAAGAAAATATAAAGAATACTGAAAGAAGGTGTTTCCGCACAGTTGTGGCTCCTGAGTTAATTAAGTTTCTGTTTCATTAAAAAAGCAAGTTATTTTGGCTACTGAGACGAAAGTAAGATACTGTGAATGAAGGTTGACAGTTGGAGCATGTATTGGAAGCGCTGTAGCACGTTTTGGAGCATGTTTTGGAACACGTTTTGGAAGAGTGGGCAAAAACCACTCAACATGCTCGCGTTACATGAAGAATGATATGATATGATATGATATGATATGATATGATATGATATGATATGATATGATATGATATGGAAGTCTGAAGGAAGGACATCATCATCATCATCATCATCATTAAGATCAGTTACAGGGTTATCTGTGCTCAAAATACTCATGTACCAATGCTTTCCATAAATTGTTTCGAGATGCAAGACAAATCAGACGACCAGTACTGAAACAGGTGATTGCAAATACTAATCTAGGACATAAGATTGGTCCTAGATTAACCCTAAACCTAACAGATAAATCCACCACATCTGCACAGAGTGGTCAGATTATAGCACAGAAACCTCTCATTACTCCTCCAAAGATACAGTCCTGAGTCCCTAAAGTGCTGATTCAAACATCTCGGTATGGCTCTTATTCACTGTTCACAGGTGTTAGAAGGTATCTAAGCATAGTTGCCATTAATAACTGAATGTGGACTGTGACAGATATATATTTTTTAAAGTCTTTTTATTTTTATCCTTATTTAAAAAAAAAAACTGTTCAAACCAGACATAAATAAAAGACAAATGGCAAAATATACAAAGCATACTGAAGAAAAGACAGAGAGATAGAGAGGGAGAGAGAGAGAGAGAGGAAGAGAGAGAGAGAGAGAGAGAGGGGGGGGGGCAGATCATGTATTCTCACTGGAAAGACATCATATTGGTAAGTCCAATTATCAGAATCAGAATGTGGTTTATTGCCAAGTAGGTTTACACCCTACGAGGAATTTTTCTTGGTGTGCTGGTGCACCATACAAATACAACATACAAATACAAATACACAGACAGACACAAATACTATACAACACTAAAGTACAGTGACTAGTAACAGTACCATCAAATAAGTATGAAGTTCTTAAGAGCTGTGGAGAGTCCCTTCTGTAAGAAAGTGCTAACTTTGTTTAATGTTGCAGTCGTTCCTTCTAGCATAGCAAAATTTTGTAAGAAGTTGTTCAGAAACCTTCTAAATTGGTATCTGATTTAAACCAGAGTTTGGGGAATAGCTTGTTTTTGCAGCGGTAACGCCAACTAGCATCAAGTGTTTGTCGCGAAAGGAAAGCTGAAAAAAAAAAAAAAAAGAGTCATCATTTAGTAAACGGGGACATGGATCCAATTCGAGATTGATGAGAATATAAGAGGGATGGGACAATCCCAAAACATGTGAAGAAACGCACCTGTGGAGTTAGGCAGAGACTTCAACGTGAGCTCAGGGAAGTGTATATTTTATAATGCTTGTGGTGCGTAGTGTAAGCACAGCAGACGATCTTATAATGGATCGGTCAGTTATGCCAGATATTTGGACGGTGAATTTAAGTTGGACCATATTTTTTCCCCAGTTTGTTAAGAAACTCATCCAACCCAGCTCCCTTTCCCTGTTTGAAAGAACTAATAATGTTTTTTGGAGGGTACAATTAGCAGATTGTATAATTTTGTAACCAATCCCTGAGAGTCCTTATTAGGCTCAATGTGGTTGGACAAGGAATGATGAGACAATAAAATAATTGAGAATTATCTTGCCAAGAAGGGACTCATTGTCCTTTGTTTGGTCCAGTTCCATTCTGAACCAATAACAGGGACAGTTTAGAGATGGATCTTCCCATTGGCTATTCGTGTAATTAACATCTGTGTTGACGTGCTATAAGGACTGATCTCCGAAGACCATCGAGCTTCAGGCGGATTTTACTGAATCTTTAAGAGTATTTTGTCTGGTCTGGCCTTGCCTTTGTCTAGATCTGTCTTTGACTGTTTATGTTTAGAGGGTGTTTTCATGAAACTGCAGTCCCGATCAATGGAGACATGTTCAAGTTTAAGTGGCGCTTTGAACTCCTTGATACTCTAAAACCTAAAAATGGGTTGTTTGTGAGCAAAATGATGAAGAGAGCACAGACCGGGGTTATACTGAACGGCAGGAAAAAAAAAAAAAGGAAAACAATCAGATGAGTCATCCTTCATCCTCTTCTCCACAAGTGGATGAGTACATGTACATTGACTGCAAAAGAAACCCACAGACCTGAGTGCATGTTTGCCAAAGCAGCGAGTTCAGTCGGGACAACTTAGGTTGTTGTGAGATCTATTTTCGTGGTTCTAGATTAAGTCCACTCAACCCACACACACGAAAACACAAAAGAAATTTCCAGGAATATGAAGGTATTTCAAATGTTCCCTTTCATTCAACAGCGAAGCTACACAGTGACCTACAGGGCGCTAAATAGGTTTGTTGAGCATGTAAAACATGTGCCGTTTTCATCTGTGGTACCACCAGATTTCAACTAACTCAAGCACTTGTGAGAGATTCTGTAACATGGCCTGGGACAGGATTGTCTGTCACCGTCAATAAAAGAACAAATGATTTTCCATGAGTTTGCCATGATAGAATGATGATGTGTCCCTCGACAGACAGCGACTTTTACAAACCATGCCAAGGATTATTGTCACTGTCCCAGCGAATTGTGTGTCCCCAATAATTTGTACGCCTATAATGAATCGGAAGTATGCATGTTGATGTTTATGTCATACAGAGGGTACTTTAATTCTGTAGTATGCAGTCAATTTCAATATTTTCTCAAACATTTATTTTGCCTGTAAGGGATTTCATTGTCTCTTTCTGTTTTGTTCTCTGTGATATTCCAAAGGCATGTAATACTATAAGACTTTTTTTTTCTCACTGTGTCTAAACAGTCTCAGTGTTGTTGTCAGAACACCTGTGTCTTTATCCTGTGCTGGCTTTGCAGGGGATTTCTGCCCGAGCCCAATATAATGTCTAGTTATCAGTTTCTCTCGGTGGCTCCAACATCAAAATGTCAACCCAGGCTTTGGAATTAGACACCACTGCAGAGGTTTCATTGTCTTTCGTTCTCTCTCTCTCTCTCTCTCTCTCTCTCTCTCTCTCTGACCCTCTCTCTCTGTTTCTCTCTCCATACATACATACTCAGACACACACACATACACTCGCTCTTGCTGCCTCTGTCAAGACACACACACACACACACACACACACACACACTTATCTCTCTCTCTGTCTCTGTCTGTCTCCACACGGCCTCAAATGATGACAGAATGATGAGGCAATAAGAGCCAATGGTTTTTCCGTCACACTGCTGAACATCACTCCTCTCCATATCATACCTTCATCTCCCACATCTCTTTCTCTTTCTATCTCTCTCTCTTTTTCTCTCCTCCTAACACACACACACACACACACACACACACATACACGCACACACACACACACACACACACACACACACGCACGCACGCACACACACACACACACACACACACACACACACACACACACATACACACTGAGATAGATGGAGCAAAAGAGAGATGTGAAAATTAAACTGCTTTTGCTGATAATATCTCACTCTCAATGTGGTGCTAATATGAGCATCCATGATCTTTGACTAACTATAAATACCGCCCCCCCCCAACCCTTCTCTGCGTCTCATTTCAGTGGTGATTAGCACTCGATTTATGTGCACTCTATGGGGTGAGCCTAATTAAGTTAAATTAGTTATGCAAAATACAAGAAAAAAATTAAGTTTCGATGGGCTGTGGACTTTTTTGCCAAATGATATTTCTGTCTCCCCCAGAACACTGAGCAATAGACATGTACAGTGTACAGCATTTTCTATGCAGTAATGTCAGGTATGGAAAGAAAACTACAGCTATTGTTTTCATGGTTTATAACTGCATTAAACAAGGACTAAGAAGCAACATAATAGCGCTCTCCTGCAGTATGGTCCAGTTCATGGCCGGGTCACCTCTTGAACAGAATTTTACAAGTTTATTTTTTACTCACGCTCTTCCTGCAGTGCACTGAATAGCTGCTTTTTAAAGCCCTGACTTGCGTAATCTGAAAAATACATGTCTAGAGGGTGTATTTCTATTTAGTGGTGGGGCTGAATTTGTAGTGTGTTTGTGTGTGTGTGTGTGTGAGTGTGTGTGTGTGTTTGTTTGTGTGTGTGTGTGGGGGGGGGGGGGGGGGGTTGCTTTGAAAGCTGAGCTAGCATTTGACTTCACTCATTACAGCTGTATACGTATTGAACAGCATAGAATACACGAAAGATGAGACAGATCCCGTTTTTTTTTTTTTTTCTCCTGAGGGAAAATGCTGCAGCAAGACAATAACAACCTACAGATTGTGACAAGAAAATTGCGCCGAACCTATCTTCAATTTTTTTTTTTTACCCACCAATTGGTGATACTTACGTTGTTATTTACAGTATGTTTCCATGGCAGCTTATCTACTACAATATCTTTTTAGCATGAAAAAGGACACCGTCTTCAGTGTGGTTTTGTTTGGTTCCAGGGTGCTGGCAATGGTGATATATCTTGAGTTTTTTTTTTTTTTTTTTTGCTGAGGATTTAGCTGTAAGTACATTCTTTTGCAGGTGATAAAAAAGTGCTGTGAAATTGGGTAGCACTGGGAATGGAACACCATATTTCGACAGATAGAATATTTTGGGATTTACAAGGCATGCATTTTTCATGAGGTCTGATCTGGATGGTAATCTTAGCTCCACAGCAATCATAGCAAGAACACTGATTCCTAAACCAATTTTTCTTTCCCCATCGCCAAACATTTGCAGAGTCCCCCTCTCCCCCCCCCACCCCTCTTTCTCGCTGCAAAAACAAATGTCCCAACATCTTATAATCCATCAAACTATTTCCCAAAAATGTCCTAAATGTCATTGCAATAAAAAAAAAAAAAAAATACACACAGATGCTTTGAGTATCACTCCGTTCCTCATATTTACTCTGGCTGGTTCTCTGATAACACAGGATTATGTGGAACATTCCGGATACAGAAACACAATGAAGGGATGAGGCATTCGAAGCTTCTTGAGCATGTCACCACTGCAGTGGGAAGTCAAAACACTAGAACATTCTTTTGGCTCCTTTTTTTTTTTTTGAGTTACGTTTTTTTTTTTTTTTTCACTTTTCAATGGCATCATTCCATTCTCCGAGCTGCACGCTGAAGGAAAACGTGAGAAACAGCCACGCCGCCATTTCCAAGACCCCGTTCAGCGTAGCATGGATTGACAAAAGGAATCTGTAAATGTGCGCGTACAGCAATCCAATCATAAGTCTAAATACACATAGTCTATATATGAGAGTCATACAACCTTCTGTTATATGACAAAGAGGGCAGCGCCAGCCCATATACTTGCATTACAGCCACCCTAGAGCATGACATCACATTACCTTGGATGTCAATCATATCTGTAGGGGAGATGTCAACGTGCATTAACTTCAGGGCAGACATTAGCTTCATTAAAGCGTTACGCTCTTCCAGGTTCTCATTCAGAATTGATTCATTTGTCTTGCTGCCTGACAGGGACAGACTGGTGTGGTCTGTCACAGCGTTGGTGTGATTTTTTTTACTCTTATTTTATTATTATTATTATTATTTATTTTATTTTTTTTAAGGCAATAGGAGGAGACGTATACCAAAGGAAAAACCATTGATCTTACAATAATCTTGTATAGAGAGGACAGAAGTTGAAATTTAATTTACGGTGAATAGTCGATAGCTTAAGGAATGCCTTTGATGGTAACCCAGTGAAAATCACTTAGTGAAATGACATGCAATTCAGTTTAGAAAGCAGACTTTCACTTGTAGCATTTATGGTAACATTGATATTGGCAGAAAAATGAAACAAAGCTACTGAAAGCTTGAAATGGTGTGTGTGTATGTGTGTGTGTGTGTATGTGTGTGTGTGTTCATTACCACATATTTCTTCATAAATTGTTACACGTATTGGACTGACCATATGAATAACAATGTACTCTGAATAACGTATTGTTTTCTATTGTTTCTCATGTGTTTGCCACAGTTTTAGATTTTTTTTTTTAGATGTGTGTTGTAACCTCCTGTTTCATTTTAAACTCAGTTTTTCAAATCTCATCAGAAAAGGCTCAGATGACAATTTTAAAGAATATATTTCCCCAAAGCAATGCGATTTAAAAAAAAGAAATCATTTTCTGGGATCAGAAAAAAAAAAAAAAAAAACATGTCAGAGCACAGACGGTGCATCTCGAATGATCACAATACAAACTAATGATGACAAATAACCAGTCCCTCATAATGGAGCCATTTTTCCTCCATGCCACCAGCCAACGGCTTACCAATCGCAAAGTCTCTTCGTATTTCAGGCAGGAATAATCAGTACAAGATAAGGCAGAGGTAATCTATCATCAGACTCCAGGGCACTGAGATCTCTAGCGAAAGGGGGGGGGGGGGGTTGGTGGTGGTGGTTGGATACAGGCCTGGCTCTAGTGAGACAATCCATCATCTCACATGCTAACTAGGCAAGGGATTTTAACATGGCGATAATGCAGACGCAACTTTATCAAGCGCCTTCTGAGACCTCCGTGTGATTCCAGGGTGCTTTCTCTCTTTATCATGTGCCGACGGTCGACTGGCCTTTAAACTGCCTGTGCCGAACTGCTTTGCATCTCCTGGTTCAAAGTCTATCAGGACGCAAGGGAAAAAAGTGACTTTTAATCAAAAGCGTCATAACATAACAGTTTGCATTGGTGGATAAGAAAGAAAGCCCACAAGTGCTCGCTCTCTCTCTCTCTCTCTCTCTCTCTCTCTCTTTTGCTGGAAATAGTCTTTGGAAAGGTTTTTTTTTTCTTTTTTTTGACTGACACCGCAAACTGGCTCTCAAGGTGATTTTGAGATAAACTGAAAATGACAGGTGAAATATCAGCCTGATCATATGCTGAAATATAGTGCTGAAATTCTTTAGAGCTGTCACTGGTCTATATTTGGTTCTGACTGAAAGGAGATTCATGTGAATCTATTCCTCTACATATCAGTCTATGTATAAAACCTTTTACCAAACTTCAGTGTCTATTTAAGCTTCTCATTTCAAAATCTAGGGACAGCAGCAAGAAAAACAACAACAAAAAACCCCCCAAACAAACAAAGAACAAGAACGTGAACAAAATTAAATAAAATAAATGATTCTCTTGAACAAATGAAATTCATCTTCTAACATTTAGGTACTGACATCTTCTCATGTCTTGTTGTCAGCCTCCAGTGAATTGTCAGCTGTTTTACGTCGACAGGAATATATGTTTATAGAGGGATAAACCTCATTATGCGCTGCCTAAAAAAATAATGAAGCATTGTGACCAAGAGCCTTAAATTTGTTAGTGAAAAAGCAGAGCTTTTAGTGACAGTGCGGATGAGTGAAACCATTGAAATGTACATTAAAGTGAATTTGGGTAACATTTGAAATAATTTCCCAATAAAAAAACGCCTGGTCAAGCACACCATGAAGCGATGAATGAATTCGACCATGGAGCACTGCCAAACAAAAAACATTCAAGCTTTATAATTTCATCAGGAGATTAGTGTTACAAACAGCTCTGCTTGATGGGTTAGTGCTTTGATGCCTTTAAGGCAATAGGAGCTGTATGCAAACATAAGTCTTGCTTAAAGGATAATGCTATTTGGGCATGAGGACGCAGATCAACTAGTGGGCCAATTAACTACAAACCGTCTGGATTAGACTGCATAGGATTTACAGCATGTTTAGCAATCTTAAGTCTTGGCGCTAACACACAAAAAAAATGACCATCTTACTTTTTTATTAATTAAAGAGTCAATTTTGTTTGAATAGCAGTAAAAGCCACTGAACCTTATGTTACTGGTTTCACCCCCCCCCCCTTCAATTAGTGAATGGAAAAGCAATTTCAGCTGTTCTTGTCGGAAAATGGCTGACGTAATATTTCTCTGTTATCCTAAAATCGGAGGTGTCTGCAGCATAAGGAAAAGACAAAAAAGAGAGAAAGGAAAAAAAAAAAAAGACATTTGTGGAATCTGCTTTGACTTTTTAATGCTAAAACAAATTTTGGTCGAGCCCCTTTAGCCATTGGCTAGATCAACCGCAAAAACAAAAGTTAGATATGAAATATTTTCTCCTCATTTTTTATTTACTTCCGCTGAGCTAAAAATAACTGTTCCTGGACTGGCGTAGCTTAGAATGACCTCCTGTTTACTTAAGCATTCGCTGAGAAAAGTACGGTCGCAACTCGGAATGTCAAACGACGGAATCATTCTTGCTATTGTCGTGTTATTATACATGGGCGATTATTCCCCATGGGTCCACCCAACACATCAGGGACCTGCTTCATTATGGAAATGAGAAAGCATTCATCATGCATGATATAACGATGATTAGAAGAGCCAGGAAACTGTGCTGCGTTCGTAGGAGGTAAGAGGCATAAACATGACATTTTGTCTGAAAGAATTCCCAACTGAGATGTCTGGAGAATCAATTGGCCAAACCCAAAATGGAGAAAGAGCGAGAAAGAGATCCAGCAACGAATTAACACACTCAGACAACCCTGGTGAATAATAAAAAAAAACAAAAAAACAAAACCCCCCCACACATTTCACACATTTCATGAAGATAACTATAGGAAAATATGTGGAACACGGCTTAGAGAAAGTGATGTGTTTCTGGAATTTTTTGTTGTTGTTGTTGTTGTTGTTGTTGCTTTTTGGTCAGAAATTGTAGGTCCAAAGGTCCAAATAGTTTCGAAATCTAAAACATTCTGAAAAAAGTTTTCATTTTGTTACAGCGATACCCTGATGCCACCGAGTCTCAAGGACAGAGGAACAGGACTGTAGATACGCTGCAGCCTGATCTGTATTCTGGACAAGGCCTGCACTCTATAAAGACAGAGGAGCGATTGGACTCTGTAAGTCTACCTGTCCCACTTTTCCCAAGAACTTCCTGAAACTTCAGCTAACAAAAATCACAGATTAGATAAGACAAGAGGGGGATATGAAAAGGAACTATTGCAGAATGGAACGCCCTTAAAGAAAAACCAGCATTTTTTTTTTTTTTTTTTTTTTAATTTCCTGAGCTATCTCAAAAAAAAAAAGTTTTTTGGTTAAGTGCTACCAGGGTGTCTTTTGTTGATAAGGCTCTCCTTAAAGGCATTGACAAATAACTCAATTTATATACGGCGCAAATCTCGTCAATTATCCATTCATTTCATTTATACATTCATAACAAGCATTCTTGCTGAGCTTTGATGTAAAACAGTCCATTACTCTGCTGATCAGTAGTTTCGGCTAACAGAAGCGGAGATAAACAAGCATTTGGAGCATGGAAACTTTGCTTGTGGCTATAATTAGCTCTACTGAATTCTGAGCGATTTATTCAATGTCTGCCAAAGTCCTTCTTTTTTTTCAGGAAAGGGAAGGAGAAAAGATGTTTAGCCACTCCTTTCGCATCATTTTTTAAGTATTTTCAAATTCATAACGCATCTGGCCAACTCCTTTAGATATTATTTGGTGAGTCATTTGTATGACTCTGTTTGAGAATCTTCACTGTATGTTTGAATATCTATATATATATTTTTTTTCTATATTCTATATATTATATATATATAGAAATGATTTGATAAAGGTTGCTGCAGCCTGCAGTTTCTCTGCTGTATCAAAATCAGGGGCTACTAAGAAAAAGTTCTATACACACACACACACTCACACACACCGGGCAGACAATAAAAAAGGAGCATCTTTCTAGTCCATCAAAGTCTTACAGCCGTAAGTCTCAGAGGGCTAAACAGAATTCTATTGCCTGTCCTCGGTGAAGTGAAGACTTATTGGGCCTTAATGAAGGACAGTCAGAAGGCAATCAAACCAGAAAGGCTCCAGCATTGTCCTGCCGCTAACTCCAATTTGCTCCAGCTTTGTCTTAATACAGCATTCTCGCTTTCCTGAATTAACAATAAAGTGCTTCGCCAGAGGAACTGGGCAACGTGGTGAAGACAAACATGATTGATTGAACACAATCAACAGAAGACCAAGGGAAAGACATGGTTAAGTGGCTATTTGCCACCTTTCCTGTCTTAGCTAGCAACCAGAAGTTTTGTAGAACGGTGAATCACCAAAGTTTCTAGAACATTCTTCGACTAGTCTGCTGGCACTTTCTGAAAGTCATTTGTCAGTGTTTGTGGAACACATCTGTTTTTGTCTCCGGAGAGGAGAGACTGTCCTCCCCTCAGACTTTCCCTCAAGGTAAGTCTGTGGCTAAATGACCATGGAGTCTCCTTCTGATGAGGTCACAAGAGGTGTAATACTGCATTGTGAGGTCATTGGACTGAATGAGTTCTGACCTACCATCAACTCTCAACAACTGACACTACGCAACATTGTGGCAAAGTTGAAGCACAACTCACATAAGCCAGTAATGAACTGACAATTGAGAACATCTTCAACAAGTCATACATTAAGGCTCATGCCCTCTGAGAGTAATTCATCCCTAATACCCAAAAAATTGAATTACACTAGGGACGATCCTCAAAATCCCTTATTCGGGAAAAGTGACAGAAATCTTGTTTCTTTTTCTTATGCTCTGAAGCATTTAAACGATAAGAGCTGGTCACACATTTCCTCGGGGTAACATAATAATAGGTAATGTTTAATACAGTGTAATTCAATGCTTCTCTTTCCTCAGTTTACACTTCAGCAAATATATTTCTTATGTTAGAACATAAATCATGGTAAAACAAACTGTTGTTATGCCTTATTTTCAGTGCCCAATGGATTTCAATTAGTATATAGTCATTTTACCATGAAAAAAGAATGACTTTCCACAGATATTTAACGTCTGAGCTATGTGTAAATTAGAAGCTTCTCTACAGAGGTACAGTAGTTAATTCTTATCAATTAGAATACCTCCATAAAGAGTGTTCAAGACCTGAGAGGAGCTTAACAGGCAGTTTGCATTGGATTCGCGTGAGAAGTTTTATTGGTATCTGATGTCTCTCCAATCCATCCTTGATCAAACAATCTGGATCAAACAGTTGGGACAATTTGGCCGTGAAACGAGATGGTTTCGACATCTCATTAAAAAAAAAAGAGAGAGAGAGATATACGCGCACATACCTTAAACACAGACTCCTGAGGGAGATGGAACTTAGTTGTTGACCAGATGTGTTTGGCGCTTTCATCCCTCCCATACTGTTTAGAGAGTAACGCCACATCTCTCGTAAATGCCTTGTCTGATGCATGTCCTCGCTTCCCACAAGAGGAAAGGAATGGATAAACCAAACGACGAAGAAAAAAAAAAAATAACAAAACAGACTTCACTGATATAGGTGCATAAACAAATCTAAAAGCCTCCAACTTCTCCTCATTTTAATTGCATCTCTCTATTCCTTTGGCTTCAAAAGAGTGGTGATTGGTGAGGCTCCTTTGATCTGCTCCCTCCCTCCCGTAGTTTATGTTCAACATAGCGGAAAAGGCGTCACGTCGGGCGTTCAATCAGACCTAGCAAAACAATGCAACGTCCTGTTCAGTGTAGAGGAGCGTTGGCTGAGGAGTGTGAATGGGTAAGAAAGAAACTTTCAGCATTGGTCAGTCAGAAATATGAAATAACTCTATCCAATGATCTATTGTAAGCACAGTATTTTAGCACTGAGGACATCCACACAAACCTGACACACAAACACATCCACTGGCTCTAATCCAGACACCGTTAAGAGGGATAGTGTTAGAGAGAAATGTCTATCCAATAGCATCACACCAAACGGTCAAAATAGGCAGAAGATTCCGAAGTCACTTTTCTTCACATGCAACTTTTCAGTTTTGTTTTGGTTTTTTTTTTCTTCTTTAGACTAGATTCTCCTCTTTTTCTCCGCTTCTCTTTTTTTTTTGGTAAACTTTCTGAAATTTCCTTTGAGGTTTAAAGCTAAAAAAAAAAAAAATGTCTTGGTAGACACACGCAGGTGTCTTGCACTGACGGTCCAAAAAGTTCATCAACACTTAATGAAGGAACAAATATTGAAAGCTGATGCTGCGAAGCACGTAATAGAGCCACAGATAAAACCCACCTGAGCAGTTGCTGGGCTTGCATTGAATGTCACTTAAGATGCAATTAACAGGCAAAAAGAGGCAGTTTGGCAGCCAAAGCCTGATATTTATGCCACCAGTGACCTGAAGCATCGTCAAGGGAGACATTAAGGAACACATTGGAGGACTTAAGAGAGAATGCCACGGTGCTCGGTGCAAACTCATTTCGAAGATGTGTTTAAACTCTCCGAATCTGATTTTCCTTGTTCTTTTTTTTTTTTTTTTTTTCTTTGCCTAGAGTTTAATTAAACCACACTGGTGTGTTAATGAGCTTAAGACCATACAGGGTAAATGACTGGGAGTTGTAGTTATTTGACTTTGTTGTGAGTTCACATAGTTTTATCTATTTGATTGCTTTAGGGAAAAAGGGGCTATGCCACAACGAGCAAAAAGTCTGAGAGAAGAAGAAACAAAATGAATTCAAATGAATACTTTCTAATTAATTTTCACATTCGTGAATACTTTTAAGGATGTAATCATAGCATCTTTCTATTGACCACAGAGAGCAAACTCATGGAGGGAAATTGTACATTATCATAATTGTAGGCACAAGAGGCTGGATGTCTACAGTTCTTGCATTAAGTCTGATTTAGAAGGCTCTCAAAATCCCATGTGTAGTATGTTGCAGGTCTTAACATCCTTGACACTAATGTGAACTGCTTCATTTCCTACTTTTGAGCTCTCTACAAACAGCTCTACCACAGGAATCTCTGGTGGTCATCATGCCCCCCCCCACCCCCCTCCAAAAAAAATTCTATAGTAACTTCCACTTTTCATCTTTGTTTAGATTAATGGGCACATCTGTTGCTAATTGGATGGCGGTCTGGGCAGGCCTTCAGTACACAGAGAAAGAGAAGGCCTGCCAAAATGCAAAGTAATTAAAACCAAAATAAAACATGATGGTATTCTAAAAGCGGAGCCTTTAATGAACAAAAAGACTAATTAATTGCACTCTGTGTCTTGGAGGACTTGAAGAGCATACTCGGTGAATTATAGATGAAGAGGCTAGAGGAAACCGACACACACAGAGAGAAATGGAGGCTTTAATAGGTGAAAGTAATGGCTGCTTTAATAACTCGGGACAAGGACAAGATAAACCCCGATCATTTGTGGAACTGACACAGGTCCAGCGCTGTTTCTCCTTACCTGCTCCACATTAGACTGGTCATACTAATAAAACTGATAACGTTCTGATTGGGTCCTTTATTGCTGTTGTTGTTGTTGTTGTTGTTTTTTTGTTGTCTAGTCAAAGTAATCCCGCAGCAGGCGAGCTGCCACCGACAGAAAAGAGCGGGAGGAACAGAGCAGTCTATCTGGTTCAACACCCAAGAGTGTGATAATAATGCGTCAAGACCGCCTGCAGTCTCTGTCAAGGTGATGTTTCATAAGACATCGCCTCGCGTAGCGTTTACAGTCTTTACCGTACCCGGCGAGATAGATATTCGCGAGGAAAATGTAATTCAGCCGCCGTCTATGGGTGTTTCTCTTATAAGTGAAACACAAATCTGGGTGTTGATGGAAATAAGCGTTCAGTGATATTTGGGCCGAAAAAAAAAAAAGAATAGGTCAGCTTGCTCACAGAGGGCGTCTCATTGGCCAGACTCTCCCAGCCCCAGCCCCCACCCCCCCAAAACCCCGTCACTAGCGTAAGCGCCTGGGCTCCCTGCGCTGCCTTACTGAAATGTCAAAAGTTTTGTATTTAAAAGGGAAGAGAAAATATTTTGACTTCCAAAATGCAGTTTTGCCAAAATGGAACATTTTGAGCCGAGGAGGAGCGGCGCTTTTGCTGTGGAGATTTAATCTTGGACTCGAACTGCAGAAGACCATATTCCTTGTTACAGAGTCATACAATCAATGACTTTTATTTCTCAATGTAATAAGAAAATTAAATTAATGTGTTAAAAAATGAATGTGAGAGACTTAGTCTATTAATTGCTTTGATTAGAATCATTTTCCTCAGAATGTGGTTGTGCAAAAAAAAAGAAAAAAAAGAAAAAAGAAAATCAAGTATTTGAATGCTTTTTTTCCTTGACTATAACCAAGTTTCTAAAGAACTTTTTTCACTTTCACGCTTCAATCAAACATTTGTAGCTTGATCATTCTGCATCACAAAGTCCTCCCCCCACCAGTCCTCATTATCTGCTTTACCAACACACACACACACACAAACACACACACACACACACATACACACACACACACATCCATCAAAGCTTCACGTTATCCTCAACATACAAATCCATTTAAATGATAATCAGTGGATGAAATGGGTACCTGCACCAATAATACAGACTTGTATGCAATGCTGTCTGCCTACTTGCTTTTTTTTATTGCACATGAAATAACTCAAAAGGTGTGTATCACCTGCTGGATGGCAACACGCCAGGGTGCCAACTACTGCTCCATTTCAAGAAACAGAATCAAGCAAGCTTCAAAGCAGAGAGGGAGAGAGAGAGAGAGAGAGAAAGAGAGAGAGAGAGAGAGAGAGCACAAACCCAACTCCTCGCACTTTACCCATGTTCTCCTCTCCCTCCCACACACGTATCCATGTCTGAAATGTCAGTGGATCACCTACAAATTTAAAAAAAAAAAAAAGCAAAACTAAAAAGCTGAGATAAAAGACATCTCAAACTCAGAAGAAGAGAGAAAAACAGCATTCCACATCGTTTAACCAGGAGAAAACGTGGCTTATGTTTGGAGATGAGGTTCTGGTGTTGATTACTGATCCTAACGATCTCTTGTTTAATTGTTTGTTTGAGATAAATGAATGCCCTTTTTAAAATCATTGAGACCCCCCCCCCCCCCCCCCCCCACATCCACTAGAATTCTAGTTTCAAAAAGATCTAATCATATAACACTTGTTATATGAGAAATCAGAAAAAAAACCAAACATAAACGAAAAATAGAGAGACAGATTATTCCCAGCATACTTGCTCTGGATTCACTTGCCTAACCCAGTTTACAGTGTAAACACGTTAATAGCTGTAGACCTATGGACAGGTACTGGGCAAACACAGTTGAAAGCACATGAAAATTATGTGCTGATCCATGATGTTTATTTTAATAAACAGACATCTCCTCTCTTTGTCTCTGTTTTGCCATAATAAAAGCTGTTGAATAATGTGTATGTGCGTGTGCTTTCATTGTCCATCCCAGTTTCTGGTGGGACCAGTCCAATCCAACCACAGAGCACTCGGGGGCCATAATCATATTTATCATATTGAGTTGGATGAAAAGTCAGAAACATCGGTGTGTGGTTGAAGAAGACCAGTTTTGGTTTGTGAATATGTTCATCAACACTTGTCTAAAAAAAAAACCCCACATATAAAACCCCCCAGAACACTTTGAAAAAGCTCAACAAAAGTACAAATGAGCAGGTTTTTTTTATTATTATTATTATTATTACATTCAAACCGACGTTCCACCACAAAAAAAGTGCTTGACATAATGTTCAACAAAACCCACCGGCGCGTAACTCACACAAACGGAATGTGATACGGCGCCCGTGGGGGGCGAAACTTGTGCTCGTTATTGCCTGTACGGTGCATTCGGCATGTCTTAAAGTATGTGCTGGTATTGGGAGCTCTTGACAGAACCGTCACAGAACATTACAAAGCCATCACCAGCATTGCATGCCTCATCGGGCCTGTGCCCTGCACTCCTGAACTCACAAACACCAGCCCTGCTCCTATTGCAGACTGGAGCAGTACATTCAGTTCCCATGCTCCATTTCTACAGTCAGGTGCATACCCAGCGCTATGTATCTATATATGCAGCGCTGGGTATGCAGCTGACTGTAGAAATGTAGCATGGCAACCCAAATAACTCCTCATTTGCATTTATGTATTCACAGTTATATCTTTATATTTGGGTTTATATATATTTATATATGTTTATATATTTTGAGTTTTATCTATATTTATGAATCTACATCTACATATATGTATGTCTGTATGTCTGTATGTATGTATGTATGTATGTATGTATGTATCTATCTATCTATCTATCTATCTATCTATCTATCTATCTGTCTGTCTTCCTGTCTGTCTGTCTGTCTGTCTATCTATCTATCTATCTATCTATCTATCTATCTATCTATCTATCTATCTATCTATCTATCTATCTATCTATCTATCTGTGTGCCTGTCCGTCTGTCTATATTCAGAGTTACATCTTTATATTCAGGGCTGTAAGAGGCTAAGAGTGGAAAAGGCAAGGACCATACTTATTCTCCAGGTAAGGAGTACATGATGTGAATTTGGAAAGGTTTTTTTTTTTTTTTTAGTGCATCGTTGTACACTGCAGCACTGTTAACCCTTTCATTCAAAGATAACTGAGCAGCGAGATTCAGTCCCAGCTGAAGCACAGGTGAATTTACCATTCAGATGCCCTCAAGGTAAACTTAATCCAGCTGCGTTTACATAGTACGGAAGAACTAGCTCTTACTTACTTACCCTTTCCAAACAGACAATTATTCAGACTTTTTTTCATCTGTCTCTCTACGGTACAGATCTCTGACAAAAATATTTAATGAGAGGTCAGAAAGTAAGAGACCGAGAGCTGGCTTTCAAATGCGGAATATCATAATTTATCTTGTGAGCCAAAATGTCAAACATTGGTTTATGGCGTACTGCCACACTTACTTTGTATTGAAATGTCAAGATTTATGCCACCATATGAAACATTAGTCATTTTGAGCAATAAATGACCACTTTCATCTTTACAAGATAAATGGTGACCTGTATCTGTAATATATCTCATTGGAGGGGACAGTTAGGACCTGGTCCTCCTTTCATTTAAACTCACTGAATCTTGACTATCAGACTCACTGACATCTTCCATTCTGTCACATCCAGCTGTCTTGGTTGTGGCATCTGATTTATAGCTGTCTCCTGCAATTCCTACGGGCTTTTTAAGACATGCCAGGAATATAACCAGAATGACAGCCCCAAAAACTTCAAGCCCTAAAACTTCAAACTCTGTTCTTTTCAGGGATTTCTACAAATAAACACGCTATACCACCTGCAAAAACACAACAATAGAGTCAATGTAAGGAAGAAAAACAGAGAGAAAGGAACATGTACCTGGGAAAAAAAAAACAAAAAAAACAACAACAACAAAAGACGATGTCCTCATCAGCTTGGCAGTAGCATATATTTTAACACAAACTGCAGCTCATTCCACAAGGACACTGCCGATTCACTGGCATTTCAACGGCAGCGCCTCTAAGCTTGCTGATCGTACAAAGAGAAGCCCAATGACTGGGGTAAAGAAACGCAGGCAAACTTACAAAGGCAACGCCGTTCACGTGTTGTCCGGACGGCGAACCTGATCTCGTGTGATCCGAGAACAAGACAAGGGGAAAACTTCAGTTCTGCCCATTGGCCAGATAAAGAACAGTCAGCACTTTTCAATGGCACTTTTAAGGGCGTGATTTACCGGATAATCCCCTCGCTCCACATAGATCTATCATTTTGCCCCCTTTTTCTGACAGAGACAGCGAGAGAGGCCAGAGGCATTGCTGTCTTCAATAAAAGCCCGGGGAGATATCGAAAGATCTAGATAGGCGGACAACGCAGATAGGTGAAGAAAAAAAAGATCTCTTAAAAATATTTCGAAGATTTATAACTTGTGATCGTGTTTACCTCGCTAACTCTGATTTATTCGGAGAAAAGATAAACAATGAATCATTGAGGCACTGTGGTGAATGCTGATCTGTCTGAGTTTGACTTCATATCCCGTGTGTTTTCAAAGTGTTGCCACAAGCAATTACGGTTAGTACAAGTTTACGTATCTTGAAAAGCACCTGGGTATTTGTTGAATTGCGTATTCTCAAAAACATTTCAGAAAAATACCATAAAAGTTGATAATGCCATGCATATTTCCTCAGAACTGAAGAGAAAAGAATAAAGACAGACTCATGACATAGCTGCTACAGTCATGCAAAATCATAACTCCCCTGCATACACACACACACACATACACACTCACGCATATGCACACACACAAGCACACACATACACACACACACACACACACACGCACTCAGTGAGACAGATGTGTAGAATGCTAGTCAGATGTCAAGATTAAACTACTTCTGCTGATAATATGTCACGCACACACGGACACACACACACACACACACTAATCTAAAGGGAAACATGGCAATGTGCACTGAGCTGGGCTTTACATTTGCCCAACTCACACATACCACAGCCCAAGGGTTTTTACTGTCATTCTCCTCATCAGCCAGGATTTCACTGTCATTCAGAGACACCTAATCCAGTCAACTGTCACACCAGCCTGGATATTCTTGGTGAGGAAAGAGGAGGGTTGACTACAGGCTAAAGAAAACATGCTCACAGAATGAGCTGAACAACTCTGATCCATTCCCCGTCACGTCAAGCAAATAAATGATGGCATATGAAAGCCGCGCTCAAGTCCTGAACACACTAACAAGATAATTAAACTATCCCGACAGCCATGTTTTTCATAAAGCCACTTTAATCTTGACCAAGACCAGCAAAACAAAGGACCAAAGATATTTGTAGAACCATAACTGACACTGGAAGGTTGCGTAAATGTTTGAAATGTTCTCCTTTTAAAGACAGCTCACACGTTTTGACGGGGGGGTTTACAAAATACAGACGGGGCATGGGGGTGGGGGTGGGGGGGTGTAGCCCCAGGGTGTAATAAAACACGGCGAAGAGCATTCCTCTCACACCAGGCAGAATGCTGGTGCTTTTAAGGTGAAGTGTAATGAGTGTGCAGACTTTATTCTTGGATAACTGTCCTCCTAGGAAGGAGGAACTTAGGCTGCCCACAGATGATTGACGGCCCCTATAAATACTGCATAAAAACCAGCTGTCCATTTCTTTGTGGTTACTTTGCTTTTCTGACAGCGTACGAGAGTAAAGCTTACAGCTGCCACAAGCCTTTGTGACACAGACTCAATTTCGTTCTTTTTTTTTTCTTTCTTTTTTTTTTTTTTTGGTTTTATGCTGCAGTCAGAGATGCTGTTGACAAAATATTGTGAAATCTCTGAGGTAAACAGCAGTGTGTCTAACTACAAAAAAAAAAAAAAAAAAAAAAGAAAAAGGAAAAAAAAACCCAAACAAAACAAAGAAAAAAAAAAAACGTGTTGCGAAATAAAATAGACTCGGATTACTTTCGACACAGCAGAATTGGACATGGGAGACGCTCCGTCTTTTGCAGACAAAGCCTCTCATCAAATGCATTTCTCACATCCACTTTATGCAATAATACTTTTATCAATAATCATATGCAGTGTTAGGGTATTGATCCTGACAGTACAGGACCAGACTGTGCTTATGGGGTATGGCTTACGCTCTGTGGCTTAGGAGCTATTGTGTTATGGACTGGCAAGGAAGAATCCAGTTGCTGTCACTGGTTTGGATAAAACTGTATGCAAGGAAAACATTCCTACACTCATCGTGTTACAGGAAAAAAAAATCCATAACGTTCCAGGGGTAGGATAATCGCGAACCGTCTTCAGACGGTTCGTCTGAAGAGATCTTCAGAGTGTGTCATCACTTTCAATGGTGTAATCCTATCAGAGAAGAAGAAGAAGAAGAAGAAGAAGAAGAAGAAAAAAGAAGTGTTTTTTTTTAAAAGGTGGTGGTGGTGGTGATGATGACGAGGGTGGGGGGTTGCGCGAACGGGTTCGGCGTGCGCGTTGTTTGACGTGCCGGATTACTAATTGATCACATTTTCTACCGCAAATGAGTCATCCATATTAGCGCTGGCTCTCTCTCAAAGGTAAAGCGCCGTGCCTCTTATCCTAGCACTGCAGGGACTCATCTGCATTGAACAGAGAGTGAGCTTGGCTGGCAGAGGCCCACCCTGCCATGCAAATGGGAATGAATAGCTAATGTAACGTGGAGGGGAGGCCTGTTTGTTTGTTCTGTACTAAGCGCTGAACGGATGCCAACGCTGCACATTTCTCTTGTTTACATTTTTACAACGCCAGTACAAGACCAAAGCTTTCCCGGACTGCAAACATGAGTAAGTACGCAGTGCGGCGTAGATTTGTGTGGTGTTGCTCTTGTACGGACAAGATATGGGATTCTTTTTTTTTTTTTCTTCATATATTTTGGGGTAGAAATATATCATGTTGTTTTCGGTCTTTGTTTCTTTCTTTGTTTCTCGTTCGTTTCTACAGCGACAATTACAAAACAGAAAAGGCTGTGAAAACCTAGCGGTCCCAGCCTGAGATACGGTATATTTTTAAACTGCACGTATGTATTCCTCTGATCTCTCGCCATTTAGCAATTCAGTTTAATTATGAGTTATCAACAGCTCTGATTTTAATAATGAGCATATAAAATCATTACTTGATTTAAGCAGTGTAATGAAATAATAAGCGGTTTCTTTAGAGCAAACCATCCGACTGAACAGAAAAGCTACTCGTGACTAAGTTGTCCTCACTTAGATCAATACCGTCAATTTATTTAGCTACTCTTCAGAAGGTGATGTTCAACACACACACACACACACACACACACACACTACAAAGAGAAGAGTAGATATTGAAGTCATATCATCACACTGTAAGTCAGTGGTCTTCTTCACATGGTTAGTAATTTGATACTGTAGTGCAGTCGAGGTTACAGTCGCACAGCTGGGGTGCAAACCTCTCTCCTTATTTCACAGATGTCTTGTACATCAGCCTCCATGAAAGACTGAGTCCTGCGTATTTGCCACTACTGTCCACACAAACACAAGTGCAAAAGAACTAAACTGACAATCATTAAATTACCATTACATCATCCAAACTATCTCACTCACTTCTGTCAGATCTGTGCCGTTTCAAAGCCCCCCCAGCTCAAAGCTCAGTGAATTGTTAGGTAAACATTTGCTCTTTACCCGTAACTTCACTCACGCTTAACTTCACACGGTGCCCTGTTGGCTCCTTTTTTTTTTTTTTTTTGTATGTTTGCTCTTTGAATTTTGATTTTCAAAATACACACATGACTCCTTGTAGAATGTACTCCGAGGCCAGTAACACCCTCCTGCAGCAACCAAACCACAGGATGCCCGGAATGTTCCAGAAGACAAGTGACATGGAACGCTGCAGTGGGTTTTGATGATTTTGTTGCCTGCAAAAGCAGCGGGTGTCTGTAACAGAAGCCTTTGCTGGGGGGGGGGGGGGGGGGGGGCAGGGCTAGAGTATACAGATATACCTAGCTCAATCTTTCTTTCATTCACTAAGGTTTAGGGAGGAGGAGGGGGGGTAGGTGAAACAAGTTTTGTAGATGCAGAGAGAAGAAAACCAAAGAGAGAGAGAGAGAGGGAGAAACAAGGATGAAAGGTCGCTGATGAAATGTAGAGTCAGGCAAGGTAGTGGATTAGTCATACAAGAGAGTGAAAAACGAAAAAAAAAAAAAATTGAGAAGGGGTTTACAGTTGCGCTTTGACACGCTTTCGAATGCACAGTGCCGAACGATGTTCTGTGTGTGCTCGGGACTTGAGAGGCATTGTTTATTTATTCTGAAGGGGTTGTCAGTGGTCTTAGTAATTGCGCTGGATGTGTCAAAGGGCCGCTGTCGCCGCGCGCAACCATCAAAGCCAAACCAATCAGAGGGAAAGACACGGACGTCATATAAACTTGGTACTGTCGCAAGAAACATTGTGACCAATCAAGGAAAGCTTCAGGTGTGAATAAATATCTGTGTGTGTGTGTGTGTGTGTGTGTGTGTATTTCCTTCGGATGAATTGTTTCAGAGAAATGACTAGTTCACTGATTGAAGTCATATCTATCGTTATTTTTAACGTGCGTAATTCAATTTCTCTGTGTAAAACAAAAAAAACAAAAAAAAAAGAAGAGGTTGAGGAAGCAAAGGCTTCACTATTTCATCAGTGTACCCACATTTACATTTGCATTCATTCATTTAGGAGACGCTTTTATCCAAAGCGACTTCCAAGACAGGCAGAGTATTATCGAAGACTATAGCCATTAGCGAGCTGTCTGCGGAATAAGTGCCGAAGCTACGGTTAAACCGATTCACCGGGAAATAAAACAATAACAGCCCTTTTCTAATGCCGTCCACCTACGTTGTCTCTTTACGTAATGGAAAACTCTTTGATCGATTGTTTTTCGCCCCTTGTTTTATGACGCTGAAGGTTAAAAAATGCTTTTCTTGCTGTTTCCTGGCAAATGTAGACTCCCCCCCCCCCACCCCACCCCACCCCCCAAACCCCCGTTGTCTGAACCCTCTGTGGTAACAAAGCTGAAAATATCTTGGTTAAACTTGGGCCTTCGAGCTCCTTCACTCCAACACAGAGCATGAGAAAATGACTCTTGATGTGCTCTCAGAACACAATTACAACAAGCAAATGTACAATCACTCCCCCGCTGCATCTCCCCGCCCTTCCGGCCGTATCGCCTGGCTTTCACCCCTTCTTTAAAGATTCAGTAGAAGACACCATTCTCTCTCTCTCTCTGTGTCAACCCTCTGTCTCATCCTGTGTGAGGGAGAAAGGACAGAGACAGAGCAAACAGCCACTTGGCTCACAGATAATGACCTGTGGGCCTGCGGACCTGGCTTTGATAAGTGAATTTAGATGCCTTCTCTTTCTCTCTCTCTCTCTCCCCTGCCTGACACATGCTTTAGGAACGCCACTCAGTTCAGGTTGTTGCCGTGGTGAAAGCCCATTATGTAGCGTGGGTAAACTTTATGGGGCAGCTATGAGTGATGGTTCCCTCCTCCCGCCCACATCTCACCTCCACCCATACCAGATTCCATCTATTGGTCAGTCTCCTCTAAGTGCAAATCTCAGGATCAAATTCATTTGGTCCATAGAGTCCAACCACCGTTAAAGCAAAGAGAAAATAAGAATCTCAACTCCCTTGTGTCTTTGTCTACCCTGCGGGCTCTAAGCTTAGTGTATGTCCTCTCAAAGAAGAATACGTCCTGCATAACATCATTAACAGTTTGTAAGTCACTCCTTATTGGCATGATATTCCTTTATTAAGCGAAACACTTTATAAAAGCCATTTGTACTTTCAACTGGGGAAATACACACTTGCGTATTCCCCCCCCCCTTTTTTTGCTTTTAATTGATCAACATAAGAAGACATTTGGACAAATGTTGAGTTGAACAAAACAGTTCCTACATCTCAATGACAGATTATTTTATTACAGTTAGCGCATATCCAAATATTCACAAACACACAATGTTTCCCTGTGTACCCCTCTACCTAAAACTAAACGCAGTATGACATAGACAAACACGAGCCCCGACAGGTGAGTGCAGTCTTAAGCATCGTCAAAGTTACAGGACCCTGTACAGCGAGCATGTCTTTGGCGATATGATAATAGCTTTGTTCTCCTCTGGTGAAAACCAATTAAACTATCTGACATGTCACCGCTGGCAGTGGAGCTCCGACCTACTGCAGTTTACCTCATCCGTCCTCTTCTGCCCAAACGCAAGACGCTGATGCCTTACCACGGCTGACTGGCTTCCCTCTAAAGAGTGTGAGATTATCGCTTTCAGCTCAAACAGTTTCAAACCAACAACCTTGCAGCGGAACAATCAAGAGTGAAGAGTGCGGGAAAGCCGGGCTTCATCGTGAGTCGCCGTGAGCCCACTGGAAAAAAAAAAGGGAAAAAAAAATCGGGTTGGAACAAAATACCGCTTCGTTTGACGCACGTGGGTTCGACACAAATGTTTTCAGATTGAGTGGTTTTAAAATGAAAAACAGCAAGAATGAAATACACAAACAAACAAAAAATTAATTAATTATTACTATTAATACTACTACTACTACTACTACTACTACTACTACTAATAATAATGATGATGATGATGATGATGATGATAATAATAATAATATCTTGCAACTCATTTTACTCTCTGAAAAGATAGAGGGAGCTCTGTAGATTGAATTGTATAATTCCAAGATCTATTTAGAGTCAGTTATACAGCGGGAAATTCCTTTATGTTTGTATGGTATCAAAGCAGCTGGATTTTATCTCTGCGAATTTCTGAACTTGCTTCTTTTGATTCCTCTATTCTTGATGATAAGTGACAACACTGTGAAGGAGAGGAGGGGCAGTCACTGTTTGCATGTGGAATGATTATATTTGCAGCTGGTCAACATTTTGAGAGAAGACACAGATCATGTAAAACCAACAGCCACGGTCTTAGACGTCAACGCATAAATCTTCGTGTTTCCTCATAAACAAAGTAACATTTGTCCAGCTGTACATATTGTCTCAAAGCAACTGAATAGTCGAGATTTGGTACTGTCCAAGGTGCTGAAACCACTCTGGGCGTTATGAGTGCTGTCCAAGGTGCTGAGGTTTGACATAACATCTCATAGCAAACCCTTGGAAGTCCTTGATGTGCTGTTTGGGTTACTTAAGGGGCTATTGATTGATGCTTTCCCGAGTCGGTCAATTTTCAGTCAATATCCATTAATTGGAACCATTACACCCTCCTAAATAAATTATTGCCTGGTGTGCTTCTTTAGTCACAAATATAATTCTAACTTAACACCCATGACAAATATGGTCATATAGATCTACTCTGTGAAACATCAATAAAATGTAAATCAAACACTTCATGAACTCCATTTGGTAATATTGGATTTGGTAATATTTCTGATATTTGCAGTGTGGTAATTTGCTGTGGGGTTGACCCATGCGGTGTTTTGAAGGGAGAATGTGTCATTGTGTTAGGAAACAAAATGCCCAGCATTTTCCTCACTACTTTTCCATTACCGGCCTCCATTAGGCATAAGACAACAGAATGCCCCTGGCAGCAAGTCCTTTCAAAGAGCCAAAGCACATGTCCAATTTGATTCCACACTCTCACGCAAGCGCGTGCGCGCGCACACACACACACACACACACACACACACTTACTCTGTCTTATTTACACTAATTCTCTCTCTCTCTCTCTCTCTCTAACACACACACACACACGCAACCCTCCACTACATTCCCTGTCTTACACTGGCACACTGTATAACTGTGTACATTTGTGTATGGCTACAGGTGTGAAATGTCCAATCTCGATTTGGGTGCCTTATGAGCTGTGAAAACAATAGCCTTAAGACGTCAGGACCAATTCAGTCACGCCGCGCTTACCCACAGCTCGATATGGAGAGACCGTAGCCTTCTCGCCCTCTCTTATCCTTCATCACACCTCAGCCCTTCTCATTCGCTCCCGCTGAATACAGTGGGCGAGTCCAAAGGTCACAGTCAGCTCTCATGCCTGCCTTATGTCTGATACCACAAGTAATAACTCTTAAGTCCGTTTAGCACCAATGAAATGATTGAACTGCACTCATTGTGTACACAGACGTATATCTGTCCAGTCAGCTATGTGCTAATGTACATCTTAATGGATGCCACATGGGTGGTTTATAATTAAGTTTGGCTATGGTTGTCAAATACAACATATTGTATAAACAGTTGTTTTTCACAAGCAAATAGCCTCGTCAAATATTGGAGTCAATAAGGCTGCAAAATAAAGCGCAAAAAAATTCTTTGAGGTTTTGTTTCCCAATCTGCAAATTATACCCCAGTCTTGTACCGCGTTATGAAAACAAATAAATAAACAAAGATAAGAAATAAAAAAAGCCAAGCAATTTGTCAGTAATTTGTAAACACCAAGATTTAAATATCTTGCTAAATGCTGTTCAATATTGAATTAAAGGGTTTTCTCTCCGTTGCATGAGGGGGACGTGATAGTTTCTATTCAGCCTTATGTTAACATAGCCCTTCAAACAGGATTTGGTGGTAGCCTAACGTATTGGAGTTCTCCAAAACCAACATATGCTTGTCACAGAGTCTAAGGCCTCGGTAATGTAGCTCCCCGTGAAGCACATTAACTACGGTCTTGTCTTTCAGCTGTCTACCCTTCACTGTCATAGCCCCCCCCCCCCCCCTCCCCAAACACACACACACACACACACACACACACTCCCACAACCCACTCTACACCTTTTAAACTGGGATTAGATTGCAAAAATCACACCACCTACCATGCTGAGAGAATACCTCTACACTTCAACAAAAATATTGCTTTTTTTTCTGGAAATGGGAGACAGATATCAGAAAATATCTAGTTATCACATCATGAAAAGGAACAAAAAATCTTTTTGAAGAGAACACCATGTCAAATCATAAGATTCAACACATTTTTATCATTGACGGTCATGAGGGTAAAACATAGTAATAAACTGACATTACTTCTGATCTGGTTTTTTTTTTTCTTTTCACTTTCAGAAATGGGATATGAAACGTTGAAATTCTAATTTAGCTAAACCGGTTTCTGGCTCCTGGTTATAACAATGACTTTGTGGGTGTAGCAAATTGGAAAGAATTGCAGAATGTTAGAGTACATAGATGGCATTGCCTTGAGGACCTTTAGACAAATCCTCATCTAGGTGATTAAATGAATCGCTGGGGTGGAGTTTCTCTGCAGGCAAATGCTGAAACACGGAGGAACTTTTACTTTCATGGTGTGTAGATCACTGTTTCAACTGTACTGTTATCAATGTAGTAAAATGAAGAAATCCAATCACCAAGCTACTATGTGCTCATACATCAAATTTTCTTCTATGAACTCAAAAAAAAGGCTGAAAAATTATTGATATGTAGGAAATAAGACTTTACAGAGGATCCCTGCGAGAAGCTGCAGAAAATATGAGTCGATTTAAAATTTTGACTGTCTATCTTTCATCGTAGGAATCTGCCTGAGATTAAGAAAAGTTTTGTTCATTTGACAGAGGAAACCTGTCAACTCAGTCAAACCACCACGAATCTGGGGGACCCAGAAGACTAAAGCATTCCATATGTGAACTATTAACATACGAACATCAATAAATCTCAAGAATAATGGAAATAGATGGAGCCGGCTGCCACGTTTCCCTCTCAGATCTCCCCCGACAGCAGATGATTTAATGCGGTAAAGCAACGTGTTCGGGGGGGGGGGGGTAGGGTAGGATGATCATTCTTTATGATATGGGTGTTTTGGTGACATTTATGAAATTCGTGCTTTCTTGCAATCTAGCATCTCTGTTCCACCGCGTCGGCACGAACTCTCGAAGTAAACAGGTGAGAGAACCAACGGCAGGGTGCTCGTTATGAGAAGGTAAACATGGCCTCCATGCGCCGTAATTATTACGTTTATAGACCGCTACGCTTTACGTTCTAGAAATAAATTGAAAAATAAAAGTCTGAGAAGATTAGGGTGCGACAGACCTACCCTTAGGCAATAATGTGATCAGAGATTGCATCGGTGGAGCCATTAAAAAGCCCACAGACCCCATGTTGAAGCAGTGTGTAAAACCATCAGAACTGCTCGCTCAGATAATCTCCAACACACTATGACTTCATTCAAGGTTCAAGTGAGGTGATGTATCAAACAGCTTTTAGCTGAATTCAAATAGACCGAACTGTAGGGGAGAACAAGAAAGAAAGAGAGAGAGAGAGAGAGAGAGAGAGAGAGAGACAGAGGGAGAGTGAGCAAGAGAGGGAGAGAGAGAGAGAGAGAGAGAGAGAGAGAGAGAGAGAAGAACATAAAAGGAAAGAAAGAAAAATAAGCAACAAAAATGAGTCTTATCATCTTAAGAGATTTTTTTCTCCCATCTTCAGTAAATAAAAACAAACTGTGGGCTGGTAGAAGACTTATTTCCATCAGCATTAATCTCCTGATGTAAAGATGAAACCCCACTGTGCTATTCTTTATGTTTCCATTTTTCTCCCCTCTTTTCGGATGTAATCTCATAGCCTTATTGGAACTGTACGATTAAAAAGTTTACATTTCTCCCTTAGCTTCATTCACCTTCAGATATCTGAGAGAAGGTCACAGAAAAAGGAGCACTACTACAATAATTATACGTGTGTGTGTGTGTGTGTGTGTGTGTGTGTGTGTGTGTGTGCGCGTCTGCACATGCTTCCCTCTGAAAACTAACAGCAGAAGTGTTTCTAGGAAAAGACGTAAACATGTGTTTTGTTTATTTGTCTGTCATTTTTTTTTTAAAAATATAAATCTTAGTATTCTCTGCTGAGCTCTATAAGGATACATTTAAAAAAAAAAAACTGATGCCAATTTCCGAAAATAATGAATTATGGGCATTTTGCTGCCATATCATTTCAAATAGCACATCTAAATATAGCTGCCTCTCATTTTGCCACAATTTACGATAAAGACTGAAAAAGTGGTATGAGGGACTTTCCTATTTACTGTGATAGACTGATACACACCAGTGATCTCAGGATGTAAACAGTGCTTGGTGCGTGATTGTTCCACGCTGCATTTTGATGTCGTTTTCACCTGACAGGGAACACCTGTGGATGAGTCTGGGAGATAAGAGTTGTCAGGCATACTGGCGAATCGGAGACGTCTCCAGAATACCAATGATCCAGGACAAATAACCTCAGAAGGTAATTGTATGCGGAGGTCTCTGGGTGACTGATGCTGAGAAATTGTAATTAGCTCAGATAATGTGGATGATTGAATCAAAAAGCACCGCAGATAATCGATGGAAAGCGCATCCCCTGAATTGACTGAAGCGATCTCTGCTGAAAAGCCAGTCGGGAAACACGGTCAGGGGAACGGTTGGGTTACATGACCAAATGTGGCTCCTCTTTGTGGTTCTTGTGATATAGATTCTGTTTCGCACATGTGATCGGAAAACCATTTGAGAATCCAAAAAGACTGTACATCATGGTGAATAAGATGTACTGATCTGAGATATTTCTGAACTCACGTGACACACGGGCATGAAAAACATTTGACTGTATCTGATAGAGAAATCTCACCTAGCAATGTGTTTACCTAATACCAATGTATGGATTTAATGTCCACGTTCATGTGTATACATTAGAAATGCATGCATAGTCTTCTGCAAATCTCTGTATTATTCTTGGGGACCAGGATGATACCATTGCAGCAGGAACATTAAATTGAGTCACCTTTACATTAAATTGAGCTAACGTTGGTGATGCAGTACAAATAATATGTTTATTGACCAATTGTTCTTTGTGTGTGTGTGTGTGTGTGTGATTTTGTATTTATTGTATATGAATAATACTTTAATCTGTCTTAATGAACTAAATCATTTTAGTTTTTACCCTTCAGTTCCTTTAACATACTACACGTATGTATGAACAGAAGCTTGAACTCTCGATTTATAATACTGCATAAGGTTTTAGTAAAATTGCTTCCTGACGGCTGTGCCAGTGGAGTATTACTGAGCTGAACATAAATGGAAAGGAATGGTACAGACCCATATACAAATAAAGTCAAGAGACATCATTGGAACCCATGCTCATTAGCAGAAATTAGTCACGAGTCAAAAGTAAACAGCAACAATAACGCACTGTAAATGTTCTTGAATCACTGTGTACTTTTTAACGGCTATGTAAATGAAAAGACAGAGCGGCATAAGGTAAATCTGAGGCTGTGTTTATTGTCATGGCATCACGCAGCCATTTCCAACTCTGCTGGAGTTCCAAATTAACACCAGTGCAGGAGGTAACCGCTGAAATAAGCGACGAACGAACAAAAAAAAAAAAAAAAACTCGAACATAATAAATCCTCTTTAGTTTTTGGAACTGCTGTAAGATTTAAGACTTGCTCTGCTGTCTTGTTCACGCTGTGCAGATAACTCACACCTGGGCTAATTTTCTGTCGCTTTCATTCTGAACAGGTGTGTGCTAATGGCACACCAGCTCTCTTAGGCACAGTCGGAACTGAGTTAGCAGACAGAGAGTGATTGAGAGACCCTGAGCAATGCGGCTGAAAGCCTGTTTTTTTTTTTTTTGTTTTTGTTTTTTTGTTTTTTTGTTTTTTTTTTTTCATTTTACTCCAGGACTTTTGATTAAATCATCAAGTTCATTATCTGAGTTTCTTATGTGTTACCTTTTGGGCTCACAAAGCCAGATAGAGATTTGTGATCTAGAGAAAGAGGGTCTGTTATCTCAGCTTCTTGCAAAAACAGAGAACAAGCACGCTTCAGGAATTGTTGTTCTGTTCCCAGAGGTAATCAGCCCCGGTCATTGCATTCAAATAGACTAAGCAAACTTCTGAAGTCTAACTTTACCTTCGGGTTTGGCAAGATCTACCCAGAAATACCTTTGTATCAGGTGTTGTGTTGACAGAACCAAATCTCAGTTATTTTGCTTTTACTACTCACTAAGTTTACTAACTACAAAGACTGTAACTGATGGGTAATATACAGTTTTTATGCCTCAAAATGATGATGATGATGATGAATATGATTGTTGTTGTTGGTACACCAGAATAACAAAATAACTTCTTTCAACTTAATTAACATCTCTTCCCTTAAAGCTATTGACATAGGGAAGATTTGTGCTTGAGCTGGAGAAAAGTGACATTTGCGAAAATGCTGCATCAATGTGACTGAGGCCAAAGGACCTCTCATATCAGTGAAAAAAGAAAAAAATTGCATTCACCATTTCTCCAACTCCATCAACACAAACACACACCTTTTTATTTTCTCTCTCTTTCTGGAGTTGCAGTTCCTACGCTGCCCTCTCTCTCTCTCTCTTTTTCATTCTCTTTTTGTCGGTAAGCTTGTGCTTATCCAATGACAATTTTCAGCGTACACACAATGTAAGCGTATCTTGGACTCACAGAGAATAAAACAAACAGTTAAACGTATTTGCTGTTACTCCTATAGCCTCTAGATTCGCTCACGTAGCACTGTAGTCAGACCACATTAAATGCTTAGGAATGGCCAGAATGACTGACATTAAAAGCGAACAGACTTTCCAGTACTCTCAATACCTTTTCATTAGAGTATTGCTTTACAAAGTGACAGACACAGCAATTCGCTCTCACTCTCAATGAAACCACTTCTATTGTTTTCTGTTTCTTTTTTTTTTTTTCATCAAAACTTTGTAGTGGAGGAATGTTGGAAACTTCAGAAGTTTCTGTTCTCAAAGTTTAGTGTATTATTTTTGCAAGACCAGACATAAAACACCGAGGCTGTCTACAGCCACGACGGTGTACCAGACACTCACAGAGAACACTTGAGAGCGATTTGAAGTGGGTGCACCTATATTCTAATGCTTCAAAGAAATATACTCATGGAGTAAAAAAAAAAAAAAAAATCATTTTCTCTCAGTCATTAGTCTTCTACAACACACATAAAAAACGAATAAAAAAACGCCTCGCGCACTTCTACAGTTCCGCATATGAGAAAGCAGAAATGAAAAAAAAAAGTGAAGAACTCCTTGTCTTCATTCAACGGCTGTCCTGTACGTAAATGAAAAGATACTATGCAGCCTCATTACAGATAGTGGTAATGAGAAATAGGCTGAAAGCATGTACTTGTCAGCGTTGGCTGGCCTGTGTTGATAAATAGGTCCAATTAGCAATAACCTTCACGCCATGACCTATTGTTTACTGAGAACAGGTTTTCATTAGCATGGAGCACAGTTAGTGTACGGTGACCAATATGCACCACATTACATGACTGTATTGATAAAATGTTTGTTGATGCATGACCATATGCCTTTAAAAAAAAGGCCTGCTTTTAGTATCCACGGCAACACACACACACACACACACACACACATGCATGCTCGCTACTGAGAATTGTGTTCATTAGTGAAGATATGTCCTTAAAGCGAGTGGAGTTTATAGTAGCTTCCATGCAGTTTGAGAGAATGATTCTGTCTTTGTAATTGTCCTCTAAACAAGTAATTACCCTCTTCTTCTTCTTCATCTAAGTGTAGATTCACACTGTAAGTACACAATTAGAGTTTGTAGATCATTTGGAATAAATAATGAAAATATCTGTCTATCAGCCCTTACACTTAGCCAGGGATTTTAGCGTTAGATCGACTAGAAACGCATACTGTAGGTTAATCCACTAAAAGTGTCTTTTGGGTACAATGCACTATGTCTCTGACTGAACTGACATTTGGGAAGTATTTTTTTTTTTGTGTGTGTTTGAATTTTGCTTACCCATTAGAGTCCGTAAGTGTAAAATGATTGCTTATGACACACTATGTTTATTCAAATCAGGCCTATAATTAGCCTGGAGACATTTGGGTTGGCAGTTTAGAGGCTCCACCATTTGTTAAAACTTATGAAGTCTGCGCTTCTCTTTCATTCTTAACGTTGACATTTTTGCATATTTCGAACAAATGAGCAAATTTACAGTTCGCATCTCCACCAAATAATGGCATTTTGAATCTCTTTTTAATCTGTCCAAAGTAGATTTAGTCAATGGTTATCTGCAATTATCATAATTTAAGACAATTTGGGATAATGGAAGTTTTGACATGTACTTGCTCAATGGCAAAGGAGAGGGAAAAAAAAAAACACCAACATATTTTGCTTTCATGCTCACAGAGTGCATGGAAGTGTATGCACTGTAAATGCCTAAATGTTTGCCATTCGGAGGGGGAGTAGTCAGACACTCAGTCCAAGGTTATCATTCCATTTGTTTCAGTCTGACCAGAGTCATGTCATGTAAAACTAGGATACAAGGAATCTCTGAGGTAACGCTGTATGGCTTTTTTCACTCAAATCTTTCAGGTCCACCACACTCCACAACATTTGCACACTGAGTCCACTGTACATTTGAACTATTATTCATACAACCTTTTTTTTTACCTCAGACATGAATGAGCCGCTTTCTTCATGCATTGAGGCAAAAAAAAAAAAGAAGAAGAGGAAGAAGAAGAAAAAAAGATGTTTTTCAGGTACAAAAAGAAAGAATTGTGCCGTTTCGTGTTAAGGGAGACTTTGAGGTATGAAATGAATATGACATGTATGTATGTATGTATACACACCCGTACAAATGCACACTCAAACACATACGCGTACGCAGTGTCTTGCTGCTGGAATTGTACCATGCATCCACACGCCTTCATATGTACAGATGGGCAGACTCAGTTTGCATCCACCCATGGTAAGGAGCAGCTGGTCACTGATTGGCCAGGATCTGAGACCCTTTAACATTTGAGACGACATCAGTAGAGTTCCTTGCCGTGCTATGGCAGTTCACAAATATTCAGTTTTATATTTGTTTATTAAGACAGAGTGTTCAGTATGGTATCCATACTGGATACCTCAATAAGACTTGCCTGAGGATTAAAGTTGCATTTTAGACAGCACAGGGAAAGGGTCGGGGGATTGGGGTACAGATATCTGCTCCTGGTCTGGAGAATCTGACAGGGCTTATGCAAATGCAAACTTTAACCAATGTATGCTTAGCATACTCACACAGAGCTCCCCCTTTCGCGTAATACTCTAAGCTTTTCTCTCCTTTTCCCTCTTCTTTCTGAGACATGGAGCGTCGAATTAAACACGGTAACCGCGTAAAACTGGAGCTGTCCAGATTTGAAGCGTTGAATGCAGAGTGTCCAGGATTCCCAGTCTGGTGAATCCAGTAACATATATCAGTTAGGGTAGGACTACCCTCTCCAGATGGTCCTGGAGAGGGACTTCCTGCTGGGTTTGGCCGGCCGGTCAGGGTTCTTGACTGGCTTTTCTAATGAGGTAGCCTTCTGTCATCGTCGGGGCCCCATATGTCCATGGTCATCGGACCGCCACCTGTGGCATCCGGTCTCTGGCGAGACCCTCTGGGCACGACAGCCGGATTGAAGCTGGAGCTCCCATTGACATGCAGAAAGAGAATGGGAATTCAAACTGGAGTGTCTGTCAGACTTGGAGTCCATTCAGTAATGATTTATATGCTGAGAGCTGAAATTCAGATCATGAATTTGAAAAAAAAAAAAAAAAAAAGAAAGAAAAGGTTTCAGCCATTTCCTTGAGAATGGCTTTTCGGATCAAGAGTTGAATATCAATGCCCCCCCCCTTAACTGAAAGGAGCTCTTGGGATAACAGCTAAATGCAATTTCAATTTGAGGAAGGCACTGGAAGGGGGGGTGGGGGTGGGCTTATAGTAACTTGACATTATGATATTGTACAGTTGGACAGTAAGACAGAAGTTACTGTTGATGGTTCTAATACAAATTGATCCTTCCAAGCATAAATACTTTCAAGTGAATTAACTTTATCACAAATTGGGGGGTTGAAAAAAAACAATTGAAAATTCTGTTAGTACATTTAAAAGGCTTCAAATTTGATACCATTCCACCAAATGGTCATTGTGGCGCAGCTGAACCTTGCTATTTATCGTACGATTGGAGAATTACAGTAAACTTTACAGAAAAATACTTCAAAGCAGATTGCGTTTTACTCACTCCAGGGAGTGAGTGGAGAGGCAGAGAGAGTTCTTACTGCAAACACTCTTGGAGAGCAGAGGTTAAGACTGTCTGCGGGCAGTGTAACGGCCTGATGATGACATTTAACCAATAGAGGAGAAAGTTAGGCCCACCCACAGGAACCTCAGGCACATGTGATTGACAGATAGCCCTCAAAGACTCAAGATAAGGATGAGGAGACCTGTCAAAATGTCAGCTTCAGGGTGTTTTGCTCTTTTTTCTTTTCTTTTTTTTTTTTTTTTCGTTTTTCTGGCGAGAGATAATTTCTCGTGTACGCCGTACACTTTCATGAGCACCCTGGGAACATCCACGACGGGAACATCGCTTTAGAAATTGTTTTCTTTTTACTTCTTCTACATTTTGTCCTTTTTTTCTCTCTTTGCTTTTTTTTTTTTTTTTTTTTTTGCTTTTGCATGGGTACAACGATAACGCTCCCATTTTCCCGTTCATTTGCATTCCGCCCCCCCCCCCCCCTCACTAATTTTGACAGTAGTGTGTTTATCAGAATTATGCTTCCTGTGGTCTGAATCAGTAGTCAAATGCTGTAGAATTATTACCAGATCCTAATTGTGTTCCATGGTATTAGAAGAACGCCTGGGGAAGGCATGCACACAGCCTTCATACTAATCCTTTAATGTAATGGGACCTGAATGAGACAAATGCTTTAACTATATATAATTTAGTCACAATGACAGAACTGTATGAGCTGTATGAGGTTTTAATTGTGAGGTCTTACCGGTCTTTACAATGAATTGGCATTCAGAATCCTCACTCCCATGTCTTTTTTGTAAAACCTGTCCATGTGAATTACTGCTCTAAACCTTTTTTTTTTCTTACATATACTTTAATCATTGACCAGCACACTATAATCGGTCATGTACTGTTATTCTCCAGTTAGCTCAATTCTACTTAATTACGTATGTTCTATTGCCTTGCATGGGGTGTTTTTTTGCTTGCGTTCTTGCATACTTAATTGTTCTTCATTTTTGTAATAAACACTCTTGCTCTATAAGTGACAGCCAACTGTGTGAATTTGGTTTCACACAGACTGGCATATTTTTCTTTATAAACGTGCAGGTGTGAGATCCTCCTTTAAATCCTTCCTTTAGTTTCTTTTTCCACCATCGTTTTCCGATAGCGAAACTTGTTTCATTAGTTATACAGTTGACGGGAACCGAGACCCACTGACTCGTGGAGGAGGGGAGCTGGTGTTTATATAACTCCCTTTTATGAGACAGCAGATCTTGGCAGGCGCCTTGCTCTGAGATGCATCAGCTGGGAGCGAGGGCTGATGCATTATGGGAAAAAGGACAGGGTGACCTTGGTGAAAGCTAACGGCGGGGAGGTTTTGTCGTCTGGGTCTTCGGAGAGGTTGTGGGTGACGGGTTTGAATCAGTGTGATGGCTTTCCGCCGACATTTACTGTGTATCTTCACAGACTGTTTTACAACTGCATTAACTGGTCTTTCCACCATACTTTACAAACTCAGCTGTGCATGCCCTTACAGATGACGCAAACATTTATTATGTGTGAATGGAGAGTCTTTTAAAGGTAAAAATTCAATCTCGCAGACAGTTGTTACATTTGTTCATTATATTTAAAACGGAACATTTCAGAAATATTACATTTTTTCATTAAGTAATATAATATATAATGTAGTGATATAATATCAATACATCATATAATATTTATTCAGTGATGCTGAAAGAAGATATCTCAGCGCATCTAACACCCTTATATATCATATATTATACAAGCTTCTATCCAAAATCTTACAATTATCCTCCAAAATGAAATGTGGAAGCAAAACAAAACAAAGCCTTCCAGATAGCTTACACACCTCACAAGTGCTCGTTCACAGTTGTGGAAAAGCAAATAAATGTAAATAAATGTAAATATGAATTAAATTGGGTACGTTTAGGTGTATAGATGAACCTCTCTAACTGTAGGTGTGTGTCTGGCCACACTGGTATATTAAACTTCTGTTTCGTTTCTTCAGTCTTAGGGATGGACTATTCTAACTGAACTATGAGAAATGAAGATGTGCACATTTGTAATAAAAGGTAAAAATGCTTCGAATACTCTTTCAGTCACCGACGCGTTGTGCTGATTTCTTTTCCCCACGTGTCCATTTTCATTATTCAGAAGAGACATGACATACTTTCTATAGGCACTCCAGGGCTGTTTATAAGAATTCCTATATATTAACCAGCAATTTTATATTATGGATTCTTGACCCAGTTGTTTAATGTACCTGCTTGAGGGGTAAAAATCATTTCTCTGGTGATAAAGCCAGGAGCCAATCTGCGGGCAAAACAGAGTTGTTTTTGAGCAGGGAGAGCATCCTTGGAAACAGCCGTCAATCAATAATGCATGCGTATGGAATGTCATTTACTCACAGTGTCTTCTGTAATCGCATTCAGCCGGCCCATCAAAGCAAATATCAGCATCGCCCAGTGCAGGACCATGCATTCAGCCATGCGATTCTTCCACTGCACTCCTACAGACAGTAACTGCTTGATGGAATATGAGTCTCTACTTGTGTATATCGCATCAGACGGATAAAGCAATATATGTTTTTTTTTTTTTTTTTTGAGGATATATTTTCCACGCTTTCCATCTTTGGTGACGTTTGGCCTTTAATACACAAGATATCATATCAAAGGCCCTGTTTACACTTGGTTTTAAAATGCGTCTTGGGCGATTGGATCACAGGCGGACAGTGCTAAATACAAGCGTAAACGACCGCCAGAGCGCGTCATGGTCCGATCACTCAAACCACTTGCCGAGGCGGCCTGGGACGCATTTGACCACATATCTATCGTAATGTAAACGCCAATGTGTCCTGATGCGTCCCCGACGGAGACTAACGTTATAACACGGCAATGTGTCCTGATCCATCCCCAACAGAGACTAACGTTATAACACGCCAATGCGTCCTGATCCATCCCCAACAGAGACTAACGTTATAACACGCCAATGCGTCCTGATCCATCCCCGACGGAGACTAACGTTATAACACGCCAATGCGTCCTGATCCATCCCCAACAGAGACTAACGTTATAACACGCCAATACGTCCTGATGCGTCCCCGACAGAGACTAACGTTATAACACGCCAATGTGTCCTGATCCATCCCCAACAGAGACTAACGTTATAACACGCCAATGTGTCCTGATCCATCCCCAACAGAGACTAACGTTATAACACGCCAATGTGTCCTGATGCGTCCCCGACAGAGACTAACGTTATAACACGCCAATGCGTCCTGATCCATCCCCGACAGAGACTAATGTTATAACACGCCAATGCGTCCTGATGCGCCCCCGACGGAGACTAACGTTATAACACGCTAATGCGTCCTGATGCATCCCCGACAGAGACTAACGTTATAACACGCCAATGCGTCCTGATCCATCCCCGACAGAGACTAACGTTATATCACGCCAATGCGTCCTGATCCATCCCCAACAGAGACTAACGTTATAACACGCCAATGTGTCCTGATCCATCCCCGACAGAGACTAACGTTATAACACGCCAATGTGTCCTGATCCATCCCCAACAGAGACTAACGTTATAACACGCCAATGCGTCCTGATGCGTCCCCCACAGAGACTAACGTTATAACACGCCAATGCGTCCTGATGCGTCCCCGATGGAGACTAACGTTATAAAACACTAGTGAAAGTGAGCAGTGATGAAATCCAAACACAAGCGGTCAGCTGGACACTTTAGAGACACGTGATAGACGCAGGTGTTGCGGCTATTTGTCTCGGCTGTCCACTTGTGATCCAATCGCCCAAGGCGGGTTTTAAAACCAAGTGTGAATGTGGCCAAAGATTAGTTTGTTTCATCTGTTTTAAGTCAGAGTCTCTTTGAAACTGTATTGTCATAACATGGTTAAGTCTGCAATACAATGATACAGTATAGATAGACAGTCAAAATTATTATGTGAAGTTGCTTAAGGTTGAATCGGTGTAGTTTTTATAATATCATTCTCTTTTAATGACAGCATGCACAAGACAGATAAAGGTGTGCTGGGATTATACAACCCTATAAACACACATTTTACTAATACTGTTAAGCATAACCCCCTTTCTGATGGTATAATTTGACAGAATACATTTTTTAGAGCTTTTGTATTGAACAATGGATATGTTTGTGTTTGTCTCCTCTCTGTTAAGAAAAAAAAACACAATATGGAGGCATATCTACGCCTGTGATGCATTTTAAAGACCGACAGAAGGCAAAACAACAACAACAACAAAAAAACAACGAGAAAAAGCAACAATAAATGTTTGAGACATATGAAGAGTGCTACCTCTCATGGAGGATGATTTAAATGGCCAGTACTTGCCTTTAGTGGTGTTGTTGGTGACATGAGTAGGGAAAAAAAAAATCTCTAATGCTGATGGCCAACAGGAGGTTCAGCCTCAAAATCACTTAGCAACAAGTGATGTTCACAGGCACACATACACACAGACAAAAGCGTCAGCTCAAATGTGCTGTCAACAGCTCTCTCTCTCTATTTAACGTATGTCTCTCTCTCTCTCTCTCTCTCTCTCTCTCCCTTTCCCTTTCTCTCTCTGTCTCTGTCCGTCTCCATGTGTGGCTGCCTTTCAGTCAAAACACATCCTCCTCTTCTTTGTTCTTTTTGCACATACAGAAAAGCAGCTAAAACCTCCAGCATATTTCAAAAGAAGCACTTAATTGACGTTGACGTTGACGAGTAATTGCATCCCACCCACATTGATACGTTATACATCATAAGACCCCCGCTTTCTCTGAGTCATGAAACATTCATTATGAATTTCAAGAAATATGAAATAAACATAATGTAAAGCAACTATATGCAGTGCATTGAACCTCAGACTTGCTCATCTTAGAATACAGCTGGGACATCTTTGAGAGCATGTAGTGACATGATATCATTTTTACTTAGTGAACTATGAGAAATTATGACAAGCCATTAACTGGATAAGAAAAAAAAGAAGTCAAACAGCGTCAGATTATGATGGGTCTAAAAGAACATGTGCACCCTATGTGTTTCTATGGCAGAAACTGATAGGCTGTTGAGTTTGAAAACAGACTTTATTCATGTCCAAAAACGTGTCATTTGATGATTCTGAGAAAAATTACTCTTGATTCACACATCCTAATTTCTCTTCCTTTCTCTCTCTCTCTCTCTCTCTCTCTCTCTCTCTCTCTCACACTCTCTCTCCCTCTCTTTTTTGGTAGGTGTCGTCTCTCCTTCTGTGTCGATTATTCTTTAATTTGACCACATCGATCGACGAGGCGATGACGCATCAAAAAAAAAAAATCAATCCATCAGCAAGGAAGGTACATGCCGTCGACCTCCGCCAAAGGAATCAACCAGATTCAGTGGCGTCCCTCCTTTGCTCTAACCCCCCCACACACACACCTCCGAATCCTCCTCTCCGTCTGCCCCCGAGAGCTTTATTTAAACCCAAAGAGCTGAAATGACTCGCAAGCTGCGATGTGCAGATGGGCTTATGCCAAGCGTCGAGTCAAGATAACAGCCACGCGATTACGTACTCCTTCAAACTGGGCCATTATGTGGTTTTTTTTTTCTGCTATTTCTTTGTGTTCCTTATAATAATGGTAAGCTCAGAAACAATGGAAGAAGAGTTATTAACATCAAAGGACATGAAGATGAGTTAGGTCAAGGATGTCGTTTTGCACCGTCATCCTCATGCTGCTTTTTTTTTTTTTGCCTTCCAAAATGAGCAGGAAATCAAGCAGAAGAAAAAATATCATATTCAGATGACAGACCTCTCTCTGTTCATGATAAGTAACAGCATGTGGATTCATTAAACCTATTGGGGTATATCCATCCATCCATCCATCCATCCATCCATCCATCCATCCTTTAATTCATCCATCCTTGGATTCCTCCAACGTGTAAACGTACTACTTGAGGCTCTCAACAATTCCTTTAATGATGTATTATTCAGTTGCTGAAACTATATCTTATATTTTTTTTAATGCTAATCCATTTGTCAAAGTGAAAAAAAAAGTTGTCACCTGCAATTCATTGGGATTTAAATAGATGTTATATTTTGGGAGGAATGATTTGACAATTTTTGAATACCGCTCATTAACCTCCTGAATGAAAGTGGACAATAGGTTAGATTAAGCCACACATGATCTTTAGACCCTTTGATAAAAAAAGGGTAATTGGAGTAGGATTTTGTAGATATGGCGTTGTAGTGTGAGAGACTGTGAGACACATGCAAGAAGAGAGGAAAAGAATGTGTGTGTGTGTGTGTGTGTGTGTGTGTGTGTGTGTGTGTGTGAGACAGAGAGAGAGAGAGAGAGAAATAACAGAGACAAAATTATTTCCTAATGAAATAAACTATTATCTTTTTTTATTCAGAAATTTCAGCTGGAAACTTTTTCATTTAAACTGCATATTAACCAGAGTGCTTCTATCTCAAACTCTTCCCATGTCTAGCATTGTTCCACTGCGATTTAAAAAAAAAAAAAAATTCACAATGAGCTGTATTTAAGCCTTTGCCTTTTCTGACATGAAACACTTACCTGAAATTGTGAAAGATATTCATTCTACACTGTAATTGCTTAATAACAGAGACTGAAATGACTGTAAATCCAAATGTAAGTGTCAAGCTTCGGGCCGTCTGTTCGCGCAGAGAGCCGCACAGTTTTGAACCCTTTTCCACTAAAACCCCAACAGTCTTTTTTTACCTAGTAACCCCAAATTTACATTCTGTCACAGCGGGCAACGTTTTTAAGCCGTCACCAGTATTTTAGAGGACATTTATTTTGATGGGGGGGAACTGATTGACTGGGAGGTACCCAGTAGCATATGTGGGCAGCATATGTCTGTGTAGGCAACAGTCTCCCCCCCCCCCAAGGCTAATGACCTTAGCTCCATATCACTCCTTAATCTGTGACATTCATTAGCATCGATTAGTTAAAGCATATGTGAGCTGAATGATAAAATACTGGAATCGGTATCGCATTAATGAAAGTCTCTATGAGATCGTCACACAATTCTCCTGTAGGAGGTGCTGTGATATGTTCCGTCGTTACTGATTCAGAGCTTCCAACTTCTTCACCTTTTGGCCTTCGAAGGGGACGACTGGTATTTCCGTATTGCCGTTCCTCCCAATTCCATCGTGATTTAAATAACACGTTGTATATTGTAATGCACCGGCTATGCCGGTGTTCCACGATGTTTAGTGTTTTGTTGAAAGTGACACGGAAGAACTTCCCGCAAAGGGGAAAAGACAACCTGACATGATGACAAGAAGAAGAAGAAGAAGAAGAAGAAGAATAAGAAGAAGAAAAAAACCCCTCTCTTCTTTATCATTTGCATCTTATATCTGTTCATCCCTGTTTAAGAATCAAAGTCATTCTTCACTGTCACATTTTTTCCCCTTACTCTGCTGTTAGTGGTGATCGGCACTCTCCGGGACTTTCCCCCCGCCCCCCGCCACTCATCCCACACCGTAATTATCGACGCTTCTCGACAACCGTGTGGATGATTTATTGTCATTATTCTAGCCGGGGATAAAATGTAAATCTGTGTAATAGCTGTCATTTTCAGGATTTCAGCGTGAGAAACTTAGCATACAGATTGATTCTCAGCTGTCCATTGAGCCGGACTGAAGGAAATGAAGCGGTGAGTCATACGTCGGGTAACTACGACGACCACGGCGATGCCATGGCAGCGGTACTTCGGTGTCAACGGAAAGAATTTCTCCGGTAGACGGGGAGAGAGAGAGAGAGAGAGAGAGAGAGAGAGAGAGAGAGAGAGAGAAGGAGAGACAGAGAGAGAGAGAGAGAGAGAGAGACAGAGAGAGAGAGAGACAGAGAGAGAGAGAGAGAGAGAGAGAAACAGAGATGATCAGGAGCTCTTCAATGTAATCCAGTCCCCTCTGGACTCATTAACTCAGCCAGAGCTACACTCCACACTGAGTAATACTGCTTTTATAAGGCTGGGATTCCATTACATCAGCTAGGGGCCACAAAAAAGGCGGGCACCTGATTGGGTGTTAAGCACAAATAGTCTGCACTTAGGTTTTGTTTCACGCCACAAATTGGCCAACGTGAGTTATCTGAGAATATGGACGCTTTGCTTTTGAATGTTTGTTTTTTTTGTCATTCTTACAGGTTCCTTTAGAATGAAATGTCCTTTTCAAAAGATATACATGGGGCGTCGGAACACATTTTATCAGCATGTGAAGGGAGATGTTTCATAATATCGGCTTGAAGAGGTGTTTTTTTTTTTTTTCAATTATCCGTGGCGACTGTGGATTTGAAACTATGCTATCCATACCGATTGAACAAGTGTTTATGCCGTTGTCTGGGAGCTGCATTCACAGCTTGCCGTTTATGGGAAAGTGCTTTCTCACACACTGCCTCAGGAAACATGTGATATGTAATGTTAACTACAGGTCACCCTCTAGGATTGTATAAATCTGTGCACATGCATCGTGGCTGACACCTTATACAGACGGCATATTATGACTATAGAGAATGACTTTTACTGTGTTAAGTAGGAGCTATTCAGACAAGAACATATTAATTTTCTAAACAATAACATCCCAAGAGTACTAGAAATCTGGCCACACACTGTTACCTGAGACATTTACACTCCTGTGAGCATCTCCTGTCTGGTTTTACTACTCACCCTTCGACATATTAACTGTTTCCACGGTATTCGGTATTTTAGCGGACTTGAGGCTTATATTTACTGAAGATTTATGGCAATTACAACCAACTGTTTTTTACCTGGTTCACAGCTTGGCTCTTGACATTTTTTTTTTTCCACCTACACTTACTTCTATCACTGAGCAAAAACTGACTCATCACAATAATAATGCTAAGTATTGTAGAGTCTGTCAACAATTATCCAAATGATTGTTGTTGTTGTTGTTTTTCCTGAGCATTGACATCTTGGTTCAGCTTATTTATTTAGCAGTGAGTAAGAAATGAGAAATAAGCAGTAAGAAATACACATTTTTAATGAAAAAATATATCATTAAAACAAAGTGAGTAGTCATATTGCTTTATTTCGGTTTTTGTTGTTATTACTGTTCTGGAATTCATCAGCAACTGCATTACTACCCAATATGTTACATAATATATCATTTTTTTTTTCTTTTCATTTCCAGTAATTTTTGATTGTTATTTCATGTCAGTCTGTCTGAACATTTCATCTGTAAACTGCAGCTCCAAAATATTGCATTGCGATTAGGAGGGAGTTGACCGGCTATGACCTGCATCCTTAAACTATGGTGCAGTTATAGAGGAAACAAAGCAGAAAAAGACCATCAGCATATTTTAATGATTGCCCCCCCCCCCCTCCCTATTCAGCTCACACGTGATTTGTGTTTCCATGTCTCCTCCCAGCACTTGCCCTTTTCGTGACTTTCTGGGGGGGGGGGCTACAAAATTCATCTTTGTGGAAACGGGGTAATTTGGCACTGTATGATATCTTTAGCCATTTTTCGTTTCAGTTTTTTTTGCCCCTCTCTTGTTTAATGATGAAAAAAAACCCCAAACCCCTCCCAAAAATAGTGCTTTATTTCCTCACAGTAAATTGACTGTTTCATTTGTGGACTCTCTCTCTCTCTCTCTCTCTCTCTCTCTCTCTCTCTTCTCTTTTCCTAGCTCATCTGTTGGCAAATGATAATGCGCCTATGAAAATGTGCCGTCTTCTATTTATAGAAGATGGCGACCTGCCAAGCTAATAACTTCTCACTGACATTTCTGAGAGAGCTGAGATTGTCAATTTAGAGCTTGTACGCTGCGGCGGCCCTCTTTGCCGCCTCGGCCGGAACACTCCGCCCGTCGCCGAGCCGCGAGGAGCGGAAGTCGCCGCCGTGCTCGGGGTTTCTAACACGAAAAAAAAACCAAAAAAACAACACCTTCCAAAGATCACAGAGGGCACCTTCCCTTTTAGTAGAGACATAAAACAGCCTCTTAGGACCAGCCTTACGCTCTTCTTACAGGAACTTGAGGGTGGGGGGGGGGGGCACAGCCGTTGTCTTTGGATATGGAGAGCATTTGCGAACGTGGTGTCCCGAAGCGTGTCATTTGCGTGTAGATTAGTGACTGTCAATAAAACACATTTATAAGACATTTAAAAAAAAAAGGGGGGGGGGTTGGAAGGAGAGTTTGCATACCTCCAGGATTAAGGAAAAGGATTCGCTGACCATCATGGTTTAGCCTGAGGCTGTATTCCCTCGGCCCTGCTCTGCTCTTGGTTTGGCTCAGCATTTGGAAATAGACAGTTACAGACTACTGCTCTGGACTGCCAATGAAGCAAGTGAGTTCAAGAGAGGATGAACACATTGCTTTTCATTTGAGGATTTCATAGGAGGATGACGATCAATGCTATTTCATTTTTGTTTTTATGTATACCCTGATCCCGGCCTGGAAACATTTCAGAAACCAACCATTTCTGTGTTAAATGTGCTTAAATTGATACGATTCAGTTAAGTGATTTTTATGACACGTGGGGTAGGAAACAAATCAAAGAGAGTGTGTACCACGACCCCTCCCCCCCCCACCCACCCCAACCCCACCCCCCGCCCCCCGCCCCACGTCTTCCAGCGTCCTTATTTATTCAAAACCTGTGTAGCATCATTTAAAAACAGTTAAAGAACGTATCTGTGTTTCAAAGGCAAATCAATATTTGAAACGTATACTGCTACCGTGTAAATATAACGCTATTCGTCAGGTTCTTGTCAGATCATTTCATTGGCTGATGTGAATGGCTGCCGCGTTGGCATACGGAGCCGCGTGAGCGCTTATCACTGGATTTATGATGATTGCACACCTGAATGTGGAATGATGGGAAAATACATAAGGCTGCCATTCATTTGAGTGACTGAATAGTGCAGATTAGTCTACCTACCCTAACATTGACTGTGCAAAGAAAACAAGATAAGGGAGAACCTTGAGAAAACATTCAAAGAGACACACACACACACACACACACACAAAAAAAAAAAACATCGTTTTGACCAGACTGAGGAAAGGTAGTGGTTTAGGAACACGGGGTGTTGCTGTAGGAATGCTTTATATGTGAGGAAAGGTGTTCCGCATAGCATTTATTTTAGAATTTAAAAGAATGAACATTGATAAATTAAAGTAACATACAGTTCAATGCACCACAACATACACAAATCCCATTACTTTTTGTTTTAATAATCTTATATGTTGAGGTTTAATTAAAATCATTTTGAGACAATAATGTGCTGTGAATTGTCATGAAGTGTATGTTTAGGATACAGTGTGTGAGCATAGGAGACAATGACACATAAAGAATTTCCAGAACTTTCTGCAGTTTGTCGTTTCTATTACATTGCTCAGTCTTTCATTACGATAAATGAAGTGGCCAATCAGATTGCTAAGTATGAAAAAATGATGTGATGGCCGTCAATGGTAAAGAAAAAAAAAAATGACAGAGTCTCCGGTTTTTCAGAGTCTAAATGCTATGGACAGGGTAAGATATTATTGAAGTGTCAGTCATTTTGGTCGTGCCCATGATTAAACGAGCTCATTTCATGCTCCGCTGGGCACTTTGAATCCCATGAACTGTCACCAGGCCAAACGGAGGGTGATCGCAGGATCGGGTGATCCGACAGCAAATGTGAAAATCATGACCAATAAAACCATCCCAAATGGTTCACATTACTGCTGGCCAATTTGATGGCCGACGCGGTTTTTTTTTCTTTTTTTGTTTCTGACATTTTAAAGGGCATGGAAATTTCCAGAAGCTGTTCTGGACGTTTCTGGTCTATGGCATAGTCGGAGAAGGGCGCCGAGTGTTTTGCTCCGGTCTGATGAATCTTCTGACTTCAAACCTGTGGAGTCTTTTAACACCTCAAAACCCTCAGAGTCCCAACATCAAAACTGCAGTTTGCTCTAGATATCACACGTGCACACGCACACGGACACACACGCACACACACACACACACAAAGAGAAAACAAAAAGTAATTTGCCGTGACCTTGGGTTTTCCCACCCCAAACTGCCCAAAAAACAGTCCCGACCAAGCAGTGCGTACACCGTCAGGAATCAAGAAACCGAGTTTTATTCTGTATGAGGGTATAGTCAGATCCTCTACTGATTCTCTTATCGTGTTTCTCGACAAATCCCCTAAAATAAACAGTCGCTCGTTTTTGTAGCATGGGGAAAACTGCTATGCTGTTTTTCCTTGAAAGAATGCCACTTCATCGAAAGGTATCCGTGCCCACTCCGCCAGTCAGGGTTTAGTGTGCTAGACGGCCGTTCACATCTTGGCATACATCTCCATCGCACCCCCCCCCCCCCCGCCCCCCGCCTCTGTCAGTCAGCTTAAGCATGTTTTTGTATACACTGGTTCGTGCAGTGAGAGCGAGGGATGGTATTGCATCTCCAGCAGTGCCTGGTGGGTGATGTGTAGAGGAGAAAGAGAGAAAAGGAAAGAGAGAGCGAGAGAGAGAGAGAGAGAGAGAGAGAGAGAGAGAGAGAGAGAGAGGGGGAGAGAAAGAGACAGATGAGAACAGAGAGGCCCCACAGGGGACAGGGTGAAGACGCAAGCGTCGCAGGCACCGCAGAGTGAAAGAGACAAGTCACTATGTAGGGTAGTCACTTTCAATAATGCCCACCCCTTTCTCTCTCGCGCACACAGTGAGTCCACACAAACTCACGCTCCCAATGGAGAAAGACCTTAAATGCTAGCGTTGATTCCAAATAAGGTGCATAGCAGAGAGCAGCTTCTCTCTCACTTTAAAAAAAAAAAAACTGTGAAAAAATCTCAGTGATGTTCTGTCATCAGTCAGTGGTGTGTAAGTTATGATTTAATATGACCTGAGAGGTGTTGCCATTCAATCGTGCCTGGGTGCTATATAGCTGTTTTCAGAACATAAAACTCTGATGCTAAATTCATCAGTTACATTCGCACGATCTATTAGCAGTTGTTAGACAACGCTGCATCTGACGCACCGCTGTAACCTTGATCGTGTTTTATTCCTCGAGTTAGGCCTAAGAGTTAATGTGCCAAGTCCCCCGGTTTGACTATGATAGACGACGCCCTTAAAGTCCTACTACAGTTCAAATCCTTACCTGGTTGATGAGACTATTCGCAAGTCATCAGTGATATTACACAAAGCTTATCACCCAGTCCAATCTAAAGCAGAGAGAGAGAGAGAGCAAGAGAGAGAGACATAGTGCTCAGGGTGAGAATTCGTCTACCTCCAGGGGTTGCTGTTGTTCAAGCCTTCGTGTGAAGCTAAAATTCTAAGCATGTTTAACATATTCAACTTCTGGGTGTCCAATGAAGTATCTCATTCCTATGCAATTACAATAACCATAATTCTTAAGTATGATTTGGAAAAAAAAAAAAAAAATTGTATCTGAATAATAGAACATCTATTAGCGAAAATAAATAAGCGCTTTCTCTCGCCGCCTGAATGCATTCGTTTGGCTAGTGATTGAAGTGCCATGAGACGCAAACCACAAATCACGTGCATTGCCCGTATTAAATACCAACTAACACAAGCAGCTCAGAGAGTATCGAAGTGTGCCCTGCTCAGCATGAATAATGAATGTTCAGTGAGTTTCGGATACTTTAAGAGATGTGACAAAATATTCATTGACATTTTGCTTGTTATCTTTTGGCTCACGCTAATTTGTCACACTGTGTTGTTTAATTTCGGGGGAAAAGGTCCATTAGAAGGGCGTCGCTGGCCAGTCGGTGACCCTGCACTTCCACCAATAAGATATGGGGCGGTTGGAGAAACTAGCAATGAAATATCCCGTCATAGAACTGAATTTAATTCTATTAGAGCCTCTTCACTATGTTTCCTTTCAAAGAATATATATATAAACTTTTATGGGTTCTATAAAGTCTGAAAGGCATTCAGATTCAGTGAAATCTTTCAATATACACAGCCCTCTTGGTTTGAAAATGGAATTTAATCCAAAAAATGGGGTCAGTGTAAGCAGATTACTCGCTTAACAGAAATACTTTAAGTTAAACACAATAGGATCATAAAAAAAAAGGGAACAGATTTTTGTATGTTAAGTCTACGGCTGTTGTCATTTGACAAAAAGAAAAGAAAAGCAAAACAAAACAAAACAAACGAAAAAACAAACCCCAAAACACAACCAAACTACAACAACAAAAAAAACTTAAAGAAATAAACATTTATTTTTAAATCAATTATAATTTTGTAAAATCCCAGCTACTCAGTATTTTATACAGTTTTTCACTGCCATTTGTTGTCTGCACTTATGAAAAACACAGGAATCATAATCCAGGTTGGCTTTTGCAAGAATTCAATTTCCGTATCCTCAAGACACAAGTAAAGTGGATGAAATCATTATTAAATTTGTATGGAGGCAGCCTGGTCGTCTCTTTGGTCCTATTACAGACAACGGGGTTTTTTGTCTTTCTCTTTCTCTCTCTTTTCTTTTTTTTTTTTTTTTTTTTGTTTGTCATACAAGAAGCAACACTTCACCGAGTTTAGTGCAATTCTCAAGGACAGTAGCGTCTTGGAGTATCATCACCTCACTGGGATGTATTTGTGAGCAAAGTGTGTTATGCATCGCCACGGTAACCCAGAAGCCACACAATGACTGTTGAGTCATTTCTCAGTCCTGGGTACTTGTCCCCGTAACAACAGCATATAGAAACATGTGGGGGGGTGAGGAAAGGGGAAGGGGGGGGGGGGGCATTGCATTGTAAAAAGCAAATGTAATGTATCCCCCCTCCCCCCCAAAAAAATCTATCATGGCTTCGCATGTACTATGGCTTGATTTATTTATGTTACATGGAGCGTGCTTTTTTTTTCTAGAAGCATCTTACCTGAGACTTGCCTTAGTACAGTGAAATTGCCTAGAGGAATCAAATGAGTAAGGTTTCACACGGCTACGGCACGATCTTACCTGCAGTTCATCCAGTTTGGGACAGCTGTGTTTCCTCTGCTTGTTTATTGATTTATTTGTTTATTTGTCTGTCTGTTTGTTTGTTTGTTATATAATATCATTTTTTAATTATATACACACGCATAGTTTACCGCTCTATACCTCGTAGATGTATAGGATTGACTTCGTTTCGGGTTGCCCGTATTTTCGCGTATTCTAACTTTTAGGCTCTTTGTCATACAGTGTCATGTTACAGCACATTCAGTGATTATATACTGCTGCTTCTGCTAACTTATGAACTTATAAATGGTCTTGTTTTGTATTGTTTGATATCTTGGCTCTTCACAAACCTTCTTACAGGTTATCACATAACACTGAAAACCGCAGGGGCTGCAGAAGGCAGTAGAGTATTCGTTTAAATTAATCTCCATCTGTAGGAACAGCTTTCCTGCATATGTTAGGCATTCAGACACGCTTACAGTGAGTTATAGACTAGAAAAAAAAACTCTATTAGTTCTGTCAAGCCTACACGTAAATATGCTTAAGCTAGAAATGTTTCCCCAGTCAAGTCTACTCTTGACCTTACTCACCCCTGGTGGCACTTGTCCTAAGCTCCCAACACATAACTGACACCCTCAGCTTGTCCAGCCATCGACCAATGTCGTACAGGGTCTCAAAACCCCCCTTTTGTCAGTCTGCATGCCAGCCTCCCTGCCCGCTTGTCAGGCTCCGCCCACTCGTGATGTGACTTGCCCCGATCTGCCCTCCCTTTCCAAATCCATCTGTGACTTAACTCTTGTTGAAATGTCTGAGCCTCATTGTCTCTTTGCTTACATAAGAAATGTCCTAACATGGCTTTCATTTCTCCTGGATCTCTCTCTCTCTCTCTCTCCCTTCCTGCTCCCCAGAATAGACTAGCAGTTCTCACCTCTAACATCTTGGTGTAACCCAGAGGACGATGGATTTCCCCTTAAGATTTTTGGTTCTTCTCAAGTTTTTTTTTTCTTTTTTTTCCTATAGCTCAAGGGACTTTTTCATTGTCACAGTTCATGAAGGATCTCAGATCTAGTATGACAGTGTCGTATTGTTAAAACACCATTCAAATGAAACTTACATTTTAGGCATCAGCAACATACAAAGTATTTCTTTAGTATCTCAGAGCCTGAATCAGGCCTGTAATCTAATTCAGATGATTTTCCTGCATGGATACAGGTCCTCTCATCCTTTCAGGCTATTGTGTCCTCAACTTCTCCACTAAATCTCCCTGATACTCCGAATATTGTCACAATTCATTCATGATTGCAGTCTAAGACATGTTAGTGGGCTATTTGCTGATATCTGGTCTGTCAAGGTAAGCATTCATATTCCCTCTCACGTGATGTAACAAAATGCTTCATTCAGCAATGAGGCCCACTAGACAAGAGTTAATTTGGACCAATCCATTGAACACTGCAGCTGTAATTACTGACTTCTTAGCAATGCTAATTGTTGTCCTTTCAGAACTGCTGATGACGTATAATCAGAGATTTTACATGCAAATAAGCCTCACACACACACAAGAGGGGATTTGCATGAAGCGGTGGGATAAACTACAGTTTTAAAAGAGGTGGATTGATTCAGGAATAAAAACTTCACTGAGCCGTAGAGGCCATTTTACCTCCCATTTTTCTTAAGAGTAAATGGGTTTATTGTCGTGAGGTGTGTGTGTGTGTGTGTGTGTGTGTGTGTGTGCAGGGGCTGGGGGGGGGGGGGGGGGGGTTGGAATGAAAAGACCATAAAACATTTGAAGAACAGCTGGATTAAACATTTTAAATGGGGCTTGTAAGCACGAGTGGTTTCTATCAGAGGGAAGAATCTGACTGAATCAGACTGCTTGTCTGTGATGAAAAATCGATGATACAGAGTGATCCTCAAATTTTTGTTAACACTGTGTGCGTATATACCTTTCCTCAGTTTTTATTTATTTATTTACTTTTTTTTATATATATATAAATAACGTAAAATTTCAACAGAGCGCTCAGTTTTACTCAGTACTAAAAGCTGACTCTACTTCCCCTCTCAACTGTGTCAGCGTAAAATTTTAATGAATCTCCTCTCTGTGTGATGGAATCTGTAATCTTCTTACCACCATTTCACTGCATCATCTATACTCAGATCGCCAACTTCCTATCTCCACTTGACTATGTCAGAGTGATCGCCATGACAACAACTGTTCTTAGCGAGGGTTTTTTTTTTCTTTTTTTTTCCCTGTGTTAAAATGTTTATGTAAATACTCTCAGAGTCAATTCAACACTTGTGAAGTGTTGCAGTATCTTAATGCTACCATCCCTGCTCTGGTTATTACTAATGTTACGTGATCAACTACATGACGATTATCGACGTTTCTGCATGCAGATGCATGTGACCGGTAACTAACTCATTAAAGACTAAACTTTAAGCCCAGAGGCAGAGGGAGTTTTCAGTAAATCTCTAAGCAGAAGGTCCAGTGGTTCATGTGAGGATAAGTCCCTGCTGTCTCCACTTATTGGCCCCCCTGATGGGGAAAGCATCTAATCAGCACCTGCCTCGGAGGCATTTAAGGGAAAGGGTTCAGTTACACAGCCGACATACATATATATATATATATATATCCACCCTTCGCCCACACTCTGCACAATAGAGTTGGCGGCGTGCGTAGTAAACACCATCCCGGAGAGCCACAGTATGTCATTGTTAGCAGTGGCTTTTCGCCGTGTCCTTGTGAACTATTTGTAACTGCGTAGTTTTCCCTTTCGCTTTTTTTTTGTTTGTTTCAGGGTCTCCTGTCCTTTAAAAAACAATAGTAAGTTCGGAATGCAGGGGCGATAGCTCTTTATGACATCACAAAGAGGAACCTTGGAGAAGAAAACATTAGAGTCTGTAGTTTATATGTATTTGCTGTGACACTCTATGAGCACACTCAAAACAATGCTTTTTTGATTTTTCTTGCTCTTGGTTTCTATACATTGCATCATCTCAACAACTGATTAGAGTGATTGTTTTCTTTCCCTCTCACCGCCCCTCTCCCCCCTCCCCTTTTCGTACAGGTTTCACCCTCTGTTTACCAAGCAGGCCCTCCGTGTTGAATTCACAATGCAGAGCATGACAACGTTCATATGGGGCACATTTTGAAACGCGTAACACGGCAATAATAAGTTTTTAATGCTTCGTGGAGGACACATATGTGTGACGCGTGCATCCGCGTCAACTACATTAAAAATAAATGTATGTATTACACATTCATTGTAAACATTGACTCTAAAGTGACTATGCCTTATTACTTATTGATGTGAGACAAAGTCACTGAAAAAAAAAAAAAGATTACTTCTCAATATGAAGCTGAAATTTTATGCCTGTAATATTTTGCTATTAAAGGTGAAGCTTTTCGATGCTCAAAGCAACAGAAGATCGAAAACAGCAGCACTTAATATGATTAATGATTGTGCATTGCCTAAAGCAAGCCTGCATTCACTGGCATGAGGATACTCCAAACACACACACACACACACACCAAAAAACGTCAGCTTTGATCACTCTCTGACACAGCAATGTCTATCAAACCACCAACACTTACGCAAGAAAATCTTACACATCGTCAAATAAAGATACTTTAATTTGATGTTCTGACGTTCACAGGCTTCCGCTACAGACAGTAATAAACCATATCGCATATACATTTTCACAAGTTGTTTTTCCTCTATCCCAAATGCAGGATAAAAAACAACCCTCCTGGCCACTTGTTATTTGATTGCAAACCTTAACCCGCGCACTGACATGACCTCAACCAGAACCAAGACCAGAGCCAGCTGTAACCACCAGAACCAGAACCAAGTGAATATTTCAAGGGGGGGAAAAAATCAGAACTGACCTATGTCTTGGTCAGATGAAGTAATGTGATGGAAAGGTGGTGCTGGCTAAACTATTTTTTTTTTGCCGTGGCAGACAGCCAAATAGTCCATTGTCACAATAACAGCTCATTGACAGTTTGATCAAAATAAGACTATCAAGCTATCAGTACTTTTTTTTTCCCTCACTCAGGAGAAACCTGCATTGATTGGAATAAACAGAGGACCCAGCGCCTGATACATACTGCTATTTTGTCAGAGAGTGCAGTCTACTTACATAATACTTTGCAGTCCAAACTTTTGCTTAAAAACAACAACAACAACAAAACAACAACAAAACAGCAACAGAGAAAAACCTTCTCACAGGCTTTACCAAAGTAGTAAAATCTCTCCTTCTCTCTCTCTCTCTCTCTCTCTCTCTCTCTCTCTCTGTCTCTCTGACGTGTGTTTTTCACTGCTGGCTAATTCTGCTCTGAAACTCTGCGGCTTGCTTACTCGACAGATCTGCCTAGCCAAGAGAGACAGATGCATTCACGGTCTGTGAAATATGCGGGCGAAGAGATCGACAAGGCTAGCCTTTCCACTGAGGATTAGGAAGAGGAAGAGGGTCCCTCTTCACACCAGCCTGGTTTGGTGAATATTAATCAAGACGGTACGAGTGAAGAGCGGGCAGGAACTCAAGGTTTTTGCTGAGTGATTGACAGTGGTTTGCATTTGAGATGTCCCAATCAAATCTGGTTTTAGTCATTGTTATGATGAACAGCTGATTCTGTCATTGTCATTTTTTGGTTGGTACAATAAGGTGATGCATTCCAGTTTTAGGGAGCAGTAATTGTCCCAACTCAAACCCCCTCCCCCTTTTTTTTTTTTTTTCAAGCAACCAATGTGGTTACTGTTCACATGTCATTCAGCAAAACTATTTCAGTTATAGAATTATTAAAACATGTATTCAGTGTATTCATTGTGATGCATGACGGGTATCGATATTTGTGATATGCATGTGACTCCTATTTGCATTTGTGCTTGAGACTTACTGTTTGTGAGAGAGAGAGAGAGAGAGAGAGAGAGAGAGAGAGAGTGTGTTTGTGTGTGTGTGTGTGTCTGTTATAGTCTGTCCTGGATTGCCTTGCAGAGGGTCCTACGCCTCGCTAGTTCTGATGTACATAACACACTAAGGCCCCGTTTGGTCCTTAATCTATTCACCCTGAGAATCTGTAATGAAAATCTCCATCAGCAGAAGACAGGAAAAAAAAATAGAAACAGTAAGTCAGAGAGTGATAGATAGATGGAGTTTCAGATAAATAGATTATCTCACTGGGAGTAATTACACAGGGAGCATTGGTTGACACATCAGAACTGAAGTCTGTGTTCGGGACTGCCGACAAACAGGAACTCTCTCGCTCTACGACGTAGGGCGTCTCTCTCTCTCTCTCTCTCTCTCTCTCTCTCCCTCTGTCTTCCTCTCCCTCTTTCCCTCTCTCTCATCCTTTCCTCCCTCTCTCTTTCCACTTCATTAACTCCCTGTGGCTCACCTGAGATTGATGCTCTGCTTGTCTGATTGCGATAATTAGCCCCATCCTGCTGCTCCCATACATTATGTAGAGCAGGACTCGGAAAACGTGGGGAGGGAGGTGGGAGGGCCAGACCTCATCCGTAATTCCCTTAACTCACGGCGCTCACACCGGGAGGAGCCCGACGCCGACGCCGTCCGAGAGGACAGGTGCCTCTCCCTCCGTGATTTTGCACCTTTGTGGAGCCAAAAACTGTCATTTTAAGACTTCAGGACTATAAAACGTTTCCGCGTCGTTTCCTTGTCTGTATATTGGCGGCGTGATCGTTACCAAACAGGTTAAACAAAGCATTTGCACTTTCTCAGACTCTCTCTGAGAAACTGTGAAGTAGCTGATGTTGACAGGAAAAAAAAAAAAAAGATAGTTAGTGAATGTGTGAAATTCCACTCATCTCTGACTAAACATTTCCCACGTCACTCGTTACTTAACACGTGACGTGAAATAACATGGCTTGGTATGAGACACGCAGTATCACATACACAATGATAAAGATCTTTCCCTCTCTCTTGGTCTAATGACGTGGAGTGCACAGGAGACTTTATTCAACGAGCAATTTATCTGATTTTATTCCATTTAAAATGAGCAATTTATCAATCAAGACTAATTTATTTATTATGCTACCTTGCCCGCAATTTACACTGATTGCGTATGACGTAAAATCATTTCCTACAGACAAGTGGGAGAAAGTTATAAAGTGGGGCACGTTGCTCCATTTTAGATTGGTGTTTTTTTTTTTTTGACATTGTATGTAAGAATTCCCTCTAGAATGTAATGATCAAGAGACGGTAATCGTGTCGCGTTGTGTTCGTGATTTCTTTTCAAATCATTTTTTAATTGAACTTTGTATCTTTATAAAAACGAAGCAGATTTCTAAATGAGTGATTTCACACTTGGGTGATTTCACTCATAGCTGTGCATTCGCAAATTCTTTGAACTGTGCATTTGAGCATATTAAAACTGAATATTTAACATATTCCGTCTTCCGTCTTCTCACGATCATACAATTACGTTTTGCTGTACAGCATTTTTCGTAAAGATTCTAATCAGCAACTTTAAAACAATTAATGTATGTAACCATCTCCAGGGCTTTTTTTTAGAACTCTCTTAATTACCTTTTTTCCACCTCATATGAAAGAGAAAAGATATGACTCTGCATATTTGCCATTTAATGGAGATGAAAACCTGGCCTGGGTCTCCCTGCCTGCAGCATCGAGGCTGCACTGTTCATGACCTCCAGATACTGTTTGTTTGCAGTAGGTAGAACCTTTGACGCTCTTCAAAGAAAACTGCATTGATTGTTTGGAATTCCAATTTTTTTTCTAGCTAATCTAAAAATTCAAGATTGGTATTGCTGGGTTCGCTTTTGCTATGTGGCATTTTGGAAGTGACAGCTGACGTTTCATTCACTTATTAAAAGCTGATTTGCAAATACAGACAGTGCTTTGTTCATTTGCAATTTGACAATCACAGCTATATAGATTTAAAGGAAGCCATCTGAATTCAAAATTTGTTCCTGACCTCCTAGATGGTCGGGAAGCAACAGGACACCTCAACGGCTATCAGAAAATGAGAGAGTCAACAGACATTAATCTGGACACTCTAATGGTTCCCAAAACCATTCTAATCTTTTATAATAACCCCTCTTTAAGCTTTGGCGAACCCTGTTAAACACAGTCCCTTAGACTTGCATTTAAAACTGCATTTTGAATTGAGAATCTCTTTACAGAATGCAATTAAATCGAGGACATACTTTAATCTGTTTGAGAAATCAGACCATAATTTATTATTACATTACTGCGACGTAATACTAGACAATTTCACACTTTCCGTGTTCGCTAATTATTAACAGAGATGTAAAATACTGTTTTCTACAGGCCTGTGTGGGACTGGACCACTTGTATTGCTAAAATCTCACAACCAATACTTCAGTGAAGTGAAATTAGAATGTGACACATGGTTTTTAAGGTGTGAATTCCAAGAGGACACTTTCCTCTGAAGTTATATAACATTCACAAAGGGGGAAAAAAAAAATTCACCATCTCTGCTTTTGTTCCTTTCAAAACAGAGTACACTCATTTGAAAAGCAGAAAGAGTGAGTGAGAGAGAGAGAGAGAGAGAGAGACAGAGAGACAGAGAGACAGAGACAGAGAGACAAAGAGAAAAGTGTTAAAGATTAAGCTTGCAGCCAAATGGGAAGATATCTCATCCAATCATCGAGGGACAGATTGCAAATCTCAAAGTTATATGGACAGGCTGCTTCCTTATTCCTTGTTCTCCGTCTCCAAGGCAACAGTCTTTGTTGCCTTGTGAACCAATTTATGATTCGTGTCAAGCAAAGGCTCTGTAACCAGAATGTCCATGAAACGTTTATGGGAACACCCATAAATATAGCATGCTGGCCTGGATTATTCAGCTCTTTGGAACTGGACTCAAACAACCCTGGGTGTCCTAGCAGTTTGCTGTGGAGACATAACAATACGTTGCTGATCGATTGGTTTGAAAAACCCCACTTAGAGCTCCTCTGAATCTTGTAAGATGTTTGTGTTCGCTTTGACAAACAGTTGACTGAGAAACTGGGATGCTGAAAAAGAAGCGCAACCAAAAAACACTGAAAAGAACAGGTACAGTTTTCGGACAGGTGATAGGAATAAACAGCTGAAATAAAGGAGACCCTTAAGTAAAGAAGAAATATAAAGTGCATTGAGAACAGGTGATTGAACACAGGTGTGTAACACATTCCTGGAAGACATACCTAAGGTCAAGCTCAGTAAAATGTTGGATGGACTTGTAGCCTGCATGGTTAGAGAAAGAAATCTCTTTAAAAGAGCGAAATTACTGCGGCATGTTTGCCAGTAGCTTCATAAAGAGAGACTGCTCATTTTGTTTATGTTACACACACACACACACACACACAAAAGCAGTGGCCAAGGTAACATTGGCATGGATAACTGAGAGGAATCCATCATCGCTTCGGGTCAACTGTAATCAAAACCACATATTCCTCTGCTTTGATGTCCATAAATTGATTCATAATTCAAGGGCAAAAACGCACAAACACCTATGAACCAGTAGGCTGTAAATACCAACAGTCCAAGAACAACCAGTAGTCCAAGAGAAGTCTATGGGGAAGGTTATAAAAAAAAAAAAAAAAAAGGTAGTACTGTCAGCTTGCAGCCCATAAAAGCGTTATTATAGTGAAAAATGCATGCTTGTGAGGAAAAGGGTAGAGAAGATACAGGTGTTGATCTACTGGAAAGGGGGGGGGGGGTGGGGGGGTGGGTCACATGTCAAACGAGTCTTCCTTTTCGCTGAAGACAACATGATGATTACATGTATGGTACGCAGCACCCGGAAAAAAACCTACAAACTCGAATGCTCGCGTCTCACGATGGTGGTTCTAGTGGCTCTGTGATGTCGTGGGTACCATTTTTCCAGGAATTGTTTACATTCATTCAATTCTGTAGAGGGCAAAGTAAATGTCAATACATACAAAGCCTTTTTTGAGTGCTCACCTTCAACATGTGGTGAAACATTTTCGACCCCGACAGGACAAGTTTCTTTCAGGAACGCGGCGTTCCGTGCATGGGCCGTATAAACAACAATTTGAGCTGTATGCTCTGATCAGATCCCATCTCTATTTAACTGGAAGACTGAGGGGAAAAATCCTAAGATTCTGCGTCATTTCCAGCCCCGACAGAACATTAAGTTCTGGAACTCCTTTTAGAAAAGTTGCGTCTTTTCAACAGGGTTCCAGAGACTTGTAGAATCTATGAGAGGATGTGTACTGGAGCTGTTTTGCAGGCTTGTAGTGCGCAGTATTGCATCAAGGCGCTTTATTGGTGTTGATGTTTCTTTTATTTTGGTAGTTACCTGTATGTTACCTCATGACAGGAAACAAAAAGAGAGAGAGGGGGGAAAAAAATGAACAGGAAGAAAAAAAACAACAACAACAACAACAACAACAAAAACACACAGCTCTTTGTAGCTTTCCAGCTGAGTCAAATCTTCAAAACCTACGTGTTTCCTGTGACGCCGAACCAGTCAAACCACTGAGAATTCCCATTTGTCGTACAAAGATGGCTCCTGGTCCGTTTGGCAAGGGCCCTGCCCCCATGTAGACTATATAAACAATCTTTCCTGACAAAACTGATTAGCAGAAGCAAGGCAGCTGGTTCTGAGAGAGGTGTGCCAATTTCTGTAATACACCATCCTAATTTTCATATTCTCGTCCTAATTATACATGCTCATATCCAGCTACTGAACATAAAGAGAGAGTGAGAGAGAGAGAGGGACAGAGAGAGAGAGAGAGAGAGGATGATCAATCTCTTCATCTAATCCGGATTTACACCACCACATTATACCCGTAATTAAAAAGAAGATTAATAGCATCTTTAAAATGTGACCTACACAGGGTTACAGAATATAGAGGTGTTTGGTAAACAGAGATGCTGAAGTTACAGTCTATTTGGTGCATAATAATGCAAGGGGAATTTAATTAATGTGGAACATTTCACCTACATCTGACCTTGCAGCCGCTAAAAGCTAACTGGGGAAGGATGCCACAGCACACAGAGGAGTCGAACCAGGAGAGATTCAGATATATAGCTCACTTAAGCTTGGTGTGTCTCCATGTTATTAATGTACTTCCATGGTCTCTGTGGTTCCCACAGTGGCAATACATAAAGTAGCAAACAGAAAGTTAACATCGAGAATTCACCTTCATTTTGGGATCTGTAAGAGCTATGAATATCCTCCTCCTCCTTCCAAACAAGATATCTTGTATATCTAAAATACTTGCCCAGTTAGACATTTATTACGACTATACAAGTATATATGCAGTGCTCAACATCGTACAGTCTTGAATTTTTATGGACTGCTCTATGGATAAATCAGAAATGGAATAAATCGGGGAGGGAGTAGTACCGAAGGTGGGGGGGTCGGGGGGGGGGGGGGGTCTTTGCACCTGTCTGTCTCACAGGTGAAAGAGTAATTTAAGTGATGACCCTGTAGCTACAGAATGCATGTGCAGGAAGGTCAGAGGGGTCTTGAGCTGCCGGGGGGGGGGGGGGGGGGGGGGGGGGGGGGGGGGGGGGGAGGGGGTGTAGGGGGGGGGGGTTCGTCGTAATAAGGTAGTAAATACAAGGGGGGTGTGTATGTGTGTGTGTGTGTGTGGGGTGACGGGGGGGGGGGGGGGGGGGGGGCTTCGGAGGCGGTTGGCTCAGGGGCTTGCGGAGATGAAGCCGGGGCTTGAAATACGATGGACGTCCTTTCGTTCCTTTCCTCACACACACGCACACACACACACACACACACACACACACACACACACACACACACACTGCCGTCTATACATTACTTCTCCTGTAAATCCTTCAGCAAAATGCTGAGCCACATGCAGCGAGAAGCAAGAAGTCACATGCTTAATATTCAGTGTAGTAAATCATTTTTTCCTCTCATACACCGCCCCCACCTCCCAACCCACCCGCCCCCCCCCCCCACCCCTCAGACGTTTGCCACTTTTACGAGGGGGACTCGTGTCTCGAAGCGGAGCCGCAGACTCAGAGAGACAGTCGGGGGCGGCGAGGTCTTCCTTGATTTAAACCCCTCAACCTCACTTACAAATCCGCCTTTAAATAATTATCAACTGTCAGATCCATGTTCTGAGGAGGTGAGAGTTGATGAGATATGTAATCATGTATTTGAAGGTTACTTGTTTTGGTTTGAATAACAGACACTGTTTTTCATCTCATCCTTGTCCTCCTCTCTTAATCCCGTTTGACGTTTTCCTCCAAATTATGATTATGGAAGCCAAAGGTTATAGATCTACATGTCACACTGTCACAATTTACTGTTTTTTCATGCTGTATCTGAGGGGGGGTGGGGCATTGATTTTCCTCTTGTGCTGCAGCGTGAAGACAAAAGGAAAAAAACAAAACAAAACAAAGAACAAACGAGGAACTCAAACTACCGGCACCGGACGGAGGAACAGCACAGTCGTATTTTCTGTAGGGAAAACTGCCTCTGTATGTCATCGAATAAACAGTTTGACAGGTAGTAAAGCCGTTGAAGAGGGAAGCAATGAGTAGTATCCCTCTGTGAAGCAATCACTGCATATTCTTTTTTTTTTTTTCTTTTCCCGCCGTCGGCCTGCGCAGTCGGGTCTGTTGGATGCTAGCCCGAACAGAGATGGCTTCAGTGCCGCAGAGCGCCGGTCGTTTCTCGTCTTCCGCGGTGGAGGCGCGCGCCGCGGCATCCTCCTCGTATCGTCGTTGTCTTTTAACAGGTTGCGTATGAGGTGGTTTTGCTGTTGAAACATCGGAATTAGTTTTATGCTCTCCATTCATACAACTTGGGGAATCAATTGACATTTCAGTCACAACCAACGTAAATTCGTACGCGGCAAATAGTATTATTTGATCGGTCAATTAATCCATCCGTCCATCCATTCATCCCTTTATCCATCCATCCATCCATTCATCCATTCATTCATCCCTTTATCCATCCCTCCATCCATCCATCCCTCCATCCATTCATTCATCCCTTTATCCATCCCTCCATCCTTCCATCCCTCCATCCATCCATCCCTCCATCCATCCATTCATCCCTTTATCCATCCATCCATCCCTCCATCCCTCCATCCATCCATTCATCCCTTTATCCATCCATCCATCCATCCATCCATTCATCCCTTTATCCATCCATCCATCCATCCATCCATTCATCCCTTTATCCATCCATCCATCCATTCATTTATTCATCCATCCATCCATCCATCCATCCATTCATCCATCCATCCATTCATCCGTCCATCCATCCATCCATCCATCCATCCTCCATCCATCCATTCATCCCTTTATCCATCCATATATCCATCCATCCATGCATCCCTTTATCATCCATCCATCCATTCATCCCTTTATCCATCCATCCATCCATCCATCCATTCATCCATCCATCCATCCATCAATCCATCCATCCATCCATCCATCCATCCATTCATCCCTCCATCTATCAGTCAATCAGTCAACCAGCCAACTGGTTTATCAGGTAATAAACATATACAGTGTTGAAATCATTGCTATTTTTCCCACTACAATTTCTGCTTCACACAGGCATGTTCACGTAAATCTAGGGCCAATTTGGAAATCAGTCGTTGTGTTTTCGGCAGCCAGGTTGGAATTTCACTCAAATGTTACATTAGCCTTGAGCGAAGAGAGGCCATTGTGAGAGAGAATACTGTTTAGCTGTGGGAAGAAGGCCCTGGGGTTAAGAATGGTGCTTGACAAACAAATTTCAGTGTTTTACAGCAGAAATGGGTTCCAGGGCTAAACATTATGGGCATTCAAATGTATACTCTTCCCTGCGGTAAATTGTTACTATTGGATCAGATTAAGAAAATGATCTTGGATGACAATGTTCTATATATCATGTGCAATTTGTAACTGAGTCAATCAATGTCGTGTTATGTCTTATGGCCGAAAAGTCCATGTCGTAAAAGTACCGTGACGCATAGCTGACACAGGCTTGAGGAACCGTCCGATGTTTGTCGGTGGATTTGATGCACTGTTTGACGCTAAGTATGCTGCGATCCCAGCCGCGTTCCTCATGAATTCTGCCCTCCAGTTAATGCGCTTTTTGTGTATGGAGATCATCGCGGAAAATAACAGGGCTCAACGTAGCCTCTATCCCATGTCTGCAAAGGGCAGCCCTCTAAAATATTCTCCAGAGCTAAGGGAAAGTGAAGGCAATAAAAAAAGCCATGATAAACTTGCAGAGAAGAGACAGGTTAAGGACACACACACACACACAGGCACCCCTACCCACTGTCTGCATACAGAACAGCCAAAGAAAACCGTTCTGCAGTATAAGCACAGAAAAGAGAGAGTGATAGAGAGAGAGAGAGAATGAGAGAGAAAGAGATGGAGGAGGAAAAAAGCACATGAATAATGTAGACTTTTCAATATCGCTTCGGTTTTGTATACGCAGCCACCACATTGATCTGTCTCCTTTAAAAAAAAAACCCCAAAAAAACGGTCCTCTAGCTTTTTAAGTCTCTCTCTCTCTCCCTCTCTCTCTCTCTCTCTCTCTCTCTCTCTCCTGTTTGAATAAAAAAAAAACAATAAAAAACAACCAAAAACAAGATTGAAATCTGGGAAATGCAGCGGTCTTTAATGCGGAGTGAGACGAAGAGAACACTAACTACATGCCGTCCCAGAGCTCCTCATTTATCATGCAAAATCTGCTGACCTGAAAGTGCCTCCTCTCTGCTCTCTCTCCGCCCCCCCCCCCCTCTCCCTGCCCACCCTCCTCCACCCTCCTCCACCCGGGGAAATAAACCAGCATGATTAAAACCTGAGGTAGCCATGCCGGACCAAGGGTCTCCCTTCATGACTGGGGACATGTACGAGGTGTTTATTTTGGGGGGGAGTGGGAGGGGGGTGAATAGAAGCACCAAAGCTATTAGGTTGTAGTGTAAAAAAAAACCAAAAAAAAAAAAAACCACAGCCTTTTTGCTCTGCGGGCACAGTTATTGGTGTCCCCCTTGGCAAAGCAGTCAGCCACCTCCTGTGGAGTGCTCTTGTGTGTAGTCGCTGTGCTTGTCGACCTATGCCTCTGTATTAGAATGATTATGTGGTGTTTTTCAGGAAGTGGCTTCTCTCTCTCTCTCTCTCTCTCTCTCTCTTTCTCTTGATTTTGGGTAACAGTTTTGACATTTTCCCAGCAACCGCCTGCCGAGAAAGAAATTACTGCTTTCCACGAAGAGACTCTTTATGTGGATGATGCATGTATTATGGCATTTCCATTATTATTACTATTATTATTATTATTATTATTATTATTATTATTATTATTACTATTATTATTATTATTATTATTGCTAGTGTAGTTGAAGCTGTCCTCTCGCACTCCTGCTACATTTAGAGGAATTACAGAACCACAGATCTGTGATGTTTCTTATCCTAACAGATGTCTTATCTTTGCCCTTAAAGCCCATTAGCTAGATGGATAGTCTAAGGGCAAGAGAGACATCAACACCCTGTGCAGCTCACGCTAGGCTTAAGCCTCTTCCTCCCACCTTAAGGTGGAGATAGACAGAAAATACAGGCTAAATCAATGACTTTGTTGAGACACTTGACAGTTTTTCATCTATGTTTCCGGTTTTTTTTGCTTTTTATTTATTTATTTTTTTCCCCCCGAGACTGATATGAATTCCGTTCATGTAATAATACGATTATTGGCTTTCATCTATTTAATTCACCCCCGTCAGACTGTGACAGCCATATTACCATACAGTGTAATTAAACACTCAGCAGAAAGTAAATTGCCTCTCGCTTTGGAGCTAGCATGCTTCAAGTGTTCAAAATGTATATTACAAGACTACATCATTACTTTCACAATATGCTCCAGACAATATATTGTGCGAGTTTATATCAACAATTGCATGTAACAACGTAGTAATCTTTAGGAGTACTTGTTACATCGTTACATGAGGAGAATGAGAGTAAGTGAGAGAAAGAGAGAGAGAGAGAGAGAGAGAGAGAGAGAGACCAATCAACTGCACACATTTTAATCACAGTCTTTTATCTCATCTAAACAAAATTCAGCTTCAATGGAAAAAAAAAAATCCTGGAAAAATAAGCAGCTAATATGTCCTATCACTTTAGATTCATCTACAAACGAGATTGTGTATGACTAATCTAATGTTGCAGCATATTACTCCTCTCTAGTAACATTAACAGAGAAATACAAGAACATCAATTTCATTTATTTAGGTATAATTGGGATGATGTTATTATTTTGTTAGTCTGACTGTTACTGAAATGTAGCCATTATGTCATGTCAACCACACACCCAAACAGGACGATTGCTTCTCTAATCAACTTAGTGACTTGAAGCACAATCTCTGTATTAACTTAAACCACCATTCATAGTTTAGTTCATGGTCCAATTGAAATTCAACATAGCTATTCAACTGAAATAGAAACTGCAAGTGTTTGCATCTTAAATTTCAGTCAGTTTGTTGGTGACCAGCGTACAGGGATTAATCTGCAAATAATTACTTTGCACTCTCTAAAATATATTCTTTTAATGATAAAACAAAGAAAAGACACAAATAGGAATTAAAAAAAAAAAAGAATACAAAATGAAACAACTTCAATGACTTATTGATTCAGTCATTCCCTGTTAACACACTGCTCATGATACATAGAGGACTATTCTGTCACTTAGATGTAATATATGAGAGAGAAAGAGAGAGAGAGAGAGAGAGAGAGGGAGAGAGAGAGAGAGCTACTTTTGGGCTAGCAGAATTGGCTCAGGAGGAGGGAAAAATGGTGTTTTGAGAGCTGGGTGCTCTTTCTGAAATGGGTTTGTGAAAAGACTTCAATTCGACGTAATGCTCACTGAATAGCAATCCCTGGCTGAGAGGGTAAAGAGCCAATGGGACGTGTACATCCTGACGGACCCTGAAATCGCACTTCCTCTGACCCTTACAGGCCTTACCATAACGGGACAGCTCTTAACTAGGTTTGTATCCTGTCCACATTACATTAACTGGGAATAACACAGACAGTTTGGCTGCAAGTAATTAATTATTGGTCAGACCAATAAAAAAAAAAACAAACTTGTTTTCTGGATACAGTGTCTGGAAGAGAGCTATTAACTGACTATACCTTATTTCAACTACAACAACAACAACAACAACAACAACAACAACAACTTACCATGTTCGTTGGATTATTCAGCTCAGTTCATTTGACAAACTTCTACATTCACCTTCAAAGGTCACGTTATATTTTATTTAGCCTGTGTTCTCGCTGAAGAAGAGTTTTGTGTATGCTGTTTACAAGGACATTTTAAGGTGGATTTGATCTTTGAATACTGACAATCTCAGAGTACAAATTAATGACGAATTGTGAAGAACATTTCCCTGGATCATAAACATGCGGTCAAGCTACACTAAAATTCCGATGAGCGTGTAACGGAGAGATGTGTTTATCTTTATGTACAGTCAGTTGGCTTTAACAATGATCACTGAACTGTTTTAAACGTACTCTAACTTTCTGATACATCCGGACGCGCAAACAAGAATACATACATACATACGTTCATTCATTCATTCATTCAGCGTCCTACGAGCATACGTTTTCAAGGTCAAGTGATTGCTACAGACATTGACAGAACTAAAATGCCCTCCAATAAATCACATAATAAGAATTTGATTATGGCTGCTGAGTCTTCCATGAAGTGGAAAAAAAAGGGGAGGGGGGCGGGGCGGGGCGGATGTAGGGTAATGTGTTTTGTTCCCGTCCAGAGACCCTACAGTGAGACTGGGAGATGGCCAATGCCCTTGAAGCCACTCCCTCAAACACTTATATGGATTTTGAAAAAGTCAATTAAAAGTCCAATTTCTTCAAGAAATTCAAGCTCTCTCTCTCTCTCTCTCTCTCTCTCTCTCTCTCCCTCTCTCTCTCTCTCTCGCTCTCTCTCAAAAGCATATACATTCAATTTCGAAAGCCAAGATGAAGACAGAGTGTGATTTAAAAAAAAAAAAGCAAAAAAATAAAATAAAATTTTTGACTCAGGACAAAAACCATTTCCACTCTTCAAGTATGTGTCTGACAACATTTTATAAACGCAGATGCAATTTCAGCTCACCCATTCTGCACAAAAACGAAAAACAATGACAATAATCAACCCTGAACAGCAGCAATCACACACCCATAATTTTCCTTCCCGAGAAAACATGTTGTTTTTTTTTACTAATACTAAAAGGATATATACCTGTGGCAGAAGATGATAACAGAATAGGTATTCTGAAGTTAGAATACAACAAAGACATGAGAAAACAAACAAACCGCCAAAACACAATTATCCCTCCTCTCACTCACTCCTCCTCGTTTTGTCCTTTCTGTCACAATTTCAATTTTTTTTTCCTGAAATTTCTAGTTTGATTTTCCTGAGTTAATTGTGAGCTCAAGTGGAACACGTAGTTTTCTCATTTGGAAATGGTTTCCATTAATAGCTTCTCCTATTTTCCCGTGTAGACACAACAGATGTTCATTTATCGAATTGTATTCCCTGTTTCAGCTCGGTTTGTAAGAGCATTTTCAGGTGTTCGTTACCACATATAGCGACACAGACACCATCCAGCCAGCAATTATTTCCATTTCATATTATAGATATGCCAACATACTCTACAGGTACCATTTTAGAGGTCAAAGAAAAAGAATGAGAGAGAGAGAGAGAGAGAGAGAGAGAGGGGAGAGAGAGACTGTAGTTAGCTAATGGACTTAGATGCGCACTGGAGCCTGCTGAAAACAGAGGTATTCTTGTGTGAGGTGCCACTCAGGAATGAAGGGGAAAAAAAAAACAACCCATACATGTGACAGTTAAAGACCACTTTGCAAATCATATTTTGAAGACTCTCTGACAAGAGATTTCTGTAAAAGCGCGAAGAAGAAGAAGAAGAAGAAGAAGAAGAAGAAGAGGAGGAAGAAGAAGGCGCATCCATCCAATTTGTGATTAAATTATCTTATTACATGCTAAAGAAGGATCAGGTTGGGCGCTCGGTAATTACATGAAAGGATTTTGCGGATGGCAGATGTCAGTATGTGGAAAATGTAAGTGACCTTGGATTACATATGGAATTTCCCTGGGCACTTTCCAAAGAAACCGTTCACGGTAGATGCGGTGAACGCGTTTATAGTCAGGTTAAAGGTTCAGTAGGAGGCACACGTTCTTCCTCGTACCGGCCGTTGTGTCCGCTTAAAGTTTTAAACATTCCCAGAAAGGGCAAAACATAAATATTCATCATATTATGGACACAAATTATTTCCATATGATCACGTCATTAAAGTCCGTCTACCATAAATGCCACCACAATCGGAGGTCAGTTACTCATAAAAATGATTTCGCTAAGCCCTTACAGCTGCCATACTTACAACAAATTTCTGAGAAAAAAAATAATCAAATAAAAATAGTGTAATCTCCATACAAAAACTAAAGAGAGTCTGATGACCCTTTTTGATGAAGTACGCTAGAATTAAATGCTCTCCTCCACTCTACCTGTGTATGCGCGTGTGTGTGTGTGTGTGTGTGTGTGGGCGTGCACAGGAGACATCTCCACATCCTCTTCACTGAAGCGTGTGCTCTTCAGCCATACAGGTACAGAGCCTTCATTGTCACTGAATGTCGTTAGAGTCTTTGCTGCTGATGTGAAACAACACCACAATCCCAAAGTCCATTACAAAGGCCAGCAGCAGTACAATCTATAGCCATTGATCCACAGAACACCTCTGACCCTGTAATATATCTGTAATAGATTGTCTGCTGGGAACTGTAAACAGTAACACTGACATGGAGGGGGACAGCTGGTTTTATTATATCTTTAACCAATTTTTAGTCTTATAAGGTCAGTGGACAGATGTAGGATGTAAGATTGAAGACTGTGACTCTACAGGATGGAGAATTTAATTATTTATCTAGTCATACACTAAATAACCACCCAGTTGGTTTTTCCATCTCACATTCTAGCCTGTCAAATCGAACATACCGCAATTAGATGTTGCTATACATTTTGGCCTCGCCATATTACATCAACTGTAAGGGCCCGTAAAAGATATTTGCTGTATTTTCATTTCTACAAAGGATGTTAGAAATGATTGTAACAATGTCTTTTCTGACAATTTGATACATTTTAAAATTGAATCATTTTGAGAGGTGACCGATGGTTAAAGCTGTATAGACAGTCCTGGAGAGTTTGATATCAAATGATTGAATTCATATTACAAGATACAAATTTCATGATCAAATTACAATCATTAAGCTCATTGTAGTACAGCAGAGGTGTTAGGGTTAGGTCATCATGTGAGTCTATGCACACTGCTTTAAATGATGGTTTCATTCAAAACCATGATATCACCTTTTCAACTTTGTAACCCTTATCGAACGTCGTTTTTTTTTGGCAGGCAAATCTATCATATGTGTTTGTCATGGGTATAAGAATTTATCATACACGTTTTATAACTGAAGTGAACCTTTATTTAAAACCCACACGGTGAAGTGACTTTGGAAATGCCCTGTGTCGTAGTCTCAACACGGACCCAGTCATTTCGCCCCCTCTCCCGGTCTACGCCCAGAAACCCGCCACCAACCGTTTCTTTCGGACATAAACTTCTGATGAGCTTCTGACTGTTTGTCAAGCGGAGGGGAAAAATATGGATCTATTGACAAAAACAGATATCACACTGTGAAAAAGACGAGGGAGAACTCTTATACTGAGCTTTTATGACCGTCTCTCAGCTCTCTAAAAATTTCATTAAAACAGTAACTGGCACTCAAGACATCCCCGTGAAGTCAACACAGCGTTTGCTTTAAGTGTCGCGCCCTTCAAGTGTCCAAAAGCGAAAAAAGAGTTGGCCAAAACAGAAAAATAAATAAATAAATAAATAAAACTCGTTCACTGAAATATCAGTCACAGCTGTTACATTTTTTAGATTTAGTGCATATGAGAGAGAGAGGGAGAAAAAAAAAGAAAAATATTGATTTCTTTTCCTCTTATGTGGCTAGTGAGTATTAGAAGATCCAATTTTCTGGGGTTATTACTTATGTCGTGATTGTCCACCACTTTTTAAACAAGGCCTTACTCCTGACCACCTTCTCACTTTGGATTTTGTGAAGGTACATAGTCTGAATTACTTTGGATTACAGGAGTAAAAACACTAGGGCAATTTTTTTTTTTTTACGTTATCAGTGTACTTCACAGATACAGCTGAACCCGTTTCTGATATTTAGTTGTAGTCAGATGGAAAAAAAAAAAAAAGTACACCCTCTCTACGCTGTAGAAACTGTTTATTCTACATCTTCTACAAAGTATGATGCATAGAATGATTCACTGAACAGCACACATCTTTTCATTCATGACATATACTTCCTGAGAGCATTCGGTATTGCACCATTTGAAAGAGAAGACAGACTGTGTTCAGATGAATGAGAGGCATATTGCTTGGTCTTTTGGTGAATGGTGGCATTGTTGAGTTTCTCTGCTGGATTTATGCAGCGTTGACTCCTGGGGAAAAAGAGGTGACAGCTCAGGGTTTGGACAGTGCCATGATGATGATGATGACGATGATGATGATAGTCTACCATTATCATCTCTGTGTCAAACGCCTGCCTGCCTCCCTCTGCAACCGTGACTGTCACGCTGTGTCTCCTCAACTCTCATGCCTATCAGAGGGAGAGAGAGAGACAGACAGAGACAGAGAGAGAGAGAGAGAGAGAGACAGTCATCCACAAGGACATGTACTGCGGGGGGTGGGGGGTTGGGTTATGCGCAGCATTTCAGAGAAGAAAAACCGTCATGTCTGTACATTTAGTGTCAGCAGACTATAATTACGTGTTCAGTGATAAATAATGGTGCTTTTATGTAAGTGAAGTTTCACCTTTACTATTGCCGCAGCCTAGTTCTCTTCAAACTACTCCCACACAAACTAGTGTGCATGCAGTAGCTGCATTCAGATAAAACAAAAGTCAGGAACCTTGGACAACCCTGTTCATCCACTGTTCTTTGCCAGTGCGGAGAAGAATCAACAACTTCTTTTTAAATAGAGCCCAATGCACACTGACGATCTCTTATTACTCTGCGAAGATGCGTGCTTCACATATTTCCCAGGTGAATGTGGGAAGTGAACAGTTTGTGAGTATATTTGTAGGGCTGTAGAAACTGTTAGCAATGCTAAATTCTTCTTTTTTTTCTCCCTCTCCCCATCCTTTTCAATTCACACTTTTCTTCTACAGTAAGAAATCCCTCTGTTTTACCATCCTTCTGGGGTGGTTATGCTTGTGTGCAACATCATTAATCTTCATTCCTGGGTTAGGGATTTCTTGTGACGGTCCTGTCCGTCTCTCCCCCCCCCCCCTCCCTCTTTCCTTTTGCCTCTTTTCTAAACAGAGAGAGAGAGAGAGAGAGACAGAGAGAGAGAGACAGAGAGAGAGAGAGAGAGAGAGAACTCCAGCCCACTGTAAACTAAACAGCACATCAAAAACAGTGGGCTTTCATTAAAAGCTTAGAACCTCAGGCCCAGGAGCTCTGAGGGGGGGGGGGGGGGGGGGGGGGGGGGGGGGAGGTGGGGGCGATTTTGAATATTGGCAAAATAAATGAGATAACTATACACTGCATTCATCTTGTTACAGCGCTCCAAGAACATCCCCAATGAAATCATGCATACTTCTATGCCCAGCAGAGACACAGGAAGGAAAAACTAGTGTAAGGAAACCAATACCAAGTAATGAGAAAAAAGCACAAAAGGGGACTTGTTCTTTCTTTTCGAATTGACTTACACCTATGGATATAAACGTTATTTAAGACATCACGAGGGCTAAAAAACGATTAAAAATTTAAAAAAAAAGAAAAAAAAAAGTCATAGCATCTTCCACCCAAAAAAGAGAAATAGCTACTATTGTTATGCCATCAAAAGCAATTTGACTTGGCATTCCCAAGCTCCTTGTAAGCCTTGAGGTCCCTTCAAGCTCCTGCATGTTTAATGGTTTCACATAGCTACACAGCACATGCCTTTATGTGACGTTTATGAGTGTCTTCCCCTTATATTGACGTATTGAGCCAAATGCCGTGACCCCGGTCGGGCCCCCAAATTGAGCCGTCATCACTCTGAAGCAAGCACGAGGCTCATCCACTGAGGGCGTTCCTTAGAGACATCAATAATGCAAGCGTCTGGCACGGTGAGGAGGGAACAAGAGCGGCGTATTGATAAACACGTCTCGTGGGGGCTGAGTAAATGCCAAATGAATTGTCCTTGTAATGGGAACTGTCTTAAGTCTTTCTACCACATGAGATAGTGATGATGACAGGTCTGTTGGTCAAAGTCAGCACTGCACAGATAAGACTTTTAAAAAAAAAAAAAGCACCTAAGCAAATACCTAAAGAGCAAACCAGAAAGGAAATGATTGATATTTCAACAATTAATGTCATATCTGGAGACTCTTCCTTTGGCAAAAACTTTTAGGAACTTTATTTGAGTCTATACATTTTCACTGGATGAATACACGGGAATGCTGTGACATACAGAGGGTCATCTTTTAATGAATGTTTCTGGTAGGTTGTGAATATATTTTCATATGTGCAGTAGTATACACTTCGTGCAGTGATTTGTTTGGTCATAACTGATGGTTTATTCACACAAGCGTAAAAAGTCCCATTTCTATTATTAAAGGACAATACAAACACTTCTAGCCTTCACAAGATAAATTATTGAAGGTATTTTTTTTGCTGAGCTAATTAAAGGGTTTTGTGACCTTAAACTACACTGTCAATCTCTCTTTCCTGTCAACATTTCCAGCCTCTCTCTCTCTCTCTCTCTCTCTCTTTCTCTCCTCTCTCTAGGTGGTAAACAGCTGAGTGACTTTGCCTGTGCACCTTTCCAGTGGGTATATGTCTGTACATACAAGACCTCCAGAGAGCTGAGCGCAAACATGAGGCGAACCGACAAAGTCCACAGAAGTTCACACCGACATCTTAATTTGTACCCCTTCAATATCTTATTTGCTGAGGGAAGACCCAAGAGGGCTGTGACCCCAAAGAGCTCACCGAGATATTGAACCAGCCTGGGATCACAGAAAAAGGGCTCAATATTGATACTGAATAGAGAAGAGAGAGAATGAGAGAGGGAGAGAGAGAGAGAAAAGAGTAAAAAGAGGAAAGGAGGGGAGAGGAAAGGCCTCAGAGAAAAACAGCTGGTGTGGATGAAGAAAATGAATTTAGAGCAAATGACCCTGACTCAAGATAGTGATGAGATAGATAGATAGATTGACAGATAGACAGATGGAGAGGAGAGATAGATAGATAGATAGATAGATAGATAGATAGATAGATAGATAGATAGAGAGGAGAGAGAGAGAAAGAGAGAGAGAGAGAAAGAGAGTAAGACACTGTCGGTCCTTTACTATTCCATTAACTTATCGCTCAATGGTCTATACAGGGCCGGTCATATTACTTTTGAGGGATGGCATTAAAGGGAATCGGTGAGTCTGAATGGGAAATGAAGTGCAGCGCTCCTCTACGCAGTCCAATATACATTAAAATGTAAACTCTAGTGAGAAGTGCTTCAGGCTGTACATCATCCATAACTTGAGTTTGGAATCTCCAGGTCTCTCTTTTTGATACTTGTAGGACTCATATACAGTTCAGTTATCATCTTTTTTTTTCTTCTTCTTGGATATTCCCTGTTCTGTTAGTGTGATGACCTTGGATGTAATAACACTGCTCATCCCTTTGGATTCATGTATAATGATGACAGTTGCACAAGCCAAATTCTGTTCTCTACACAAAGAGAATATAGATCTTACATTTCACACAAGGTGACCTTCCATGAAAGTAAAGAACGATCTCGTCTTAATTAAATCCGAGACTGTAGAGATATGAAAACTATATTAAAATACAGATGTGGACTCCGCAGTATGTTAATGTAGAGGTATGAATGATTGAAAGATGTAAATGTGAGTGCAGTGTGGAGCTGAGGAGTGTAGAATATTATCTAGACTGTAGCTAATGCATGTTAAATCACAGCAGAACTGTCGCTTGGCTGTACTCACAACGTTCTATACAGAAGGGGAATGCAAGTGAACAATAACTGTAAATTAATGTTCATAATGGAAAAAAAATACAGGACTTTGTTACCTTGTTTGCGGTTTACACATGGAATCGTCAGAATCAGAATCAGAATTTGGTTTGTTGCCAAGTGGGTTTTCCCCTACAAGGAATTTTTCTTGGTGTGCTGGTATAACATACAAATACATATTCACAGACAGATACAAATACAACATTGAAGTACAGTGACTGGTAACAGTAGTGCAGCACAAACAAATGACTCTCGAATACTCGGACCTTGACATCCGACGTGTCCTTGAATTGTATTCCTTCAGTCCCACTGTTTCATTATTCAGTAGTTTGAATTTTCAGTTGTACTGAATCGCTATGCATGAATGTTCCTGGTGGAAGTCTTTGATTTGGATCCCAAGTGGGGGAGGGTGATCTGACTTGAGTCTAAAACTTCTTTTCTGTATATCACAACACCCACAACTCAAAGTGGATGATGGGAGAGGCATTGTAACAGAGACCACTCCAGAGGTGTTTGGTCAGAACATACCCTTTATTATGAAACCAAAACCAATATTGATAACCAAAGTAAAACCAAACCTGCACAAGTACTTAAAACACAAAAGAAACAGAGACAATGCTCTAATCACAAACGACAAATCTTCAAAAACAGAAGGTCGTGATTTTTAAGCATAGGCTATCAATCCATACAAACGTAAGACCACGCAAGGAACAACTAAACAGCAGGGTTTCAATACACAAACTAACAAGGCTCAAACTGAGGCTCAGGTGTGAAAAAACACCTCTTCACTGGAGTCCACTCAGTAAACTGCCCTCTGCTGCCACCTATCTCCCGGGGGTGCATCGTGACAGATGCGGGATCTCTGAGTATAATAAATGTGAATAGTGAGATGTGTGACTGCTTTATATAGCACAGAGCTCCAACTGGTGGAGGGGATGATTCAAAAGACTAATTTGTGTGCTGAACCTCCATCATAAATAATTTCATTAATTATTAGCAATGGGTTTTGCACGCTTGCGCACACTCTTTTCTTAAAAGAGTTTTTTATGACACCAGCGAATCGGTCGTGTGGCTCAGAGCCAAAGGTGATGCGTCTTCTACAGCTAATGACTGAGAATGTGTTTAGCCTCATTGTTAAGAGAGACGAAGACATAAAGTCACCAAGGAAACTTATCCCACCTGCCCACTTATACGTTTACCGCTGAACGGCATTAAGATAGACAGATCGCTGACGTAAGGGGAATGCGAAGCGAAAGGACTTGACTGTCAGTCTTATTTTACGGGACAGACACGTCATTGTTACCGTGAGGCCAGTTCAAACGCATCAGTAAGAACAAGACCAGAGTGTGCCTGTGCCTGTCTGCTCGCTGTCACTTGCTTCACTGAGGACATACTCTTTTCAAAGATGTACCCCAGAGCCCGAATGTAAATCGCCAATATTTCTGCGAGGTTTTTTTTTTTTTTTTCTCCAGCTGATTTACGACTGTATAATCACGAAAGACCGTTTTAAAAAAAAAAACCCCAAGAGAGTGATGGAGTTTTGTTTGCCTGTGGGGTGTTTTGAAGAACATACATTTTTTATGGATACCGCGGTTATTTTTTTTTTAAGTGAGTTATGTGCAACGCTCATCAAAATTTAAATGTTTCTAACTCACTTTCTCATACTTTTTATATCACACAAGAGCTACTGCCAGCAGTAAATAATTAAACCCATTGTTCTTTATTGGGTTCGTAACACTTCACACACATCGAAGGACTGATGCATGGCACGAAACACCTTCAAATCCACTGACATAATCTAACAGTCCCGCCAGTTATAATAATCAGTGTGTAGGTCTATCGTGAGAATGTAGTATTCATCCGTAATGTGATTTAAAGTAATTGTGCTGATTCTGTAGTGGAATCCTCATTTCCATTATGAAATACACATATATCTGTCATATCCACTGCAAAATTGCTGTGGACATTGTGATACATGGTAGAAATACTAATTGTCATGTTTCATGATTTTTTTCCATGTCTATTTAGACAAACAGTAATCCATCGCATGTGTGATCAAAAAGACCTATAATTATAACCTAATTATGATCATTTTGACCAGGAGTAATCATTCCTATTGTGGAAGGATTAAAACTGCATTTTTTGGGGGAATTAGCCATCGTGCTATTTTTACATGCTACAGTCCTACATATATTAATAGTTATCTTTATTAAGATATATGATACACTGGAGTGTGGGCCATTGTTACATAGATGAGTAAAGCCATTTTTCTGGCTTTATGTGCTCATGCCAATACAGCGGTCATGAAGAAGGGGAACTTTCTATTGTGATAATCTGTAAATATGTTTGACATACAACATCCTGCCATTTTGACGCACAGTCGTCACACACATGGCGACACTGTGAAAACGAAATTACATTGAATACCTTTGGCCAGTGTTACTTTGCCTCGTCCATTGGACTCACGATAGAAGCACTTGAATAAACAGTCAGTCCAGTTCAAACATGTACAATTACCCATAAATTCATAAATACAAAATGGCTGGAATCTTTTTGTTTGTTTTTGCATGCTGCCTATATTGCACCATATCAATTAGTCATAGTCAGAGTGCTGTTGTCACCCAATTAGTAGTCATGACAACCATACCATGGTCCTGACCACTGTAAGACACATATTCTGATGCAATTGTTAATCATAACATTCAGCAGCCTGTAGTGAAACACAGAGGCCATAGGGTGTATCTGGATGAGACCGCATATTAGATGAGACTAAATACCAAAGTCAGCATCAGCTGCACATTAGCCAGTTTAAACAGTGCTCTCACTGAAAGAGCCATGTTACGCTTTGCCAAAATATTTGGCCAATGCCAAAATGATTGGCTGTTCTGAATCTCAAAATACATAAGAGCTCAATGTTTGACAGTCTGAGATGTCAGCCTGTTTTGTGTGGCAAGAGGAACTCGGTTCCAACTGTCCTTGTCTCTTAAATGAGACCTGCTGTGCAACATGGTTGCTTTTATCTGAAAAGACCATTTAGATCAAGGAGGGGGATGAAAAAACAGCCAGCATCTACTTTAAATATCAAGGGCAAAAAGCTCTGGCCTTTTTTTTTTCTTTCTTTCTTTTTTTTTTTTTTTTGCTCAGTTTGGATAACTATCTGAAAGTCCTAACTAATTTGGGAGAGTCTTTATTTGCATGGCTTAACATAGTGATACATCTTTCCATCTCTCTTTCTCCATTTCTCCATTTCTCTCTCTCGCTCTCTCTCTCTTTCTCTCTCCCTCTCTCTCTGTCTTAGGCAAACTTTTGCATGTTTGTATCAGAGAGTCAAAACTAGAAAGGCTGCAAGACAGATATTTTGCTTCTTTGCTCATTAATATGAGATGTTGGGCATAGGGATTCTCTTGGGACTTAATTCAAATGTGAAACCAGAGCACAGTTCTTCCCTTTTTTTCTTTCTTTCTCACTTTCTTTCTTTCTTTCTTTCTTACTTTCTTTCTTTCTTTCTTTCTTTCCCCCGACACAAGAGCACACAAGCGTGCGCTCTCTGTCGGTTCTGTAAGAGTTGGCCATTGTGTTGTGCATCACACTGTGACGGTCAGACTTCTCTCCAGCTTGGCACATCTCACACACTCAAATATTTTCAAACTGAGCCATCTTGCCACCTGAGGCTTATACACTGTGTTCTTTTATACATGACCTTAAATCTTCATGCTGTGAACAAGTGTTAAGGGTTAGATACACAATCTTTGGAACTAGGTGGAAGTTTGGACCTGTCAAAGCCCCAAAATCCTAACCGGGGTTACACATTTAACATTAAATTGTTATATGATTCCTTTGCAGTAGTACCAGTCTTCAGTGAAGGATGGCATCTGAATACAGTATGTGACGGTGTTAGCTCAGCAAGGCAGAAGTATGAAAGGAAAAGAGATTAAATGTAATGAAGAAATAATGAGATGCTAACTATAGCAGAGGATAAGCTCATCCTTACATTACTGATTTGAAATGCTGTTAAAGGAAATGTCAGCTCTTTTCTGAAATGTCTTATGTTAATTAGGCTACTTTTTCTGGTCCTTGCCGACAGATCACACAGCCGACTTTAAAAAAAGAGAGGGAGAGAGGGAGAGAGAGAGAGAGAGAGAGAGAAGAACAAAGAAGAAGAGAAAGAAAAATAAGCAACAAAATAAAATGACGTATTCAGATGGTACATTAACGTCTTTTCACATCTTCAGCCATCTGAATAATAGCTAAGCTCTCGGAGGGTTTGCAAATTTCATATTATTCCTCCCTTTTCATAAACATCTGTTGTTATTTATCAAAGTCGAGAAGAGCGCATAGCAACCACCTCGCCGTTGCGTTTGGCTGATAACGAGATGCGGGGTTGGACTTTTATGCATTCTACCTTTCAAGGGAGAGGACAGTGGTTCAGAATACCCATCGACAGAACAAATCAATATCTAATTACCAGGTCCACATTACTGTGCTTCAGCAGGGACTGTAGAGCGGCCCCCATCTCTCCTCTTCTAAGCTTAGGCTCAATAACACCTTGTAGATTATTTCTTCACCCGTCATTTGCATGCTGCCACAGTAATGGCTCTCACTCCGAGAATTCATTACCATTTTTTTTTCCCCCTTCTCCTTTTTTTTTTTTTTTTTCCTTGTTCTCTCCCTTTCTCTTTTTGCCTGAAAGTCAGCAGTTTTTTGGAGGTTGGGAATTTGTCTTGCCGCGGTCCATCACTCCGCCTAAGCTGCGTTCGATTTTCACCGCAAACGGTAATGACAGCATCAGTTGCCGTAGGTGTGACCGTCTCGCGCGTTTGAAATCTGCATTTCCCGAGCAACCGTTTTTGGGGGAAAGGGAGAGATTTAGCTGATTTTTATGCAGTCTTCACGGTGTCCAATGTGGTGAGACTTATGGGGGTTTTTTTGCAAGTTACTTTGCTACCAATCATGACTGTTACAGCGCAGAGGTATTCAACTGTTGCTCTCAAGGACAAAATTGCCCTTGCCGTTAGTCACAAATTAGAAGGCAAGGGAGAAAAACAGTGGGATTCTGGAGCTTAAGGATCAAAGTGAAATTTTCATGCTTTAACTCCTTGTATGATTCATCTCTAATCATATTCAAATGGATCTGTCCGCCATGAATGCCCCCTCTACCCCCCCCCCCCTTCCTTTTTTTTTTTTTCCAATGTTCGACATGGTGCAGACAAATTTGGTGATAAATCCATGACAAAATGTAACGAAACCACAACAGTTTTGGCTTGAAGAAAACATTAAGAAAGAAAGAAAACTACAAGAAGAAGAAGAAGAAGAAGAGGGGGAAAAAAAGCAAGTGAAACGAGTGTGTTTAATCAGGAAAAGGTGCTTGCAGGTGTTGAATGCGGTCCCATCAGACTAGAGCCACTGCCAGTCCACCAGAGACAGCCACATATGGAGTGATAATTAAAGGAGAAAAAGAGTGGACTGGCCTGGATCCTTCAGGGTTCACTCGGTGATCTTTAGTGATTCACCGAGAACAGCTGCGCTAGATAGAAGAACACCTTTCAATGGGGGTGGTGGGGGGGCACTGAATCACCATTGTTAATAGGCAATGCACAGCTGTTATCTTTTCAAGGATGGATTCTCCCCCTTTACTACAGCTGGATAAAAAAAGAAAAAGAAAGAAAGACAAAATGAGGCCATGTGTATGATCCAATCATTCCTCCTCAATCCTTCCTCATCGGTCATGTTTCGCTATTTCTAGCCTTCCGACACCTCATCAGTTAAGCTGTCAAAAATGATGTCAAAAGCATTGTACTCATCCCGGTCCAGATACAGAGGGATTTGAAGAGGAAATGATTTTCATGTGTATGTTTGTCTCTTACACATAGAAGGAAGCAGGTTCTGTATTGCTGCTGCTGTAATGTATTTTCCTGATGACAGCCGCTGATGAACATACGTTGAAAAATATGGAGCTGTTTTTATCATGAACTGAAAAAAATAAGAAAATAATAATAAAAAAAACTGCTATGAATTAATGGGTTGCCAATATCTTAGTTTGTTCGGTAGAGATTAAGTCAACACCATTTCAAAGTCTGAAACAACCACCGATAATCATAACAAATGTACGAAAAATGTTATTTATGAGTGCGCCATGACACACACCGGATGCCTGATTCGGAATCCACTTGTTCTATATTCCAACTTCTAAATTTAGACTGAGGAAACATGCTCCATCAGCTGGCCAAGAGACCCAGCTTTTTTCTCTCTGTATTCGCATTTTCTGTATTTGTGAGATATTTATATAAACTAACGTTTTCAACTCAGCTATTTCTGGACATAGAAGCTTCGTTCCAAAGTGGAGAGAATAAATTTAGCTGCAAGGTAACGCGCTCCGTCCATAAACGCTACCTGACCCACTTTTTCCTCGACACGAGCCTCCACGGTCTTATGAGTATTACATTTTGAAATAAACCAAACCCACCCCACCCCCAAAAAAAATTAAATAAGTAAAAACATAGCATTGTCATACTTGAGTGAACATTGTTTCTGCATGTCCTACCAAAAGATCTGGAAGCGTAGTGTCCTCGTTAGAAGACAATGCAGGTCCCACCTGAGGAGGGCTATATGCAGGCATTCTGAATGGGTGGCACCTGCTGACCCAGTTTTGCGCCTCTAAAGTAACCTGGCGCCTGGAGACTGCAGTGCTGCACAGCTGTCAGCCTTCGCTTCTTTTGGCACGGGTGCCAGACGCGGATCCAGAAACCAGAGCTGTCTGCGACACTGAAGGACAAAAAAAAAAAAAAGCGAGGCAAACAGAGAAAAGGATGACATTAGCGGTTAACGTCAGTCTTTCAGCAATGTTTTTTTTTTTCCCTTCCTGCGTACGTGAGAATTTCAGAAGTACGGTCTAGTACGTCGAACTCGTGGGATTCCGCCGTGACAAACTGCTCTGACACTTTTGGAATGCTGATCCTGATTATGTATGTAATATACTCTGTAAAACATATTTAGCAGTAGGGTTTTTTTGGGGGGGGGGGGGAGAGTTGCTGTTAAGTGACAGTATGACACCAAGGTTCTATTTGTAACTTATTTATTTATTTTTAGATTTATGCTTTCCAGGACCCCTACTACATCAATCTAACAACTTCTTTTTTGGTGTCATTTATGGTTCTTTTTTTCCCCCCTATGACAATCAATAGCTATTTTTAGCCTGAGTAGCTACAACTCTAGTTCAGCTAAAAGACTGTAAGGCACCACATATTAAGAGTGTTTCATAAATAAATGATAATATGTACCTAATATGTAATATGTTCTTATTATACATATCTTGTATGAAGAAATGGCTAGTATGAAGACAAGTACCAGGGCATTCACTGTCATATTCAGATTCAGAGGATAGTAGAGTCAGAGTTGTTGCTATGTAACTCAGAATGATAGAGCTCCAGAACAAAAGGGGGGAAAGGCAAATAAAGATAGCAAGTACAAACACAACACATACTTATATAGACATATGCTAATGGCCAGAATGAAGTCAAAATGAATATGTTTATACTATGGCCACAGAAAATACTGGTGTCCATTACAATGGTATATTAGGACACCTCAAACGTAGATCTAGCAAAAAAAAAAAAAGCTCAATAACTTCTATAAGTCAGTGTTTATGATACATTACAAGGCATCTAAATGTAACAGCAATAGAGAATAACAGTGATGGCTATTCACATAAACAATCACTCACTCACTCTCACTCACTCATTATCTAAGCTGCTTGTCCTAATTAGGGTCGCGTGGGGGGGGGGGGGGGGGGGGGGGGGGGGGGGTGGGGGGGGGGGGGGGGGGGGGGGGGGGGGGGGGGGGGGGGGGGGGGGGGGGTGGGGGGGGGGGGGGGGGGGGGGGGGGGGGGGGGGGGGGGGGGGGGGGGGGGGTTGCTCGAGCCTATCCCAGCGTTCCTTTGGCAAAGGGCGGGGAAACACCCTGGACAAGTTGCCAGTCCATTGCAGGGCCATGAACAATCACCTAAACAAAATGAACAAAAATAAATGAGCTTATAACTTTTTGAATGAAGTAACCCACTGTTAAATAAATAACTCCGCCAAAAACGCGCTGGGTGTGTCTCACATTCACACTGAAAGAAACTTTACAACTGGCTAAAATACTGTCAAGAAATTAAACCTTATTCCCCCATAACTGAGTTATGAAATCCTTTGTCATGAATATTCAGTGACAGGAAGACTACGTTAGATAAACTGTCTCATGTTTACAGATGCTGCAGGCTGCTTAAGTTGGGCAACGAGACTTGGCAGAGAAAACTGCTTTGTGGAAAATTTGTGTTATGTTGAGCTCTTTGGCTCCACCTTGTCCGTCATAATCTTATATCAGGACGCTTCATCACTGCATTACCCCTTACAAAGTACACAGACGACGGGAAAAGTCAAAGAGGGGGAGTCGTTTGAGATTCCAAAAGTTCTGAAATTTTATGAACCCGTCAGCTCTATTTGTGCCTTCTCACAAACGCTCGTCTGTCGAGAAACAGCATCTCTCGCCGCTCATTACCCTGACTTCGCAAAGGGCTTCTTCTCATTAGTAAATGAACCGATCGATACATTGTAAACTGACCTCACCACTTCAAGAGCCTTTGACAGGGATATCCACTCACGCATGGTAGCCTGATATGCAAACATTTACAAACATGTTAAGACAACGGTATGCTAATTGGATTATTTCCTAAACGAGTCCCGAGCACGCTCAGTGCGTATGGAAAAATCGCAGTGGTTCACTGCTGGACTAATATAAAGTTCATTATTAATTCACAGATTTCCTGCTCTGACACAGAGTGATGTGATGACAGAGGACTTGCCATTAATCTTCCAGAGCCAAGTCAGGATGTTGTCAAACGTTTTACCCATAGCCGTCAATGCTGTCAAATGCTAGCGTTCGTATCTTGAGTCCGGGCGGGGGGGGGAAATATATATATATATATAAATATATGACACATCAGACTCTGTGAGACTATCTTCCTAATGGATTGTTACAGTTTTTCTTTTTAAACAAATTCTGAGTAAAGTCATTGAAATTTATGTGAGGATGAAATCATAATTATTGGCTTGTACATTTACGACATAAGGAATATGTAATTATGTTTTAGTTCTTACGTAACCATCGTGGTTATTACTGTGTAAAAGTTGCCATGGCAACTAAGCGCAACCTCATTTTTTTGGCTCTGGCCCCAGTTTTAACAATAATAATGTGCAATGTAGAGTTGAGCTATTCATATAACTCATACTTAATGAAAAACAATTGCAATAATATTACACACACACACACACACACACACACACACACACACACACACACACAAACAAAGCAACTATCTGTGTCATACACACTGAGTATCCCCTTGTGTTTGGCTCTTAAAATAGTTCTTCTAAAAACTATTTCCTTAGCTCAGGACGAGGGAAGCTGAACAGAGACGTACTGGACACTTCCCATGAGTCACCTCTGTCGGCTGAAAGGCACATAAAGTTCACATAGACTTTGTGCCAAGGATAAAGCTGGATACAGTCATTTTTGGAAGGCTCCATCTATCAAGAACTAAAAGTGAACCAGATATGCGAAGAGTCATCCTTCTGCTTGTCACACTCTTAAGAGTAAGGAAAGCTTGGACATAAATCTCCACCTTGTTTGCCATCAGGGGATTAACCTGACATCCAACAATAATTTCCAGCCACAACCGTCCTCTTGTTTTCCAATCTGAAAATCAATATTCTTGTGTTAGATCATGTGTGCATGGATCAGTAACAACATTCCCTAAAGACACATATCTGAAATATGCTGACTTGAATGAAAAGGAATGTTAAAATAAAATACCAGTATGTCCAATGTCTTCATGAAGTATATACTAAGAGTGCGTATAGATAGAAACTCCCAAAGCAATATACTTCCAAAGCCAACGTAGGTCCAAAAACTTGCAGTGTACAAAGATACGTTCAAGCCTGTGAGCATGTACATGTGTGAACGGGCACACACACTCTCACAGACACACACACACACACACACACACACACACACACATGCACACGCACGCCACACGCACGTACATGCACGCACGCGCCACGCACACACACAACACACACACCATGCACACACGCCACGCACACATAAATGCACACACACACACACCACACACACACATACACACACGCACACACACACGCCACGTACACATACATGCACACACACACACACGGAGCTCAGGTGTGATTGATGAATATAATGGGCGACTTATAAATTACTTGTGAAGGACTTGGTTCGTTCTCCATCTTAGGCTCAACCTCAATCATTACTCTAATGATGGAGGTTCTGCCTGGCATGTCATATTTAGATTAGTTTCTCCGTCATCTATCAGGGCTTTCATTTAACCTTTACGTCCACGTTAACGGCAGGGGTAAAGTATGGATAGAAATGTAATATGGAGGATACCATAACACAGACAAGGTCATGTCTCCATACCACAGAGGGTCATCAGCCCCAATCTGCCACATAATCACTCTTCCGCAGCCTTTGTTTTACGTGTGTGTGTGTCTCTGTGTGTGTGTGTGTGTGTGTGTGTGTGTGAGAGAGGTATCATCACTGGTTAATCTATATTCCTATGTGGAGTTTGTGTGGAGCTCAGTCTATTCTGTCTTTTTGTTCCACTTCATTTGCAAAATCACACAGAAGAAATTTCGTTCATGCACGCAAAGGACGTACCTCGCAACTGTTAAATCGAAGAACAACCCAGCACGAATGGAGTAGATTTCACGAGCAAAGACATGTCCATTTTGAGAAAAGAAAGCCCATTCTGAGCGTGTTTGCGATCAGCTGAAGTTCTGCTGTTATTCCATTTTCTATTCACTGGTGAAATACAACCGCATTACTGCAGCCGGTCCAGGATATCAACCCTTGAGAAATGAGATTGTTTCAATAACATTAGACTGAATCTGGTGTTGTGTTTTTTCCATGGATGTGAATGGGAGCATTTCTACCGCTATGCCAAATTTATCCAGTCTCTCCTTAGGGAACAAACCACGCATTTCTTTAAGCTTTGCACTGTCACACCTGGTTCAATTTCTCAACTGATCATTTGGTCCTTGGTTTGAAGTATAAAGTATGCTACTTCACAGTTACGAAAAAGGGAGAGAATTTCACGGCAAAAAAAAAAAAAAAGAGAGAGAGAGGGAGTGTGAAAGCCTTAGCAACAAATCCGCAGAGTCTGGGTCTCCTTTAAAGCCGAGAGTTGATCTTTGGTCCCTGCAACTTTGATTCCCAGCTGTGAAAAAAGAAAGAAAGAAAGAAAAAAAAAAGACTTGTTTTTCAAAACAATCAAACAGGCCTACATGTTTGTGTTATACTGGCTTGTCTGTTCTCCTCTCCAGTTTCTTCTATTTATGACAAGAGGTGTTGTCTTCTTACATTTGCGGTAATTGATTTTGATTACCCGTGCTCTTATGAAATTACATAGAGCAATCTAATTCATCAAGAAAGAAAGAAAGACAGACAGAAAGAGGAAGGTCTGAGTGAAGGGAGCAGGGGTTACTAGACATAGCCAGTAGCCTTTTTATTTTCCCAAATAACCCTCACTTACAGGATTCTTTCTTTGGTAACAGGAAGAGGGTTGAAAATACCTCAAATTCCTGTTAGTCATTTGGTACGGTTTTACACCCATGCAGGCTCTTCGAGAGTTTTTCTGAGGGAGCTTGGCAGAATATTCTAGAGCAACGGCACCCGCGTAGTGTTGGATCATTAGAACAAAACATAGCCACCGACGTAAATGAGTCCAGGTCGAGGAGGTCAGAATTCCGAGTCAAAATGCCGGACACGCAGCGGGAGCTCTCGCGTCACGTGGAGCCAAGACGCCGGCCGTGGACTGCGTTAATGAGACAGCTGGATGCAAGATTCTGCACGTAAACAGCGCAGGTCCCTTAGCATGATTGACCTTGTTTATGCAGCCTTTCCACATGCAGCCCAGAGGGGGCCAGCTTACCCCCCCCCCCCCACCCCACATAACACACACACAAGCACACCACCCCACCACTCACCCCAGTGTGCCGGTCAGCACTTTTCACCCTCAGTAATCCATCCATATCTCCCTAAAGAGGCCACAGCTCAGAGCCAATAATCAGCAGGGGAGATGAATGTGTTTTGGAGCACTTTCATCCCCCCCCCCCCCCTTTTTCCCTTTTTCCTTTTCTCTACACCTCCACCACTCCCTTCTTTTTGTCACTTTCCTTAACTTTGAAGTCACATTCAGTTTGTGGAGCTTTGAAATACAGCTTCAGGACTTAGCGGAGAGGAAATGTAGGCAGGATAGCAGAAAAAAAGGGAAGAATTGGGGAATAAAAGAAAAAAAAAAAAGAACATTGCTAACACTGTTCACCGGAGACAATCTTCACAATGCCTGGGGGTGGAACTTTACTCATTTGAGGCAATTGAGTGCATCTCTAAACTAAAACATGGGGAAGCCCTTCGGAATGTCATTTCTGAAGTGCAGATTAATGCTTCACATTGGTTGATGGAGACAGTCATTCTAAATGTGCTCTCATTAGACATGACAGACCCAGATAAAAACTTGTGATGGTTTAATAATTGCCCGACATCAGGGGTGTAGTTCACATAACTGGATGGCAAAAGTTACGCATTATCAAGAGTGCCCTGGTTTGGTTTAACTTTTGTTCCTTTTTTTTTTTGGAGAAAACACAAGAGACCATTTCCGCACTGTTCTTCCTTAATATTATGAAGCCACTGAAAAATAACATTCTGAAGTCTGATTATAACTCTCTATGTTTATGTAATACCCTGATAGACTACAATTACATTCACACCAATAAAGATATGGCAAAAGTAATACAATAAATATTCTTAAGCTGTACCTAACAATAACAACAACAACAACAACAACAATAACAGATGAGCTGAACAGAGAAAAAGGACGACAGGCATCCCCAATGTCCCTGCTTCTTTGAAATAACATGTGTAAACAAACTGTTACCTCTTTGTGGGTTTGGTGACACTATGTTCCCAATTCTGCATCAAAAAGTACCCAGAGAAGTACAGACATGCGGCATGAAATTACATAGTAGTATAAAAATGCTTTTGAAGTTACATAACAGATTTGGAAACACACTAATGGGATTTATCATGTCAACAATGATTTATCAGACTACCTAAAACATAAAGTGATGCCAGGAACAGGTTTATAACTGAACCGCTTTGAGTAAATGCCAATCGCTGAAAAGTGAGGTTTACATGGAGGAGCCTATTACGTTGAGTCTCATAAACTCCCACACACCATATTTCTGACCTTGAGGTAACCTTTTAAAGATAGGCTGAAACTCGGGAAAGTAATTATGTTTGGTATTCCTTAGACAACACCACAGATCCATACCTTACAACCCACAGAGGGACTCCCAGGTCTCCCAGACCCTGCGGAAAACAAACCTTTAGTTTGACAAAACAGGACAATTTCAGTATGGATTCTTTGCATGCTCTCGGATATGGTTTGCTATCATTTGCTTTAACAAAGTGAAGTAAAGACACATCATCAAGGTTGCACGGTGCACCTTAATGTTCTTTAATACACACATCAAAAAAAGAAAATGTGCCCTTTTCTTGAACAAAATCTGAATTAAAAACCATAATTCAAATTATAATACGTGTGACAGAAATGCCATACAGGAGCACCTTTATTCTTTTGGTTCAAGGTGTTTGTGAGTCTCGCAAGCTTATTCAAAGGTTACTTACGAGAGTTTGTCTGAGAAAGTGGAAAAGATAGGTAAATAAGGTTGTGAAATCATTATAATGGTGTGTTATCCAGGTGGATAGCAAACTTGGATTCAAAATGAAGAAAGGTCTGTATAAGCTCAAACTGGGTCACACCGTTTTCTTTTTTTTCTCTTCTTCTTCTTTTCTTGAGATTCTCCAATAAATGAGGCCCATACTTAATAGGTATCCAATAATCAAAGCTGAAAAGGCTGGCCTCTTATTCAATGCATCTCTCTCTCTCTTTTTTTTTTTTTTTTTTATGTGTGTCTGCGCTTGCGTTCCCTTTTATGTCGTGATCAGAAACAACAAGAGACTCTGTCTCTCTCAGTTCGCTCTCCATCCCCCCTCTTGTTCCCGCCACCATGGCTTCTGGATGACAAGCAGTCTATGTACATTTTTAAAGAAAACAAAAGGTGATGTTAGGTTATCCTGAGCTCAGCTGTCGAAGCCCTGATCAAGGTTCTCTTTGGTTCATAGCTTGCAGAAATGAAGAAGAAAAAAAAAGTGTGTGTGTGTGTGTGTGTGTGTGTGTGCGCATAAAAAAAATAAAGTTTATCGTCACATGGTTCTATTGTGATGGACTGCCGATCTGTCCAGGGTGTTTCCCCGCCTTTCGCCCAGTGAATGCTGGGATAGGCTCCAGCACCCCCCCCCCCCACAACCCTAATTAGGATAAGCAGCTTAGATAAAGAGTGAGAATGACTGAGAGTTGCATGGTTCTAGCATCATTAAAAACTGGAAACCCAAACCTAGATGATGGTTCTCGTATTTGAATACAGACTACATTACTTCCATCTGTTCATTTTTTTTTTTTCCTTTTCCTTTTTCTTTTTTTTTTCAGCTGGAATATTAATCAGTGGGGCTTAGTAGGTTTCATGCTTTATCTGAACAAAGCAATGACTCATAAAAATTACCCTCTTTTAGTCACCAAGAACTATGCAAATTATCCATGTTCTGTGAAGTGTAGCGTCCAAATACTTTCCCTTAGACCGTGCAATTTAATGAAAGAATCTCAGGTCAGTACTGTTTGCTCTATCACACCCTTGTTCCTGTTATTAATGGTCCACAGTTTAGGTTATTGCACTGCATTAATGTGTGCTTCTCTTAGGCCAACAGGCCTTGATGTACGAAGCACAAAGACCAACAGATAAAGGCTATCTAATAAACTGGCGTTAATAACATTCTGTTTAATATAGCTTTGGACATAAAATCAGCCTTTTCAATCCTAAATAAACGTAGACCTGGCACATGACTCACAAACCAGTGTGGCTAGGGATATTTGCAATTGCAGTAAAATCTCTTTGCCTTGTGGATTCTGGTTTAGCAAATTGTTATTTTCAGCTAGCATATAATATTTCAGTGTTCCAAAAATCACGATCAAGAAGCTGTCAGTTTATGAACGGAGACTGAAAAAAAGTCTGTTTCTAGTCTTTGCTCTATATATCCCCCATGTAGAATAAAGGAAGCCCCACTGAACGATGCACATTGGATACCTTAGTGTAAGATCACTGTTCAATTAATTATCTGCGCAACTTGACACCTCAGAACTGATTCATATTCTTGCCACAAAAAGGTCATTCTACCTGACTAATTAAATGGTTTCACCATTCTCAAAAACATAAAGAACAGAAAGAGAGGAAAGACATCATCATATCAGAGGAAATTAAAATCTTCTCTATATTTATCATGTTTCATACAAAAAAAGAAGAATTGTTCCATAGTTTTTATTTGCTTTCCATTTACAAATGTTGTGAAACCTCCTATAGGCAAATCAAACTCGACCAGAAATTGTGAAACAAATGCAGTGTGAAACTGTTCAAGAGCCTCTCTCAAACACATATCACTTCTCACTCAAACTTCCACTTTCCAACACAGCCCACAGAGATCTAATTAATAGTTTTACAGTTGAATCTGAGTGGTTCTGCTCCGTATAGACTGACTCTAGCTGATTTGCTCTGGACCACTGAAACTATAGCCAGCATTGGACATGAAATTCCTTTTTTTAATTTTTTTTGTTTTTTACCACTTCAGCCCACACATTTGAAGCCATTGAGTGGTTCCCACTTTTAGTGACACCACTCACAGTAAAAGCTTTTAAAGTGCGGTATAGTGTACAGTATTTTAAAGTATGGTACAGCATTCTCTTAATGTACTTTTGTCATCTCTATCACAAAGACAAAGTCTGTGTAGAGGAGGGGTGCAAATGTTCAGAGGTGATTTACCTAGTAATTGTGGAGGAGTCATATTCTTTAACGTCCATTTAAAATATTAGCGTGTGAAGAATAAGGTTCATACTAGGGCTACGATTCAAGCAATTACAGCAAGAAAATTCACAGGGGAAATAAGTGCTGCTTTCTTCCAGTTCATTTTAATATAATTTCATTATCAAGCTGGCTGACTGACACTGAAAACTTCATCAGGGATTTTGCCTCTTTAGTCTTTTTTTTTTTTTTTTTTTAAAGTCATCGAAAATTCTATTATTATTTTAAGTCTGAATCAAGTCTGTTAGTCCCACACTAATCACATTTTACTGAAAGAGTGTAATGTTTAAGATCATTTCAATGTTTTACTTCATTTCACTCGATGGTTTCGAATGAACAAACGCTTCACTGAACCAGAAACCTATTTTGCCCAACCAAACGCTTAAATTCTTATTGGGGAAAAACTCATAATCTGATCTCATGCCGATCTCATATGTTGGCAGGGGCACAGCCAAACGGTCTTACTCATTGAGGATCAATGACAATCAGTTGTGTGAGCTTTATTGCAGACCGTTTTGCAGATGGTCCAAAATCAATGCTTCTTCTGCCTCTTCACAGACCATGCCATCTGTCTGTTGATTAAGATACTCCTTTGATTCTAATTTAATTAAGTCAACATGAGAGCCATTCATTGGAAAAAAAGACAGTTTAGGGAAATGAAGCCTGGGCTATTGATCTATGACATAACCGCTCTCGCGTACTTTGGCTCCGTGGAGCACAATCGGAAGCTGTGTACCCTGAATGAATTTTTTTTTCTTTTTTAATTTTAAACCCTTCCAAGTGAAGATTTGAAGATGAGAAGAAATTATTTTAATGTTCCATCCACCTCTCATTGCTGTCCCAGCTTCTTATATTAGCATACGTCTGCAAAGTGACAACATGACGACATTGCGTTGTCTGCACACTAAGGGAATGCACATTACTACACATTAACTAACAGTACATTTGACTACTATATGGTTATTTCAGATGCCTTGGGGAGTGCTAAAATCATATGTGACTGCAGATAACTTAATAGACTCAGATCTTGGTTTTTATGACTGAGACACACAAGCATTAAAGATAATAGCTACTGCATATTTTCATCCCTCTGTATGTTTTTCTTTCACTGAAATATTTTGAGTGTCTTCGCTGGGTTTTCAAAGGACCGTGACTTCAGGTCAAAACTTCTTTCATTTACTTATATTATTTCATATCTACGACCAAATTATACATTAACTCCTTGATTTGAGAACGGGAAATATTTCCCAAAAAGCAAATTAAAGATGAACAGTTTCTCTCTTAAAGAGGATACTTACCCTTGTGGTATTGATAAAGTGGTCACTGTGTCTTTTCTAGCCTTACAAGTAGATGCATTCATGTGTCTCATCAGTAAATGTGTATGGAATGCCAAACACGACAAAACATTTTCTTGGAGATCATTTTTTGCATCCATCTTAATTCATAAAAAATGTAATCCACCACATGGACAGATCAGACATCAAATTAAAACACATTTTCAGTGCATCTGCTTAATCCAGATTATACATAATGCCATTTAATCCAGTTTAAAGGCAACGTTAAGAATACAGATGTGATGTGCAAATGTACAAACGCATTTAGATAAATAACAGCTGTTTATCGTCAAACATGTTCTTTAAGCCATTTCAGTCAACAGTGTGTGTAGTTAGGCACAAAAGCGTACAAATTGATGCTATTTGTGTAATTACTACATAATCTCCATTCCTCAAATATCAGCAACAAAACGCATGAAGTTCAGGTAATATTTTCCATCCTTTTGCATATCGAAAAACAGAGCCGTCAGTGTTAAAGATTTATTCATCTCAAATCATAGAGACCTATGGTAAAAGCTTTTATTTTTACACAATACAATCAAAATCCCATTATCTGGAACATATATGCAATTTTTGCACATGTATACATTTTTTGCTTAAAGGTGATGCATTTTCAGATGGATGTCTGGAGGTTATTGCAATTTGTGCACAAGAGACGCAAAAACTTTGGTCCTGTTGGGGTGCCCACAGAGGAGAAATCAGCAGCGCGTTCGCCCCGTAAACCCACCGCTCCACGGGAAAACAATTCGCCCATGTCACTTAATTCTAGTCAGTGTCATCCAGACTCAGATAAACTGTTTCTGGTAGCAGAAGTGGGATCTTTCATCCAAATGCTACTATCTGAGAGGCAGATTGGACGAGATGCCGCTGGAAACATCCTTACTCCCGTATGTAGAGAGGGTCAGGCACATATTCTGGAGCAAAGAAAATAAAAAAAAAAAAGAGAGAGAGAGGGAGAGAAAGAAAGAGAGACGCGGAGCAATCTCTCCCACTAAATTACCTTGGCAGATATCAAACAGGGTGCTTCACTGGTGCTGAATGATAATTGTAGCGCGCTGCCCGGCCCAATACTCCAGAGGTCGTCAGCCGCAAGGGCCTGCCCGCCGAGAAGGAATTACTCACATCGTTCCCTCTTGGGTTTTTTTTTTTTTTTTTTGGGTTTTTTTTTTTAAGGTTTTTTTCCTTCTTTGTTAAGGGCTTCAGCGCTGTTGGCGGAAAAAAAAAAAAAAGCAAGCAGAGAAGAATCCATTTGTTCATGTCCTCATCAGTCTATCTTAGTGTTTCAAGGAGGGAAGAAAAAAAAAAGTTCCGCTTAAAAAGACTGGAACTATGCCAGGACATTTTTAAACGACCGCGTTTTAATGGATCGATGCTAGGAATTGTTAGAGATGTGCCTGCCCCATATACGCTGATACTTGTCAAACAGCCCCCAAAATGTCAAAAAAAAAATGCATGCTTCCTTTTTTCCCCCCAACATTTTCATATTAACTGCCTAATGGTAGTTTCCCACGAGAAGATGGGTTAAGTCTTGTGTACTGACAAGTCTGCTGTTTCATGGACTGAGGTGAAACATGACTGAAATAGTAGTCATTGTTGTGACAACAAAGCGATTTGGTCGCTAGACAAAGCAAATGTAATTAAGTACGAGATGTTACTCACGAGTTTTTTCAGTGAGCATTAACTGTCTCTCTATTTCCTTTTTTTTTTTTCATTGTTGTCTCTTCTCTTATAATTACCAACTTACTAACAATGCTGAAATATCAAGGCCTTGGAAAAATTTGGAGATGGCAGACTTGTTTCCTCCCCTTTCTATTTCATTCTCTTAGAGAGAGAGAGAGAGAGAGAGAGAGAGAGAGAGAGAGAGAGAGAGAGAGAGAGACAGAGAGAGACAGAGAGACAGCGAGAGAGAGAGAGAGAGAGGAGAAGAAGAAGAAGAAGAAGAAGAAGAAGAAGAAGAAGAGGAAGAAGAAGAAGAAGGAGAATTTTCTGCGGTCTCAGACGTTTGAGGAAGATCGTTAGTTGAAGTGTCCTGGTACTTTTATTACATTCTTTCTACTAAAACGATCAAGTTTAGTAACAAGAAAGATGACATCAATCACACCAGATTTGGAACATGTCAATTTTTTACGCTCTGTAATGGATAATAATATTGAGATTTTTAAAATGATTCCATCATTCATCATTTCTAATAAGCCTGTCCAGAGAACTCTTTAAGTAATAACTTAACAAGCCCGAAGGCTTCACTGAGGACTTGGAATGAACTTGTCATAGCTGTACTTAATGCAGACCCAGCTGGTAATTATTGGCATCTTACCAACAGAACCATTAGAGAGTTATCATTTGAGCTTGGACAGACATAGATTTCATCACCAGACATGAAAGAGGGTGACTGCCCAAAATTTGTCCCCTTTTGTCCTCACAAGCACTTGCCTGGTGCTATGAAGTTCAGTATGGACTCAGCCAACATAGAGATAATCAGTGCTAGAATCAGCTTGCATATTAAGAGACCAAACAGTTAAGGAATGCTACACTGTCACAGTTGAGTTTTTATCATTATAGGCACATTCACGAGAAGTTTGAATTTCACAGTGAACAAACACGTTTTTACAGCCCATTATCGAGAGCTCTTAAATCTCCCTCCTGAATTACAGCCACCAGATTATCCTCAACAGACGTCTTCGTAGGCCAACTCATACCCTTAGCAAGCGTGATTCAAAAAAGTATTACTTTTTTCGTCCTTGCAATCCGTCTTTATTTGCCTCCTTCTATGAAGCAATCAGTCCCCTCTTTTATTCTTTCTTTTTCTTTTTTTTTTTTTCCCTTTTTTGAAAAATTTCACTTTTAGCCATATTCGCCTAACTTTAAGCTAACCTGACAGAATGAAAAGACACTCTCATTTTGACCGTATAATGGGAAGAGACTCAGGCTAAATGGTAAAATGAATCTGCGATCGACCGGCGACACATTAGCGCGGGAGCAAATGCAGTCCCATAACCAAGCCTGAAACCAAACGTCCATAGCTGTTACCCATCCAATTTATACACATCAGTTGTTTTGCCCGAGCAGGTCAGTACAAAGCCCTGGATCACCTTGTGACATGCAAATGAGGCCCTTTTTTTTCCCCTCTTGCCTCCTCTCTGAAAGACAAGGGCAAATGAAATAAATAATTACCTCTCTCGCTCCACTGTACCTTGGCCGTGAATCAACATCCAATTTGCAATCATCTTTTCCCCCTCTAATGCGTATCTGCAAAAATTCATAAAAGTGTCTCAGCCAGCTTGTACATCTATTATAAAACACTACCTGTCACTCACTTTGGTTTTCCTGACGGCATTTTGAATGAGATGTACTCATCAGCTATGGATTTAAGCAACAGATAGTCTTTATAATGTTTATCAACTCTGACTATGTTTATCCATCTCTCATAATGTCACTATAAGATAATAAACTCTGAAGAAAAATTACCATGACCTTCATAATAATGGTAGTCAGCATAAGGTTCTGTGCGGCCGACCAAATGTAGCTAAAGATAATAGAACAACATCATATTTTCAATGAATAGGGGAGCAGTCTCTAATACGCTGTCAGTTAGTGATTCAGACTGCTGTCTGGTAAACATATTGCATTAGAAATGAGAATCTCAGCTTGCTTGGATATATTTTTTTCCCCCCCAAAGCCATGCCTGAGAATTTTGCTCAAATTCCACAAGGTAAAAATAAATAAATAAATAAATAAATAAAAGATACCTACACATTTCAAAACAAAATGTGTTAGCCATAGCACGCCATTAAATCAATTAAAATTCGGATCACCCACATTGAGGTTGGTACTGAATGGCAATAATTTAAATGTATTGTCTTATGATGGTTTGTAAACACGGTTGTGATAAACATGGCAAACATGATAATCACCTAAAAATAAATGACATGCAAGCTCTCTCTCACGCGTACACACACACACGCACACACACACGCACAAGCACACACACGCACACACAGAAACATACGTGTGCAGAGAGTATTTGCACGTTAGCAGATATTGGCAGACGGATCTCAGCAGTATTACATGGCGACGGTTTCCATTTGGCTGATGTGCTGCACTTATATCGCCTTAATCCAGCAGGTTAGTCAGAGCAGTCACGTTAAAAGCCCTCAAAAAAGAGACAGTTGCTGCACTTTAAATTCCTTCAGAACCAACCGTGCAGCAGAAAATGTTCCCCTGACGTCCATTTCACAAGTGACTATATCCAGTCACGACATTTAACTTTTAAACGCGTTCTCAGTAAAAGTGCCACTTGAGCCCCTGGACTATGTTTATCTTCCTAAGTTTGTGGTCCAATTTCACAGGAAGTGACCTCATACAGCGAAACAGGTGCAGATAAATAGACTAGCTTATCAGCAAGCAGCAGGTTTGAGATTTGCTCAAACAAAGCTGGCAGCCAAAATGTACATCTCAGGCAAAATATCACAGATGCCCGAAAAAAAAAAAAAAACCCGTCGCCAAAAATCAAACTCATTTAAATGACAAAAAAAGCGAAGACTGATGGTTAGATAAATACAAACAGATGGTGAGAAGAAAAGATGATGAAATCAGAAAGGATACAACAGAGAGCGAGAAAATAAACTGACAGTCTTTGTCATTCTTGGGCATCATCATGTGGTCTTAGAGCAGATCAAATAATTGTAAAATAATAAATGAATAAATGAATAAATAAATTATTATTATTATCATTATTATTATTATTATTGTTGTTGTTGTTGTCGTTGTTGTTGTGATTATTATTGTTATTATTATTATTAATAACAATAACAATAATAATAACAATAATAAATATTCAGAGAAAATGAAACTGCAGTGCTATTGAAGGCAACAACTGTTACCCAGTTGATTTGGTAATACTGTCAGCATGTTCAGACCTGAACAGAAGGTCTGTTATTGCTCATTGTTCTCCTTAAAAAAAAAAAAAAAAAAAAAAAACCCTGTGACTAGAATTACAAATGGTGTTTTATAATGTGCGGAGCTGATAGCTTTGAGTGTGGCCTCCTATTTCACCGTTATCATCTCAGCTAACGTAATGGATCACCTGCAGACCTGAATATTAGGTCCCCGAAACAGTCTTGTATAGAGGTGACACATATTTGAACTCAACCAGATTAACGCCCTCTATTCATAGCAGAAACGCCAGGTGACCGCAGCTGTAACCGTCAACAAGCAGAGTACCCTCTCCAAAAATCATGTGTTGCTGCAAAATTAGTTAACCATGTTGGTCACCTGAAAAAAAGTTCATTAGAGAGAAAGTTGTTTTGACAGGAAGATTAAGACTTCTTTTTTAAGAAATGCAAGAGTACAAGGATTTATAAAATATTGCTATGGTTACTTGTCGGTGGTATGAGAACACAGTATCTGGTTAAATAGCAACGCATTACCAGCGAGTGCAGTATTACTCCATGACGTGAAAGTCAGCAACATTCTCTGACCAGCTAATACCACTTATCCTTCAGTGGCGCAGCAGTGAAGCTCTGGTTGAATTGCTGATTCTTTGCTTGATAATCAATTAAAACTCGATATAGCATTCGCTCTTGCTCCGGCACCCCGTCTTCTACGCAACGAGAGAAGCGATCCTAAATCAAAACTCCTCTCCGTTCCATTGAACCTATTGAACAAGAAGGTAAAGCTGTGATGGATAGGTCTACCTGTTTTTACTTGACTCACATCACTGAGAGAGTAGCACGCTGGGCTGGCTTCAAGAGGGCGAACGTTCAGTCATTGATCAGTGCGCCCAGGATCAATACATAGACGCTGACTTTGTGAAACGCTAGCACGATTATTAGATTCTATTTGTTTCTTTGGCGCGCAGTTTGATCCGTAATGGCGCTCGGCTTATTAAAAATGTTCTGTGGCCTGTGCGCGTACGCTCAGATGTGGGAATGTGCCAGCTTGCAGCTTCTATGATATTGGAGAAATAAGTCAAGGCTAATTATGGGTACAATGGGGTAATCCACAAAACAGCATTACTGGGTCTGGCGACGTCGTTTATTTTGCCCTATCCGTAAAAATGCTGAAGTTCGTACATTACTATGCTTTCCTCTGTAGGAAAAACAAAACGAAATTTAAAAAAAAAAAAAAAAAAAAACACCCTGAAGTATAAAACATTATATAAACACATTATGCAAATATAAAACACGCTTTTTAAAACAAATGAGGGAATGATGATTTAAAGAGGCTACAAATCATGTCGTGTTCACTGTGAACAGACCTTTTTCTTCCAGTATGTAAGCGAACTGGTCTTGGCCTTGCGGTCACTTTACAAATGAGAAGATGTCGATTTTTTGCCCGACGAAAAGAAGAGTGTGTCATCCAAGAGAAGCATAACATGCTTGTCGTTTGACAATTAGGCCCTGCCCATCCTAATAGTTGGGCTCATGCTGGGATGTTTTGCTAAGTCACTCTTCCTCTTGGAGAGGCGCTGCGCAGAGATGACACTGCGCAGAGATGACAGGCCATGCAGTGAGGTCAGCTCTTCATGTTGATTTTATTAGTTGTGGACCAGGTTCCCCCA